>NC_041217.1:110556648-110612814 GCF_002837175.3 Physeter macrocephalus
GGAGCTGCTGGGCCCGTGAGCCATGCCCGCTGAGCCTGCGCGTCCGGACCCTGTGCTCCGCAACGGGAGAGGCCACAACAGTGAGAGGCCCGCGTACCGAAAAAAAAAAAAAAAAAAAAAAAATTCACCAATTTTAATGTTTTTTTTTAAACGCACACTGATATGACAGCTGTCACAATACAATCTAATAAAATTGTTTTGAATGAAGTTAAAGACAAATATATGCTACTAGAGCCATCTTATGGAAAAACCAAACGAACGTTTTGGCCAACCCAATATTATTATAATCCCATTTTTGTTAAAACTAACCCATATATTTTTTAAAAGGATATATTGAAGAAAAAAATGCTAACTGGTTATCTGTGAATGGTGGGATTCTGGTTGAGATTTTTTTTTTCTTTTTATTATATATAAGTAATGTGAGTAGAAAATTTCCCCTAATTGTTATTATGAAAATTCATTTGTTGAAAGAAATGGTTGAATAAACGCACTCCAAAAAAAAAAAGCAAGTGTCAGTGCCTGGGTTTTCTGTGAAAGCGAGAAGTTTCTCTGAATAATGAGGCAGTGGGAAGGAATTATATGTTCCAGAGAAAAATATCCAGAAGGGAGAAGTGACCAGGGTAGCATTCTGTTCTAGTGGTCAAGAAAGAAGACCTCTAATCAAGAGTACAATCAGAAGGACATTTGAGAAAAACTTTAATGTCTCATGAGTACTAAATTGTTTACCTTTTGGTATATTACATAAATGATCCTGAATTTCCTTTAAGAAATTTTCAGTCAGTTGTACTTTGCTAGTAACTAAATGCTTTTGCGTGAGGGATTTCTTTTATGAAACACTCAGAGGAGAAGATCCCACTTGAGATATTTTAAACTAAGGAATAGTACCCAGCTGTATCTCAGATTCTGTCATTACTCTAGAATTAAATCAAGCAGGTATGCTAACCATAACTGTCCAACTATTAATGCGAGGTAGTAGGGAAAAAAATGTGCATTACATGGAAAACCTGTAGGTGTGGACAGGTTTGCTAATAATGGAAAAGAGGTTCCAGAGGGTCCTCTGGAAAGAACAGGGACATAGGCAGTTTAAAATGTGACTGAACTTGGGCAGGTGTAGAACTTTTCTGTATTTCAGTTCCTTTGCATGTGTATCAGTTGTCTATCACTATGTAACAAACACCAAAACTTAGTGTTAATTGTGAGCATATTTTGCTCACAAAAAAAAAAAAAAAAAAAAAAAAAAAATTCACCAATTTTAATGTTTTTTTTTAAACGCACACTGATATGACAGCTGTCACAATACAATCTAATAAAATTGTTTTGAATGAAGTTAAAGACAAATATATGCTACTAGAGCCATCTTATGGAAAAACCAAACGAACGTTTTGGCCAACCCAATATTATTATAATCCCATTTTTGTTAAAACTAACCCATATATTTTTTAAAAGGATATATTGAAGAAAAAAATGCTAACTGGTTATCTGTGAATGGTGGGATTCTGGTTGAGATTTTTTTTTTCTTTTTATTATATATAAGTAATGTGAGTAGAAAATTTCCCCTAATTGTTATTATGAAAATTCATTTGTTGAAAGAAATGGTTGAATAAACGCACTCCAAAAAAAAAAAGCAAGTGTCAGTGCCTGGGTTTTCTGTGAAAGCGAGAAGTTTCTCTGAATAATGAGGCAGTGGGAAGGAATTATATGTTCCAGAGAAAAATATCCAGAAGGGAGAAGTGACCAGGGTAGCATTCTGTTCTAGTGGTCAAGAAAGAAGACCTCTAATCAAGAGTACAATCAGAAGGACATTTGAGAAAAACTTTAATGTCTCATGAGTACTAAATTGTTTACCTTTTGGTATATTACATAAATGATCCTGAATTTCCTTTAAGAAATTTTCAGTCAGTTGTACTTTGCTAGTAACTAAATGCTTTTGCGTGAGGGATTTCTTTTATGAAACACTCAGAGGAGAAGATCCCACTTGAGATATTTTAAACTAAGGAATAGTACCCAGCTGTATCTCAGATTCTGTCATTACTCTAGAATTAAATCAAGCAGGTATGCTAACCATAACTGTCCAACTATTAATGCGAGGTAGTAGGGAAAAAAATGTGCATTACATGGAAAACCTGTAGGTGTGGACAGGTTTGCTAATAATGGAAAAGAGGTTCCAGAGGGTCCTCTGGAAAGAACAGGGACATAGGCAGTTTAAAATGTGACTGAACTTGGGCAGGTGTAGAACTTTTCTGTATTTCAGTTCCTTTGCATGTGTATCAGTTGTCTATCACTATGTAACAAACACCAAAACTTAGTGTTAATTGTGAGCATATTTTGCTCACAATTCTGTGGTTCAAGAATTTGGTCAAGGTACAGTAGGAACTGCTTATCTCTGTTCCACAAGGTCTGGGGTCTGAGCTGGGTGACTCAAACAGCTGGAGGATAGCTGGAACAGCCCAGCTGAAGTCATATGTCTGGCATCTCACTTCTCACTGCTGGCTGAGTCACTCACTCATCTGGCTTCAGTTGAAGCCTGGGCTGACTGAAAGGGCTAAGGAAGTGTCACTCACTTGTCTAGTGCCTAGGTGCTACCCCATATGGCCTATCTCTAACTCCCTCTGTCCCTCTATCTCTGTCTCCCCCTCTCTCTCTCTTTCTCTCTCTCACTGTCACTTTTCTCTCTTTCTCTTTCCAAGTGGCTAGTTGGGCATGCTGGTCTCAAAATAGTCAGACTTCTTACATAGCTGCTGGTTTCTATAAGAGCACAGGCTATTAGACCTCTCAAAGGCATAAGCCTGGAATTGACCCAGCATCACATCCACCATATTTTATTGTTTAAACAATCATATGTCTAGCCCAGATTAAAGGGAGTGAAGAAATCAACTATGCCTCTGGATGGAAAGGGTGGTTAAAAATTTGTAGCCATCGTTACTCTGTCACAGTATCCTCTGGCCACATATTATTTACACTTCTCCATTTTCAAAATACACTTAACCCTTCCCAAGGCCCCCCCCAGAGTCCCATTACAACATCAGCTCAGAGTCCAGGACCTAGTCTAAATCAGGTGCAGATGGAGAGGAGGCTCCTCAAATCCAGTTTCTTGTCTGCAGCTCCTCAGGTATGATTCCTCTAATTTGACGACCTGTGAAGATGCAAGTTATCTGCCCAATACAAACCCAATATACAATGGTGAGGCAAGGAACAGGAAAATTGCAAGGGACACTACCATTCAAAAAGGGAGAAAACAAGAGGTACATAACAGTCATTAGTCAATAGCAAGTCTGAAATCCAGTTGGGCACAAGTCACCAGTTCCTTGACTAGTCCTGGGAGTAGTTCTCCATGTCTCTTAGCTCCTACTCTCTGGCTTCTTGGCTGCATCCTGAGTCATCCTTCATTTTCCATAACAAATGGCCTCTGTTTAGAGCTGAGTAGCTTCTCAGCCTGCTTCCTCTCCACAGGAGGTTGAGGGCCCAGAGGCTTCTTTTTATTATGAATTCTCTCTGCCCCTTTCAATCTAAGTGATACAGTTCCTTTTAAAACCCTGGGTTTCATGTTATCATATTATAATCAACTCCAATGGACAAAAGCCATGTTCACATTTCTCTCTGAAAGGCCATTCTCTACCTTGGGCCTCATGTAAGGCTGCTATAGCAGGGGTTCCCAACCCCCGGGCTGCGGACCAGTACCAATCCAAGGCCTGTTAGGAACCTGGACGCACAGCAGGAGGTGAGCAGCGAGCCAGGGAAGCTTCATCTACCGCTCCCCATCGCTCGCGTTACCACCTGAACCATCCCCCCCTCCAAACTCCCCCACTGCTCCGTCTGTGGAAAAACTGTCTTCCATGAAACTGGTCCCTGGTGCCAAAAAAGGTTGGGGACTGCTGTGTTACAGGACAAAGTCCTCATTTCTAGAAACCCCAACTGTCTAATTGACAGGGTCTGTAAGACACACACTTAAGATTCTTATAAGCTTTTTTAGTCTAGTTGAAAGTCTATGATGCAGCACTTTAAATCCTCTTCTTAGTAAAGGATCTTACAGCATTTTAAATTGCATTTATCAAAAGAGGATAAAATGGTCAAGATACAAATAAAAATTGCCAAAAAATAATAATAACTGCAGGCAGCTTTCTGAAACCCTCCTTCTTGCACCTAGAAATCTAAAGAGATTTCTCTCTTTTATCAAACAATAGTTATCTTGTGAATTATGTAGGCCAATGCTCCTTATATTTAGATAGATTAAATTCCTGTTAGAATTCAATGCTAAATTTCTGTTAGAATTTCAGTGAATTCAGAAGAGGTTCTATACTGTATAACTCCATTGCCATGTAAAAAGTGCTAAATTTTATGCTCAAATATAATAACTAGTCTCACCATCAGTTTTCTGGTTCAATCTTAATCTACTTTATTTTGAGGCTCCTGTTTATTTTTAAAATTTTACTTTAAAGATAGATAATATGATTTATGTATATGCCTTCTATCCCAAAACACTTGAAATCTTTTTTGGCTATGGTAATGGCGGTGGGGGGTGGGGGGTGGATGGTGTTGAGGAGGTACCAGAGTGATTAATAAATAAATGAAGGTTGAAAAGAAAATAGAAAGTTCCATTTCTGGCTTAGGAAAATGAAAAGCTCCCCCCACCCTCCACCCCAGGGTTAGAAAAGAAAAAAAACAATGTCTGTGACGATCAGTTTTATGTGTAAACTTGGCTAGGGTATAGTCTCCAGTTATTCAATCAAACACTAATCTAGGTGTTGCTGTGAAGGTATTTGGTAGATGTGATGAAAAGCCCACAATCAGGTCACTTCAAGTAAAGAAGATTATCCTAGATAATCTGGGTGGGTCTGATTCGATCAACTGAAAGGCCTTGAACAGCAGAACTGAAACTTCCCTGAAGTCAGCCTGTGGACTTCAGCTTCAGCCTGTGCCTGAGAGTTCCAGCATGCCCTTCCTGATGGCCTGCCCCATGGATTTTGGACTTGCCTAGCCAGCCCCCATAATCAATAAGTCAATTCCTTGCAATATATCTCTTAATATATAGCCTATTGATTCCGTTTGTCTGGTGTAACCCTGGCTGATACAGTACTGAGTTTTCTACCACTGGTAAGATTATTATGCAAGAGATAAGTAAATAAAGTAAAACATTTACAGATTTTTAGAAAAGCAGCCAATATGGCATGGTGGTTAAGAACACAGACTCTAGAGTCACACTGCCTGGGTTCAAATCCCAGCCTAACTACTTACTAACCATGTGGCTTTGGACAAATTACTTAGCCTCTTTGTGCCTAAGTTTCCTCTTGTATAAAATAAGGGCAATCATAGTTCCTATGTCAAAGGGCTGTGAAGATTAAGTGGGTTATTATACATATAGCACCAACAACAGCACCTGGCACATAGGAAAAGCTAAGTAATAGTCTAAAAAGTGATATGGTAGGTAGACAGATCTTCTAAGGGCTCTTTGGATTCTCGGACAGTTTCAAATGTACAATTTTTAAAAGAAAATTATCATTACCATGTTAGGAGAGCAGAATAACTAGTGATTATGAGTAGAAGGCCTAGAACAAATTGACTAAGTTTGCATTGCACGCGGCTCTGCCATTTAACTGTGTGACCTTGTTAAACTTCTCTAAGCCTTAATTTTCTTACTAAAAAAAAGTGATGATAATAATAGTATTTACTAATAGGGTTATGGTGAGAAATAAATGATATAAGCTGCTTTATGCAATTTTTAAAGTTTTGGTGGATAATGCTAAAATCTCCCACTGAATTTTTATATCTTTTTATTCTTGATGATCCTGAGGTTATGAATATGTCAGTTCCTTATAATCTAATATAACATTACTCCAGTAGGTTAATTTGCTGTTTCTAGTTGTCCATTAACTTGCAATTCAGACAACTTGTTAAAAAATGTGCCCAATCTATACACACAGTGATTAAGGATCTCCCTTAAAAACTATAGCTGCTATTTATTGACCATCTTCTAGGTGCCAAGAGAAACACATCATATACAATTCCTAAATCTCACAACTCAGCACTATCTCCATTTTGCAGATTAGGAAAGATTTTGAAAGTACCTGGGTGAACTGATATAAATACGTTTTAACATCTATTATTATTTCTTTGAGAACACTTTTATTACTTTCCAGATCTCAGTGTGATCCAGACACCAGGTTAATAATATTAAGTGCCCAGGCAAGTAACCTCTGATCACCTAAGTAGCTAGCTTCTAAATTCTCAAAGGCTTTTCAGTTAATTGATTTTTAAAAAGGGGGAGGGGAATAATTCAATTCCTTTCTCAATTAGATAAATTTAAATCAGCTGTTAATAAAAGCTACAGTTCCACAGAGAATAAGAATACATTCCCATTTAACTATGCAGTATGAATATTTTTAAATTCAAGAAGAGATACATATTTAAACTGAAGTATATTTTAATCTACAGAATATATAAACCAACATGATCCCACTTGGTCTTTGGCTATACACTATTAATTGAAAACTCATGCCACTAAAATACGTTTAATATATTGTCCTTTTATCTGAAAATTATATTGTTAAAATCTAATTTTTAAGTACTTCGCTAAGATTTTTATTTTTTTAAATATTTTTTATTTTTATGTTTTGGCTGCATTGGGTCTTCGTTGCTGTGTGTGGGCTTTCTCTGGTTGCGGTGAGCGGGGGCTACTCTGTTGCAGTGCGCGGGCTTCTCATTTCAGTGGCTTCTCTTGTTGCGGAGTACAGGCTCTAGGCCCAAATGCTTCAGTAGTTGTGGCACGCGGGCTCAGTAGTTGTGGCACGCAAGCTCTAGAGCGCAGGCTGAGTAGTTGTGGCACACGGACTCAGTTGCTCCGCGGCATGTGGGATCTTCCCGGATCAGGGCTCGAACCCATGTCCCCTGCATTGGTGGGCAGATTCTTAACCACTGCGCCACCAGGGAAGCCCCTGCTAAGATTTTTAATAGAATATTTAAACAGGCATTGTACATATGAGTATATTTCTTATATTTAACACTACAAATAAAACTAGGCTATTGTAGTTCATTTAATATACATGTTTATTTAGTATGTATATACTCCAACCTTTCTAGTTTAGTATCTATATTCACTTAATATATACATTTCCACCCTATCCTATCTTAGACACTTACTTGAAAGATTATACCCTAGACCCATTTCATTCTATCCTCTCTCTGACAACCATCTATCTATCTTTTTAGCTCACTCACTTTAATATCTCAACTCCAACAATCTTCAGACCTTATCAAGGTCTCCAATTCTTTTCACTCTACTTCATATCCTTATATCCTTTTTCCTCCTTAAAAGCATAAATCCCAAGGCCAAACATTATGATCACCTCCTTGCACACACTTTTAGCCACTTGCCCCTCTCTCATTTTAAGACTTTTTTATGTTTTTATGTTGTTACATACAGATTTACTTACAGGCAAACCAAGTTTTCAAACGTGTTGTATTCTAAAAGCTGAACTGCATTAAGTGTAGGTTACATTCTCTGCATCATGACTGTAAGTAGCTATAATACAGCAAGAAGAGAAAAAAAGAACACTTTCTCTTTTTTTTTTAATCCTGGCTTCAGGTTTTATCCAACACAGATTTTAATTACCTGCCTAGCCACCGAAGGCAACTGAAATGGCCACGTGTACAGTAAGTCATAGGCCAGTTTACTTTAGTAGGTGAAAGATGAAAAAGGGAAGAAAATGTAGTCAAAAAGCAAAACAGAAAGTTAAAGAAAAAGGGGTGCACATTGTTAAAACAAATGAGAAGACAGGTTGAATATAAAAAAAGAAGAATACACAATTGCATAAGGTTCCTGGGAAAGCAAGAGAGGATGGGATCCAAAGTAATGGTAGAGGGATTGGCCTTGCAGAGGAAGATGTGTGATGTGGTGGGTTTTTAAAATATGTCAAAAATTATTTGAACTCTTTCCATCAAAGGGTGGAATCTAATACACCTTCTTCAAATATGGACTCATCTCAGTGACTCACTTCTAACGAACAGAATGCAGAAGAAGTGACATTGCTTGACTTCTAAGGCTAGGTCATAAAAGGGGATACAGCTTCCACCTGGCTCTTCTCCCTCTCCCTTGGAACTCAGCCATCATGTTATAAGAAAGCCCAAGCCACGTGTAAAGGCCACCTGTAGATATTCCAGCTGAAAATCCCAGCTAAGGTTCCAACCACCTACAGCCAGCAAAACAAGGAGACATGTGAATGAGCAAGTCTTTAAGCGATTCTAGGCCCCAGCCTTTGAGCTGAGCTAGTTGTTGTCAAACAGAGCAGAGATGAGATGTCCTTGTAGAACTCTGCCCAAAGTGCACTTTCCTAAGCAAAATAAATGTTGTCATTGCTTTAAGCCACTAAACGAGAGATGTGATTTAACAACAGATAAATGGAATAGACAACTCCTCTATTATAACAGAATAACAAGATAAAGTTAGAATATAGGATATTCTCATGTTTGATATAAGAAGTTGAAGGGGTTCTTGTCTGATACCTTTTATTTTCTTTGCGAAATACGAGGCAAGAAAGATCATTGCTTAGAATGAGAGACATAATGGGGATTTCAGAAGCGCAAAGAAGAGAACGAAATAGAAATTGTAATGAATGGGAAACAGAGTTAATCAGAGAAATGTGGTACAACTGTCAAGTCATGTTGACAGCCCATTTGAGGTTGAATTTATAGTGCCCCTTCCATGTGGCTTTCTCCAGCAGTGCTTAGCTCCTGGCTGAAAGTACTAAGAAAGCGGAAGTTAAGTTTATCAACTGGACTTCTGTAAGGAAGGATGTGATAAAAAGAGAAAAGTGCAAAGGATTTCAGGGACCACGTAATCTAAACTGGTTAAGAAAAAAATGAAGAAGCAAGAGGTTCTAATGAAGAATGATCATAATGGGAATATTTAAAAAGCAAACAAAAAGGAGAGGACATTGTAATCAGAGAATGACATGCCTACAATAGTGATTCTTGCACAGTTAATGAGTATGACAAGGTTGCTGGTGAGACTGGCTATCTGAACTGAAGTGAAGAGAAGGGGATAAGGATAATGTGGTCAAGGAATTGAGATGCAATGGTAATGGATGAGTCATCACGTAGAAGTTAAAGCCATCAAGGGTGAATACAGGGCTTACAGTATAGAGAAACTCTGTGACCCAAAGTTTTTGATGAATGAAAGTAAGTGAGCCAGAGATTGGTAAATGACAGCAACACAGACAAGGAACATGGTGATACAGCTGCATGGTATAGGTCTTGTCTTGGTCTGTTTGGGCTGCTATAACAAAATACCATAGACTGGGTGGCTTATAAATAAAAGAAATTTATTTCTCACAGTTCTGAAGGCTGGAAATTCAAGATCTGGTGCCAGCAGATTTGGTGTCTGGTATCAGCCCACTTCCTCATTGACAGCCGTATTCTCACTGTTAACCTCACAGCGGAAGGGGCAAGGGAGCTCTCTCAGCCTTTTTTATAATCCCATTCCTGAGGCTCTACCCTCATGACATGACCACCTCCCAAAGATCCCACCTTCAAATATCATCAACTTGGGAGTCAGGATTCAACATATGAATCTGGGGGATACACAAACATTCAGGCCTCAAATGAGGAGGGTTTTTTTAAGAGGTTGGGAACATAACAGTTTTTCCTAATCTAATGTCTTCCTAACTGAAGCCTGAGACCAATCTCTCCCTACCAATTAAAAGTGATATAATTTTGACATATAAATGTCGAATAAACTACTATGTGCTAAGAAGAGAGGGAAAGAGGTACCCTCTTATCAAATAAATCAACTACTAGGCCCAGATAGTCAATATATTACAGAGAAAGTACCTGCTAACTGGCGAGGGGGGAGGGTAAACATTTCTAAAAGAAGCTTCAGTTTTTTTATCCATTTAATTATCCATAGTTTTAGCTTCCACTATGAGCTGGGAACTGTGTTTGGGGGATATCTACCTAAACAAGGTAGATATTGTCTCTGCCCTTACATATCACAATGTGTAGTAGGAGAAACAGCTGAGAAATCAATGTTAGTATAAGTCCTAGAGTTACAGATGTAAACATCTCTAAAATGGACTCAAAACCAATTTCTATTTCAGTCAGTTACAGTCTATTTCCCAAGATGATCTCAGAAATTCTAAACTTATTCCCATATAAACTCCTATGTTGTATTTTCACCCTAGTATCAATCTCAGGCACCTGTGTATCATTGTACATTTTTATCATAAATATCTGAATGTATCTGTCTCCCAGCTTAAGGATAGGAAGTAAGTCTTACATTTATTCTCATACTTGCATTTATGGACTAGCACAATGCCTGGTACAAGGTAGGCACTTACTAAGTACTGATTGAGAATAACTAAAGGATTGAATGAATGACAAACAAATGACTATTCTGTCTCTGCGTTATTCTATCATTTGAACTATAGCTTACTTAGTAACCTCAAGACTACAGCCTAAAGAGGGATTCATATTCTTCCCCAGTTTAACCTTTCATGGCTTCTATATATCTAGGGAGCTGAGCTAGGATTGGAGGAGCTAAATTAGCAGAACTGGCTCTTAGAAAAGAAGCGAAGTAATATCTGTATAAACACTTTCTTTCAATTTTGTGGCTCACATACCACAACGGTCTGCTGATGCTATATGGTCTTCTACTTGAATAAGTGGAAATTGAATACTCATTAAGTAGAACCTTAAAATAATGAGATCTCAAGACAGTATCTTTGATTTTCTGAGTCAAAGTCCAGATGGAGAATACAGATTTGCCAGGGACTCATAGGTTTAGATTCAACAGTTGTTTTACTAGAAAACAAAAATTTCAGAAGTCATTGAAAAGTTAACATTATATGAATAGTAGGCAACAGGGAATACAACCTTTAACCATAGCCACAAAGCCTGGGACTTTATACCTGTAACAGCAAATCAGCTAAAGATATGGCATTTACATTGGATTTTATAAGGCAGCCCTAATGTCAAATGTGCTACTGAATTATCCTTCATTATGAATTGTCAATTAGTTCATTTCTCTTTTTAAAGGAGTCCCTTTTTTTTTCTGGCCACACCACGCAGTATGTGGGATCTTAGTTCCCTGACCAGGGATCAAACCCATGCTCCCTGCAGTGGAAGTGCAGAGTCTTAACCACTGGACCACCGAGGAAGTCCCAAGTAGTCCCAAATTTGATTCAGAAAATTATCCACATAGATACAGAACATTACTGAATCTAACTTATATTATAACCAAAAAGTGAAAAACCAAATTGTTACTACAGGAAATACTCTATAATAAACTTCCTACAAAATTCTCACGATTATACATTTACTTATCTAAAGCTTCCACTAGACTATTAGCTACATGAAGACAACTCTGTATCTCCTACACGCCCCCCAAGAAATTTAAAAAAAAATGAATAGATGAATTATAATGGATTGAAATATAAAAATTTAAGCTATACCTCCATCTCTATTTAGGCAAGTTAAGTTATACCTCTATACCTATTTAAGCAACTTTTAAGCTATACCTCCATCTCAGGGGAAATAATTTATTTTTTGCATTATGGTAGTAAACCTCAATACTAGCAAGAAAGAGGTCTACTAATACTGATGAGTCTTTTTGAAGCTGTAAGGGGCTGAAAGGGTTACAAAACCTATAAAAAGAGTAAAAGCACATCAACACTTTCCAGCAATTTTTAAGTTGATAAAAATACTAGCTGAATTTGTAAGCACAAATTGTTTTTACCTTTAAACATAAATAATCAGTTAAATATATTTATTCTCTAAGCCAAGTTTATGAAGGTTTCACTGTACTTCCTTTTATTTGCTCTACAACTAGCTTTTATAAGTTTTGAGGAATAGCCCATGAGTTCTAGTGTTTTAAATTCAGGTGAACAATCCCAGATTTTCTCTGTCTATACTATTTGGTTTATACACTTCAATCGTGTAGCCCTAATCTTTCTAGAATGAAGAGTTCTGGGTTTGTTTGTTTGTTTGTTTGTTTGAAGTTTATCCTCATACAATAGACCTTCAATTCTCTTACTCCTATTAGCTGCCCTGATCTTAACTTTCTCCAGTTCTGCTATAAACAAAACACCATAACTACACATAATATGTTAAGGATTTTACACTAAGAGTAGACTGTTTTATATTTTGTTTCTAATACACTCCCTTGATGACCAACATTGAAATGGTCCCTTTACCTACAGCAGAACATGAAAATGTCTTCATAGATCAATACCGTGATTCCAAAATTTGTTTCTTAGGCCAAAACTCAGAGGCTATCGTTTTTTAAGTACAGATCAAAAATTTCCCCTAAATAAATTACCTTGTATTTGCTCACACTGAGGATCATTTGCCATTTCCCTACCCACATAATTCTGTAAGACTCTTCTATAATTTATTCCTGTCTTGCTACTTTTTAAATATACCTTCTTTCTTTTAATAAATATATGGGAATCATTGAATTATAAAACTGGAAAAGGCCACAGCCTCTTTATCAAATTCATCCTTCTCAATTTTATAGTACAGCTTGGAGGTATTACAACACTTGTCTAAAGCAAATTAATGGAAAGAATTAGAAAAGAGAATTTAGATTTTTCTTATTCTAAGTTCATATTCCGACTATTAAATCACACTTTACCTTTTTAATATCAATTTTAAAGAACGCTAAGGGAAGAATATTGATATTTACTTAGTACAATATATGTTGGTACTATATTTTACATGTTTTTTCCACTATTCCACATGACTCTACAAAACTCAACAGCTCATGGGATGCTTACTTTAATTATAAAAGTAACATTTTATCTGACTTTAAATTACTTTGTTTCTTCAAAAGTTACGCTGTTCTCATCAGTGCTTTGGCTTTTACTTTTTTCAAAACAAAGAAGCTAAACTTTTAGTGGCTATAGTTCTTAATTTATAGAAGTCATGTCAGATGTCATATATAGTTTTATAGCTTCTAAACAGCTGGCCGTAAAAGGGGAGCAAGGGCTTCCCTGGTGGCGCAGTGGTTGGGAGTCCGCCTGCCGATGCAGGGGACACGGGTTCGTGCCCCGGTTCGGGAGGATCCCACATGCCGCGGAGCGGCTGGGCCCGTCACAACAGTGAGAGGCCCACGTACCGCAAAAAAAAAAAAAAAAAAAAGCGGGGGGGGGAGCAAAATGAGGATGAAATTTGGAAAAGATCCTTTGACCATCCAAGGTCATTCTTTCCCCCACAGCTGGGAGAATTATAGACAATCCACACATAAAACAACCAATCAGAAATCATTTTTCAGAAATGCCATAGGCACCCTGAGTTCAATATGCCCCCCCAAGTCTGTTCCTCCCCTTATATCCATTTCCTAACTCCATTACTGGCATTACAACCCAGCCACCAAGACACAGAAGCTAAAAACTTGAGAGTTATTCCCAATTCCTCCTTTTCCTCATTCCCAACATGCAATCAGTACAGTACAGTCTGCTTATTTTTAGTTTCCAAATTTCTCACATTTCAGATCCTTCCTGTATCCCTACCTCTACCACCTTGATTCAGACCCTCAAAGTCCCTCACTTGAGAGAGGGAGTCTTCTAATTGATCTTGCTGCCTCCAAACACTTCACTTGTTCCACGGTGACATCTTCACATTACCACCAAAGTAATCTCTCTAAAACCCAAATTTTATCATATCTTTCTCTTATTTCACAGTAGCTCCTTAATGTCCATGGGATAAAATTCAAACTCTTTTCATGGTCTCTGTCCATTTCTTCAGTCTCATCTTTCATTGTACAATCTCCCCTCTTCCCTACCACGAACCTCATCCTCTATCATTTAGTCATAATGGACAACTTACTTTCTTCCCTGAATATGTCATGCTGTTTCACCCCTCTGTATCTTTGCTCACTCTGTGTGCTCTCTCTACTCAGAACATACTTCCTCCTGTGATCCTGCTGTTGAACATTTACGATTTTCAAAGTTCAACTCAGGGCTCATCTCCTCTTTGCAGTCCTTTTTGAACTTCACCTCCCCCCACCTCTGTGGAAATGACCATACTTTCTATTGGTTCCCCCAGTGAATTTTTACAAAAGCATTTGTAACAGGTTTTTTTTTTGTTTTTTTGCTTTTTGTTTTTCATTAAGTTGTTGACATGTCTGTCTCCCCCTTCTGAAACACAGGTACTCAGGAACAGATACCGTATCCTATTCAACCTTTATTCCCATAGACTTGCATAAAGTCTGTCACATATTAGGAACTCAATATGTAGAATGACTGAATGAACAAATGAACAAAGAAAAGAACAATACAGGGACTCTTGAGGAATATTTTTTAAATTAAGATAAAATACTCAAAATAATACGGTACTGACCTAGGTATATTTACCTCCTATAAGTTCCACATTTTCCTATTTAACATAGTTTTTTCCGTTAAAAACCTAAGATTTATTCCCTTGAGGAAATGTGGACACATATGTGTACTAACATTTATTATCACATAGATATATAGACAATTTTATAAATTATATTAATTATTTATTTTATTAATTTGATGGAGTATCAAAATGGCTTATGGTCAACTCCTTACTATCTGAAAGAATCTTAATAGCTATGCTGGCTTACCTAGTATCTTTTCATCTGCTGCTTCTGCCACTCAACCATGGCTTACTTTTCTAAAGTGGCTTTCATGCCTCTAACTATCCTGCTGCTGGCAATGAAAAGTAACAATCTGTTTATATCCTAAGTAGAGGATACCAGGAGAATGGGAAAAATGGTTCCTGAACAGGAGGGTAATTTTACACAGTAGATGATCTGCACAAAATGAATCAGAGAATCATGGAATTGTATGAGATAATATGTATTTATCATCCAAATAGTGTGGCTGTTTATTTTCACTTTTTTTTCTTTATTTTTTAACCTAAGGAAGACTACTCCAAAATTCTTCTGCCAATCTATTAAAATGGAAGAAATATCTGTTGCTGATTTTCTTTTAAAAAATATGATAATTGAAAAGTTTAAAGACATAAATATGAGATCACTAAACTTGTTCCTAATCAACATTTAAATCTATAAAAGTTTTCAATAAAATTTATTCACTGGGATTCAGTATTAAAAACTAATAAATTCTAATTGTAGTAGAGTCCAATAAGGAAATTAACTTTGTACCTAACTTTACAGATTATACACAAATTACTAAACTATAATAATCTGTTCACTAGGTTTATAAATGCTTATTCAGAGGAAATACTGAAGAAATAAGTTAATTTCTAGTATGAAAAAAGACAAATACAGCATTTTGTTCATCTGTACAAACTTGTGAGGATCCACAAATTACCAAGATGATGGAAAGATGGGTTGGCGTTTTTATTACATGTAAAGACAGCTATGCTCTAAACGTCCAATATACCAAACACTAACTGCCACATGTAGGTTAAAAATTCAGTTTCTCAGTTGCCCAGGTTACATTTCAAGTGCTCAATAGCTGCATGTAGCTAGTGGCTACCACATGAGACAATATAAACACTTCCATCACAGCAGCAAGTTTGATTGGATAGTGCTATTGTAAACCATGGTAAAATGCAAATTTCCAAATACTTTAAAAATGGCAATATAAGTTCAAAAGTAATTTTTCAACTGGCTATTTCACAGAAGGGGAAAGTATACATTCACAAATGAGAAAAAAAGAATTAAACACAAATATTAATGAAGGCTTTAAGTATATAAAATTAATTTTCTATGGCTTAATTTGAAATTATACCACATTGAATCTGAAAAGACTTTCAAGGTAATTTAATCCTTCATCCTCAATTTACAGAAATTGAATCTAGAAGATAGTACAAGGAAAAATTAACTTTCATTTAAGATATCTACTATAACCAAATAAAGACACTATTGAAAACCACCAAAATTTTCTATAATAATAAACTGATTAAAATGAAGTATAAGCTATTCTGTGTATCTTAGAATCAGATTTTCCATTGGATACAGAGGCTGTTTGCACAGTGGTTAGGATTTCAGGTTCCGGGGTTAACCTGCCTAAGTTCAAACGTTACTCCTTGACTTACTAGCTGTGCAACCTTAGACAAGTCATTTAAGCTCTCTGAGTCTCCTTTTTCTCATTTATAAAATGGAGAAATAACTAAACTATATCATACAGTTTAAAAGATTAAGTGAAATTATACATGCAAAGTACTTAGAGAACCTGGCACATAGTAAGCCTTTAAAAAAATGCTAGTTTTTATGAAACTTGCATTTTGGTTGAAACTAGTCTACTGGTGACTTTCTTTAACTTCCATTCACCTTCAGAAGTTCTTAAGACAGAGAGACTCTGGAAAACATTCAAAAATCATTATATGAACACTGGCTTACAGGTGGCTCTACCACTTGCAGTCATGGGAGAATCTGCATCCAATTCTCTACCAACACTTTACCCATAGGTCTCAATACCTTGGCGCTAAGAGTGTAACATAAAGCCCCCAAGCAACACGTGGTGGGGGGTAGAGGAAATCTAATGTTTGTTTGTTTTTTAATGAAATAAACAAACACAAAACCCCTCCTAGGCTAAAATAGGTGGCATCTGTTTTTATGTTGGGGACTGTGAGTAAAGTAAAAAGTGGGAGACAGGATAAGTAAAACAATTTTGAATGACAAGTTTAAAATTTCTCAGAATTATATGCTCACTTATTTTTCTAAAATTTATACTTCTGCATATTAGCTGAAGTTTAAATAACTACAGTCAGATTTTGAGACACATATTTTTTACTAGAGTAATTTTTTTTTAAATACACAGAACAGGTATGTAAAAGGAACAGCTGCTCTTTCATTAAGTTTTAAGACATATCAATACAATTTCCTAGTTCACTACAGTAGAATAATAGGTACCCAACTTAATGTGATCTCCAGAAACTGTGGAGATGAAAATGAAATCTCCCCAGTTTTCAAGTCTTACCCCGGAAAATGTTTTATTCTAAGTGTAGGGGGATAGATTTCAATAGAGTACACATAAGCACCAGATGGTCAAAGCTAACTAAGACCGTTCTCAAATATTTTTATGCCCAGCTTCATTCTTCTGGAATATTTTTAGAACTAAGCTCCAGAGTCACCTGTATGAGGCATGGGCCAAACCTCAAATCCTAACTGGCCTGATATTTTTATATAATCATTTCAAATCAAACATTTTCCTATTGGTAGTTTTCAGAGTTTTAAGTTCATTTTCCATAATGTTAGTTAGCACTTGTCATATTTTGCTTTTCAGTTAACTTTTATATGTACATTTTCTCTCTCACACTAGATAGTAAAATTTCTTGAGCTTTTACTTACAGAGTCTCCATATGAAACTAATACACTTTGTAGACATTTTGAAAATATTAGTATTAATTGATTATTTAGTGATACAGTATGGAGTCAGGGCATCAGATTCTATTCCCTACTCTGATATCACGAATAGCATGATCTCAGCTCCAGCTTATTCAGAGGTCAGGCACTTTGGCTTTGAAATGGAATGATTACACACACTGATCTCTAGAATCACTTATATTTCTAAAAGTTTATGCTTTTATGTATCAGCTGAAGTTTAAATAACTACATTCAAATTTTGAAAGGCATATATTTTCAAAAGTAATTTTTAAAAACTATACAGAACAGTTAGGTATATAATGGTAAAAGTTGTTCTTTCATTAAGTTTTAAGATATATTGATAAAATTTCTTTGTTCACCACAGTAGAACAGCAGCAACATGCATCTGATAACATTGCTCCAAGTGAAATTACAAACTGATCAACATGTGACACTTGCAATGACTGTCCCAATGAGACACAGCTTGCTATTTTCTTTTATCACTTCACAACATTTATTCAAACTACTATAATGACCTTCAGTTTCCATAAATAAACTTATATAAAAGCTGGCTAGGGCTTTCCTGGTGGCGCAGTGGTTGGGAGTCCGCCTGCCGATGCAGGGGACACGGGTTCGTGCCCCAGTCCGGGAAGATCCCACCTGCCGCGGAGCGGCTGGGCCCATGAGCCATGGCCGCTGAGCCTGCGCGTCTGGAGCCTGTGCTCCGCAACGGGAGAGGCCACAACAGTGAGAAGCCCGCGTACCGCAAAAAAAAAAAAAAAAGCCGGCTAACATACTTAAGAACTAGGCTATCACTAACAGTTAAAGCTTAGGAAAGAATTTATTCATAGGAATAATTTCAAGATATTTTGATAAACATCTAAAGTTTCCATTCTGTTTCCTGTAAATATTCCAAGATTATCCCATAGCTACGAGCTTCAAATTAATTCTGTCTAGGGGAGAATTAATTTGGTAACTTAATCATGGAAATATATAAATCACAAAAGAGTCTACTATCACTGTTAAAAATATAAACACTGTACAGGCCAGCACTTGTTAATAAAAATCACTGATATGATTCCATTACCGAGCACACTCTTTGTAATACAATTAGCACATGTTTTATCTTTAGCTTTAAATTAAAAAGGAAAATGATGAAAGGCACAAATAATTCTTTACTTTCCGCATTTTTAATACTTTTTGTACAGTTAGTTACTACATTTGTGCAATTAAAGAAAAAAACACACTAAAATTCTACCTCTATATTGGCTTTTTAAAATCTCCATATCACATACTAAAGACATTAAACTTTTCTGGAGCTCCTGAAAATTAACACCAAAACTTTACTGGTGAAACACAAACCACATAATCTGATCTAACTATTCACATTAAACAAAATGAATGACTAGATTTTTCCCAGTCAATTCTGCTTCACTGATACCGAAAAAAGCTATTTCCTTCATGCTAAATTATGAAATTAACCTAAAACACAGTAAAAACATAGAAGCATTAAAAGATACTATTTACACAAACTGGAATAAATTCATCAGGCATTCCCTCAAGTGCTGAGATGTCATTTACTCCCGGTCACACAACGAATACTATTTGTTTTCTGTTCATCCTGAATTATCAAATCTGAGTTGAACCTGGCAAAGTCAAAAACCATCCAGATTTACTGACGGATTGATTGATAGATAAATAAATAAATAAAACCATATAGCCATACAGAAGTTCATGACTTTTTACTGTTTGGTGTAAAGTTTAGAGTGTCTGCACTTTCAGCACTCAGAAGAAATCCACCGTATTCTGGAAGCACTTCAATTCAGAGTGACCTTTAAGTTTTACAGACATTGTAGCAAATTCTTGCATGTCTCAAGAAAAGGCAAACCTGCCTTGCTTTTTTTCTCTAATGGGAAAAGTTTTTGTTTACTCTCATTATATTTTCCACTCCTAATCTGAAGAGATGAAGGATCTCTAAAACGTAGTTGCCCACTTAGGATTAACCTCACCTGCGGAGGACCAGACCCACAGCCCCTCACCTAATGATAAGGTTGGGATGGACCCAAGTGATGGAGGGAAAAGAGCCAACTCTGCTCACAACACTACCTGTGGCTCCCAAAGAGGGGGCCCGCGTTTTGGGGGGGGAGAGCGAGGGCTGGGATGGTCCAAGAGACTTCTTTATCCGGACCATATCTGGGGAAGTATCTAAGCATGGGGGACCCCCCCCCGCACTCTAGTGAAAGAATTGCGGGGACCGCTCTCCTCCCTCGCCCTCTCCATCCGGCCCTCGGCGCTCAGCCCTCGCGCCGGAGCTGGGGGGAGGGGGTGGAAGAGGAAGGCAGCGGGTCCCCAGGGTCCCCTCGAGTGGCTCCCGGCGGCCGCTGCGAGGCCTGGACCGTGTCAGCGGCCTCCGGGCTCCGACCCAGAGCGGCGCTCGGTGCCCCGTTCCGGCACGCCCGGCGGGCCCCCAGACCCAGCCCTTGACTCACCGCTCTCCACCTCGCTTCCTTTCTTGGCGGTCGCCGCGTTCCCCATGACTGAGACGATGAAAGGAAGGGGTCAGGGAGAGGAAGGGGAGCCGGGGCCGTCCCCGCCGCTCCACAGGCTGAGGCAACTCCTGCTTCTGCACCGGTCAGAGCGGTCAGTGCTCTCGGCGCTGGCGTCCGGAGTGCGGGCGGGAAGACTGGGCCGGTTCTGAGGCCAAGGCTTCAGCAAACTCCTCAGCCCCGGTGGCAACAGCGATAGCAAGCGGCAGCAACGGTGGCGGCGGCGGCGGCTGCGGCGGGCAGACACTCCCCCTTCCCCCGCCCCGCCCCCCCTGCGCGCCCCCCGGCAGCCGCGCGCCTGGGCCCCGACCCTGTCCCTCTTCACCAGCGAGCGCGCGCGCCGGAAGTGACGTGCCGGCCGGGTACAAGGGCGGCGGGCTGAGGGGGGCCGAGCCGGGGGCAGCGGACTCGGGTAACCCCGGCTGGCACCTCAGCGGCCCACCGAGCCGGGACGTGGTGGCTCGGGCTTGCTCTCGGATGCCCATCCTCGAGATCTGGGAGGCGGCGTGGGGACCGTTAGCTTTGAGGAACCCGTTGTCTCTCAGCCTGGCGTCCCCCCCACCCTGGAGATCGCACGCGAGGGGAGCCCCCTGGTTCGTGCCACTGGGCTTTGCGGACTGGTCAGTATCAGCCGCGGGAACAAGTTCGTCCCTAATGCTGATCGTGGTTCCGAGCCCGTCTTTGCCTCACAGATCCAGGTGTTCACCGAGCCCACCACGTTGTCCTCCTGGTTCTTAGGCACCAGTCACATGACCTTTGATGTTCCCAGTGCAGTTTTCATTCTCTGTGGTTTTGCGGGATCGCTCTCAGGTTTTGTCAAATACCCCAGAGAGAAAGGAAAGTATTACTATTTCTACAGAATGTCTGTTGATGTGAATCATTGTATTTAGCAGCTCTCTGTGTAGATGTCAAAATAAATGCATTCCCAATTGGTAACTGCGTTTTTCTTAATATACATCTTGAATTTGTGAATAGTTTTACTTACCAGGTTAATTTTTTGCGGCACTCTAGTATTTTTTGTTGCATGTTTCTTTGAATTTTGCGCCGTGAGCATTTATTCTAAATTTAGTGTAGAAAGACTGTAACTTCCCAAGGGGCAGAGACTACTAAATTTATTTTGTGTCCCCAACACACCAGGCACAATAGGTATTTAATGGATACTTGATGGCTGGAAAGTAAGCAGAGGAAATCTCTCAGAATTTTTTTTGCAATAGCTTTCATTACTGACAAAAACAGAGTGGTAACTGTAGAAGTTTCTCAGTAAGTTCTTCCTGCTGTTATTACTATTTCTGTTAAATTAATTTAACAAAGGTTTATATCATGTATACTGTATTCCAAGTACTACCATGCAGGTAGCAACTCATTTGATCCTCAAGAACCCTATGAGATATAGAGTTTTACTATAATTATTTCGCTTACAAACAAACTGAGGCATAGAGAAGTTAAGCAATTTACCCTATATTACACAGCTATTATCTCTTTGAAGCAGGATTTGAACCTAGGTAGGCTCTAAAGTCTGACTTTTTGTCCATAATGTTATGTAGATGTTATGGTAAATTGCTTTCTCTCCATTTAAAATTACCTTGACTTGGAAAGATGGATGCGTAATGAGTTTATTTCTTGGGGAAATTCATTATTGTTTTCTGGGTTTCCATTAAATCCAAGTAATATAAAAATTGTAGAGAAGGAAGGATTTGAACTAGCTGTGAGGTATTGTTCAGCAGGCAACAATGTTCCAACAATGTCACATCCTTCCAATCACATTTAGTTTTGTGTTGTGGATATGATATTTTGCCCTACATACATAGGAAGTTCAATAAATAGCATTAAGCCATATACCAAATTTAAAAAACTTTTTGATATACTTTATTCTGGATGGAATCTTTCTAGAATCCTGGGAGACTCATACTGCCCTCATTGGGGTAAATATTTAAATGTATTCCTTTTTAGAGACCAGCTTTAATAATAATAGTGGTTATATGCATAATTTGTCCCTATCCTTAACATAATTTTGAATTCTAGGTCTCTAACAAGAGGCTAGCCATCTGTTTTGTAAATGATTAATTTGCAGAAGAGACAATTGACAGGGATCATAGAGTTAAGATGCATTATAACTAAATCCTAGAAAGTTAATAAACAAAAAATTCAGGTTTACAAATTTCTCCCTTTCTCTCTCAATTTAACTTTATCATTCATTATTTAAGAAATTAAATTAATTGTTAAGAAAGAAAAAGATCATCAACAATTGGAAATATCTTGGTTTTTTTTCTGTATACTATTATTTCTGTTTTTTTATATTAACTTACACTGCTGCTCTGATTCAAGGAAGACTATACTTCAAGAGTATAGTGTCATGAATCGTTTTCAATTAGTAAACATTCACAATCATCTAGTTGTAATTATATACAGGTTGCTTTTTCATTATTAGAGAAGAGTTCTCTTTAGGAATCCATTGTTTATATAGCATCTAAAAGACTATCTTTCAAGAATTGTTTATTTACACCTAGAAAGGGCAGAAATTTCATTAACTGTACAGTTATTCTTGAATAACTGGAGCTAGAATGGGGCAACTGCTATCCTTTACCACTAATGCCTTTTCTATAACCTGGACAAGCACAAAGGTAGAACTAAATCTTGTTTCCCTAGGAAAGCAGATGCAGAAAAAAGGAAGTGATAACGGAGAAAAGACTTTGAGTTCCCTTCTGTATAATATTTTATCTAAGAACATACAGCACTATGTAGCAGGAAAAATTGGACCAGTGGTAGTTGCTTTGGAAATAATTATCCTTACATTTTCTAGTACTTTATAAAAACACTTTCACATGCCATTTTTTATCTGATCCCACAACAAACCTACATGAGCAAGACAGATTATATTAGCCACACTTTACAAATGAGAAAAAAGTTCAAAGAAGTGAAGTAACTAGGCCAAGTTCACTCAAATGGTAAGTGACAGAGCACTAGGTTATATACAATTAATGTGTGAAACAAGTGTAATCTCAGTCTCATTAAGATTAGGTTTTATTATCCACATTTTGCAGATGAGAAAACTGAGCCTTAGGGACAAAGAGTCTCGGCCCTGTATTCTTCCTAGAGTCACCTTTTCAGAAAGGAGTGAGAAAGTGGGGAAAAATTAGTAAATTGTTATTCCTATTTATTTTGTAGTTTTTACTTATACTATCAACTAGATTTCCAAGTCCTTTTAAAAAGTAAACACCCTCAAAAACAATGTATGTCAAAAATACTTGTTTTTCCTTTACAATCACCAGGACAGGTAAACTGAAATTGATAATCGTTGGAAAATATGACCAGGTCATTTTGTTTTCATATTGTATTTTACATCAAGTAAGTGCAAATGAGAATTTATTTAACCATCATAAAATTATGATTATTTTGAATGATAACTAGTAATCCACACAGTCTAATATTTCATTATTATACAGTATTATATGTCCTGAACCTAATGATACCACATTAAGTATCAAAGGGCAAAATAGTACTTCCAAAGTGAGGAAGTAATTTTATAGTTAATAAATTACAAATATGATAATTGTTCAAATCATTCTAGTACAGTGCAAATTTTTCCAGTTGAGCATAATCCTAATCCCTTTGTTCATAAACAAATTTATTATCTGGAGTTTAATATTCACCTTTTTGGGTATTCCCTTACAGGTGAGGTGACAAATAGTTGACTGTGGTTAAGTAACCTGCTCAAAGTCAACAAAAATGAACTTGTACCAGAGTGGAGTTGTAGCTTATCTCTTGGATAGGGACTAGAATACAAACTGAAAACGTTAAGGAAAAAAGAGAAAACCTGGAGGGGAGAACAAAACCAACAACTTGTTTTCCTTTCTTAATATGTAATACACTCAGAAAAGTATATGTTTGGGATATTCTGATTTTACCAGTGTTTTGTGAAAACTGTGACTAAATTTCTGCTCTTTCAGTTCAGCATTATGCATTTTTAGAGAGTAACTCGAACAAAAAATAACACTCAAATTTACAAAACTTTTTCTTCTTTATGAAATCACCAAACAGATGGGGCATGAACTTTCATGAAATCTCAGCTTTTACAACTGAAACCCATCTGTGACCAAGGTGAATCTGACCCACTAAATTAAAACTATATTCATATTATTGATAGCAACAAACCAGAGTGGTATGTAGTAAAGTAGAAAGGGTTTGAGCTTTGTAGTCAGAAAAATCTGAGTACATCTTTTGGTACAGCCACTATCTGAGACCTTCACATAAATTACTTTATTCACCTTTGCCTTAGTTTCCTAAAGTGTGAAGTTATATGGATTAAATCAAATCACCTATGAAAAGCACCTAGGATAACTTGTATAGTAGGCACAATAACCCAATAACATTCTATGTTTTCTTGCATTTATGTTTCAATAACAATCATTCAACAAAAATGATTACAACAAATTTAATGAGTCCTTACTATATGCAAAGCATGATGGGCTTACAAAGGTGAATAAAATCTGCGCCCTGCCCTCAAGAATTTTTCGTTTAAGGCAAGAAGACACATTAAGCAATTGCTTAAGCAAGTAAGCAATTATGTAAAGCAAGACTCATTAACTTTTTACTATAATGTAAATAAATCACTGAGGAAACATAAGAAAAGTGTTGTTAAATGATCAACCACATAGAGAATTTAGCATTGGATTTTGTTCTTAAACAAGTGGGGAAAATCATTGAAAACTAAGAACAGCAAACTCAGAGCAGGGGCTTGTATGACTGTCCTTATATCAAAATCAGATGCTATGGAAGGAGTTGTAAGAGTTGCAACCTTCCCACTGGAATATAAGCTACTTTGTCATCACTATATCTACTGTATCCAGAGTGATGTCTGAAAAAAAAGTAGGTGCTTATTCATAAGTGAATGAATTATAGTTTCAGACTAAGATCATGCTCATTTGGGGAAACCTTACATGCCTTTTAAGAAATGTGGACTTCGTTCACTATGCAATAAACACTGAAGATATTTAAAGAAAGGAGTGATATAATCCACATTTTATTAGTAAGCTAACTTTGATAGCAGTGTGTTGGATGTATTGGATGATCAATAGACTGTCAGCAAGCAGACTTGTAAGGTAGCTGTTGTAATAGAAGAATGACATGAAATCATTGAGTGGTGTAGCAGCAGTGGAAGAGAAAAGAAAGGATGCATGTGAGACATTTGAATGTAAGAGTAACAGGATTAAAAAACTATTGGGTTAGCCAAAAGCTTCATTCGTTTTTTTCCATAAGATGGCTCTAGTAGCACTTAGTTGTCTTTAACTTCATTCAAAATAATTTTGTTAGATTGTATGTGACAACTGTCATATCAGCCTGCATTTAAAAAAAGACTCATCAAAACTGGTGAATTTTTGTGTAGCCATTTTAATATGGAAGATGGAAAAAAAAAGCAACATTTTCAGCATATTCTGCTTTATTATTTCAAAAAAGGTAAAAATGCAACTGAGATGCAAAAAAAAGACTTGTGCAGTGTACGGAGAAGGTGCTGTGACTGATCAAACATGTCAAAAGTGGTTTACGAAGTTTCGTGCTGGAGATCTCTCTCTGGACGATGCTCAACTGGGTAGACCAGTTGAAGCTGATAGTGATCGAATCAAGACATTAACTGAGAACAATCTACGTTATACCGCGTGGGAGATAGCCGACATGCTCAAAATATCCAAATCAAGCACTGAAAATCATTTGCACCAGCTTAGCTATGTGAATCACTTTGATGTTTGGGTTCCACATAAGTTAGGCAAAAAAACCCTTCTTGACTGTATTTCCACATGTGATTCTCTACTTAAATGTAATGAAAATGTTCCGTTTCAAAAACAAATTGTGACTGGCCATGAAAAGTGGATACTATACAATAATGTGGAATGGAAGAGATTGTGGGGCAAGCGAAATGAACCACCACCAACGACACCACAGGCTGGTCTTCATCCAAAGAAGGTGATGTTATGTATATCGTGGGATTGGAAGGGAGTCCTCTATGATGAGCTCCTTTCGGAAAACAAAACGATTAATTCTAACAAGTATTGCTTCCAATTAGGCCAACTGAAAGCCGCACTGGATGAAAAGTGTCCGGAATTAGTCAACAGAAAACGCATAATCTTCCATCAGGATACCTCAAGACCACATGTCTCTTTGTTGACCAGGCAAAAACTGTTACAGTTTGGCTGGGAAGTTCTGATTCATCTGCCGTATTCACCAGACTTTGCACCTTTGGATTTCCATTTATTTACATCTTTACAAAATTCTCTTAATGCAAAAAAATTTCAGTTACCTGGAAGACTGTAAAAGGCACCTGGAAGAGTTCTTTTCTCAAAAAGATAAAAAGTTTTGGGAAGATGAAATTATGAAGTTGCCTGAAAAATGGCAAAAGGTAGTGGAACAAAAGTGTGAATACGTTGTTCCATAAAGTTCTTGGTGAAAAGGAAAAATGTTCCTTTTATTTTTATTTAAAAACCTAAGACACTTTTTGGCCAACCCAATATTAGGGCTCTTTAGCATAATACAAATGATAGAAGCCTAATTCAAACTAGCTTAAGAAAAAATCAGCAAAATTTATTGGGTCAAAGAACTGGAGAGTCTAGATTGGACATAGTTTTAGGCTTAGGTTCAAGGCTATGTACTCCACTTATTCATCCTATTCTATTTATATATTGAGTGTATTCTACTAAATAGGCTGTCTCCACATGACAGATTTACATTCTCCCAGCTTACCAGCTTAAAGAACAATGCCTTCTCTTTCCCAATATTGATCTGTTATAAATATATTATACATATTTGTTCTGTATAGATCACATGACCATTCCTGTGAAGAAAGGAGGCAGGGTACCATGATTGACATGGAATGAGAGAAGTGCAATTTTCTAGAAGAAATTGTCATATAGAGTAGACAAAAAACAACAGATGCTCAATACAGTGAAAAGAAGAAAGAGTTAAAACTCCCAGTCAATCTTCCATCCTGGGTGACTGGATAACAGACATCAGGAATGAAGGAGAGGAAACTAGTTTTTAAATTAATGAGAGATGTGTGATTTGGGTCATAATGAGTTTGAGTTGGTAGTGTAACATCTATATGGGGATAACGAATAGCAGGCAAATGTAGCATTAGATCAATGCAGGAGTCATAAATTCAGTGTAAAAATGAAAGTCAAAGCCACAGCTCTGAATGAAATCTCATAGAGGGAAAATATAAAGGGGAGAAAAAGGCAGCTAGGAATGGGCAGTTATAGAAAAAGGAGAAAGAAGAATGCTAAAAGAATCCTGGTGTGGTAGGAGCCTGGAGTGGACAGACAAGCTGAAAGAGAACCAGGAAATGCAGTCACACAAGTCAAGAAAGAAAGTGGGCTATCAATTTGATTGACTGCATACGAGAAATCGACTCTAACTAATGTAAGCAAACAAATTTATTGAAAGAATATACAGATGCTTGTAGGAAGGAAAAGAAAGCTAAAGAACCAGGCTTGGCACACTCAAGAAACAGGCAGCCCCACAGAATCAAATAGTAGTTGCTGCTTGATATTTTCCCCTGAAATAGCCAACGGAACAACAACAAAAAATATACTGTTTTCAGTCTTGTTCCTTTCCCACAATTTAGTTTCTAAGGAGCGAATTAAGTTGCTACCTTGGGTTAAGTTTCTGCTTCTTCCTCAGAACAAGGCAACTGATTAGCAGTCCCATGGAACTCATCAGTGGGGAAGGAGAAATTTCTCAGAACCAAAACAAGATGGAATAGAAGCTGAGCACTCAATAAGACAACAATGTCCCCTGCAGAGGATTTATTAAACAGTGTTAGTAAAGACAAATATTTCCCCTCAATGGAGTTATAATGGACTACCCTTTCTCTCCTCCAAAAAATGTGCTGGACTTTACCATAAAATTGTAGATTTTTTTTTTTTGTTTAAATATACCAGAAATATTTTTTTTCCTGATATGGTAGGCAGAATAATGCCCTTCCCAGAAATGTCCATTTCCTAATTCCCAGAATCTGAATATGTCACCTCGAATGACAAAGGGAAATTAAGGCTGCAGATGGAATTAAGGTTGCTAATTAGCTGGAAAAAAATTCTTCCACTAAAACTCATTATCCTGGACTATCCCTGTGGGCCCAATGCGGTCACAAAGGTAAAAAGTGGAAGAGGGAAAAAGAAGTCAGAATGATGTTATAAGGACTCAGTGCCACTGCTGACTTTGAAGATGGAGGAAGGGGGCCAAAAGTCAAGGCATGTGGGCAGCCAGTAGAAGTTGGAAAGAGCAAGGAAACAGATTCTCTCCTGGAATCTCCAGAAAGGAATCTAGCCCTGCTGACATCTTGAGCCCAGTGAGACCTGGGTCAGATTTCTGACTTACTGAACTGTGAGATAATAATTTTGTGTTGCTTTAAGCCACTAAGTTTATGGTAATTTGTTACAGCAGCAATAGAAAATTAATACACCCCACACCATTTAAAAAATAGAGTAGACAGAGAGTTAGGTTAAATAATTTGCTAAATTGTAAACCCAGGCTCTAGATTCTAGTCAGTGTTCATTGCACTTCACACAGAGGTGTTAAAAATTCTTACCACTGAAAGTCATTATTTGGAAACACTAATTTCCTGGAAACAGGATAAAGAAGGAAAAGGAAGTTTAATTGCCTTCTAAATTATTCTGTTAAATAACTATTGAGTGTCTAATTAAAGAGAATGAAGTTTAAATAAAACAGTTTTTCTGATCTGGAAGTTTAAGGTGTCATTTAAATAACATCTGTGGAATGTGGCAGAACCATGGTTGGAAATTAAGGTGATTTTTATTTATTTATTACTTTAAATCTGGCAACCACCCTTCTCAATATTCACTTCCAAATGTTTTAGCTTATACTATGTACTACTTATAACCACAATTACTCTCTAAGAAATGTTGACTCTTGCTAAATAAAGGGTGCTATTTTTTTTAAAAGAATAATTGGCCAAGTTTATGAGTGGCTAGAGAAAGTGAATTGCTCAATCTAATTAAGGGAGAATTCAAAATTCCAGAGTAATCCAGGAGGAAGGGAGTGAAGAGGAGAGATAGGAAAGGAAGAATTATCAAGATGTCAGGAGACTGGGGTTTTTATATGGAATGGTGCAGACAATGGCAGCTAAAAGCTCTAACGTGACTCTAAGTTGTTTCCTATGGAGCACTTAAGGTAGTCCCCAGACCTTAAACTAAATTTCTACTACATGAAATAGCTTTGTATTTGTGGTTGCTCTGAAGGAAATGATAAAGTACAAAGGAAAATTTTGCCTTTGACTTAAAATTATGGTGGAAAAGTGAATAGCCATAAGCTATTGTAGAGCAAAGAACAAAAATTCCTCAGAGGCAGGAAATCGAAGCCAGACGGGTCCATGAAAACATAAGCCAATGTGAAGTCTGTGCAATATTCTAAGGGCTTTGGATACTACAATCCATGTAATGGATTTGAATCAATGTTTTGTAGAGAATTAAGTAGCTGGATGGGCTACACAACCACCATCACCACCACCACCAACAACAACGACGACAACATTTGTAATTGTAACTAAAAAGTATAGAAGGTTCTCTATATACCAGGCTCTGCACTAAACCCTGAAATACATTACGTCATGTAATTCACATAGCAATCCCATGAAGTAGGAACTATTATATTCCTATTTCCCGAGATGAAGACGAGACACAGAGAGATAAAGTAACTGGCCCAAGATTTTACACCTAGGAAATGAAGAACTAGATGTACTTCATTTGAATCCAGATTGGTCTCATCCCAGAACTTTAATCAGTAAACTCAGCATTTCTAAAAGTCTGGTCCAGACCATTTGCATTACTATGATTGGGGAGTGCTTGTTTTAAAAATGCAGATTTCTGGACCCAATCCAAGCCTATTAAATATGAATCATTTGTGTGGATTCTAATTAGTCTACTTCTTAACAAAGTGTAATCTTTGTGTGTGTGTGTGTGTGTGTGTGTGTGTGTGTGTGTATGTATAATCCTGATGTGTTTAAGTGTGAGACTTATGCATACTTAGGTTTGAGAACCACTACTCTTCCCAACTGTGTTGCATTCAAAGTCTTAACTGCCCTAGATTAACAGCCCTAACACAGGTTGTTCAACACTCTTGAGAATACTTAGGATAGTACTGAACTTCTAGTATTGGTAATGAAAATTTATCTAGTGTACTCATTCTTTGCTATCTATTTATACATGTATACAATATGGGGAATCAGTGAGAAAAGGCTTGAAGATAGAAAACTGAAAATTATTGAGTCTTACTTTGGGCTCTATACTGTGCAAAACACTTACATAAACTCATTTAATGCCAAATAATTATCCAAGCTACCTACCACCCCAACTTCCAGATAATACAGAACATCAGGTCTTCAGGTTTCTTTTGTGTAAATAACTTCATTAGTCTTCTATTTGAGACGGGATGGGACCTGGGACCCTTTGCTGCAGTGCTGCAATTCTTGCACCTGGACAAACCTCTCCTTGAACAACAAAACACAAAGAAACTATAAGGGACTAAAAATAACTGCATGCATGCATGCGCAGTTAGGGCAAATTCTGGACAAAAGATACAAAAAGACCAAAAAAGCTCAGCTGCCACTTCTGAAGAGCTGGGAGCAAAAACTGGGTGTGGGGAGAAAAACCAGGGTATTGCACATGCCCCCTGCACTCAACACCACAAAGGGGTGGGCCAACTACCTAAGCCACCCTTCCAGTCCAACCCCTAGACACATCTCTACTCTCACCCCATATAAGGAACAAGCTTGCCCCCCCTCAGGGAGCGAGCGAGCAAGCAAGGCAACCTGTTACTTGTTCTCACTACCCCCTGCTGCAGCAGGGACCCCAGTAAAGCTTTGCCTGAATTTCTTGTCTGTCCTCTAGTCAATTTCTATTGATTGGGGAAGGCCAAGAACCCTGGTTGGTATTATAACCAGTCTCTTAACCCCATCTCCCCTCTTTCTCCCATCTCTTCTATTAAATATTCTTCAACTGTTAAAGAGATCATATCTAACAAATAGTGTGTAAAATACAAAGTGCAAATTCAATAATAATAGTAATAATGATAAACCAAAATCCATGTATCCATATCCAGATCAGAAACAGAATATTACCATACCTCAGATGCATCCTGAGACCCTCTCATTCATTGTCCCCATCCAAAGATAAGCAGTACCCTGAATTAATGATTCTCTTGCTTCCCTTTATAGTTATTGTGGGGCTTTCTGTTCCTGTTCTTATTTTGCTACCTAAGTATATAGCTCTTAAAATACAGTTTTTAGTTTTGCCTGCCTTAAGAATTCATAAGAATTCTTCTGTAACTTGTTTCTTTCACTCAACATTTTTTTGAGATATAATCATGTTGATATATGTACTATAATTAATTCATTTTACATGTTTGTACTATCTTAGGAACACTGTTAACCCTTGAACAACATGGGGCTTAGGGGCACAAACCATCCATACAGTGGAAAATCTGTGTATTACTTATAGTCAGCTCTCCATAAAGCACTTCCTCAGTATCTGTGGTTTTGCATCCACAGATTCAACCAACTTCAGACAATGTAGTACTGCAGTATATACTGTTGAAAAAAATCCACATATAAGTGCACCCGTGCAGTTCAAACCTGTGTTGTTCAAGGGTCTGTTCATACTGTTGTGTGAATATACCATAAATTATATACCCATTATGCAGTTAATGGATATTTTGACTGCTTCTATAATTTTTTGAACAATGTTTCTTATTCTTGCTTATAAACACACATTTGACAATTTATTTAGGTATATAGCTCATAGTAGAACTGTGGGGCTTGTAGAATTTAAGCATGTTAAATTTTCCTGGGTAACAGAAAACTGTTTTCAAAACTGGTTGTACCAATTTATATCCAATTCCTATTGTTCCACATCCTTATACACACTTATTTCATCTAACTTTTCAATTTTAATCAATCTGGAAAGTGCTTTTAATTTTCATACCAAATAAATTGAATAATTTCATATGTTTGAGAGCCACTTATGCATCCTCCTACGTAAAATTTCCATTCATTACTTTAACCCACTTTTATATTGCATTGTTAGCCTTTTTCATATTGATTTTTAGGGGCTCTTCATATTTACTGAATCCTAATCCTTTGTACTCTGAATATGTGGCAAATATCTTCTCTCCACTTATAGTTTTACTTTTTACTTTCTTTACAGTACTTTTATGTATTTAATTTTTAGCTCTATTGAAGAATAATTGACATATAATAAACTGCACATATTTAATGTACAATAAAATTTTTAAAATATAATACACACATAAACACACACTCAAGAAACAATCATCACAATCATTATAATGAACATAGATATCACCTTCAAAAGTTTTGGCATTCCCCTTTGTAATCCTTATCTCCTGCCCCTCCTTGCCCATTTCCAGGCATGAATTATGTTATTTCTGTCACTGTAGATTAGTTTGCATTTCATAGAATTTTATGCAATGTTCTCATGCAGTATGTACTCCTTTTGTCTGACTTAGCATAATAATTTTTAGGTTAATCCATGTTGTTTCATGTATTAACAGTTAATTTAATTGCTTAATAGTATTCTAAAATATGGTTATGTTTACACCTATTGATCCACATTTAAATTGTTTCCAGTTTTTCCTGAATTCTACAAAACATATAAGAAAAAAAGAATAATGCCAATTCTACACAAAATTTTTCCAAAAATTGAAGAGGAGAAGATACTTTTCAACTCATTCTATATGGCCAGCGTTACTCTGATACCAAAAACAGGCAAAGACATTACAAGGAAAAAAAAAAAACCACTACAGACCAATATCAATAGTAAACATATACGCAAAAATTCTAAATGAAAATTTAAAAAATCAAATCCAATGATATATAAAAGGGATAATACATCATGGCCAAGTGGGGCTTATCTCAGAAATGCAAGTTTGTCTTACCATTTGAAAATCAATTGATGTAATTCACCATATTAATGGAGTAAAAAATTAAAAATACATATAATCATCTCAGTAGATGCAGAAAATCATTTGACAAAATCCAACTTCCATTTCTGATTGGGAAAAAAAACAAAAACCCTCTCAGCAATCTAGGACAAGGGAATTCCTTCAACCAGATAAAATGACATCTACAAAAATCCTACAGCTAACATCACACTCAATGGTGAAAAATCAAATGCTTTTTCTCTAAGGTCAGAAATTTGGCAAAGATGGCTGATCTCACCACTTCTATTCAACACTTTATACAATTAAGAGAAAAAAAAAGCCGTTCAGACTGGAAAGGAAGAAGTAATATTTTGTTTATTTGCAGAAGATTGTCTATGCAGAAAATACAACAGAACTTATATACATATGTATCTAAACTTTTAGAACTAATAAATGAATTTAACAAGGTTGCATAATACCAGGTCACGATTTTTAGATCAACTGTATTTTTAGATTTTAGAAAATGAAATTTTAAAAATACAATTTACAACAGCATCAAGCATGTTAAATACTTAGGAATAAATCTGACCAAAAATGTACAAGACCAACAAACTGAAACCTATTAAATTGCTGCATAAGTTAAAGAACTAAATAAATGGAGAGATATTGCATGTACATGAAGCAGAAGACTCAGTTTTGTTAAGATGTCAGTTCTCCCCCAAATTCATCTACAGATTCAATAGAATCCCAAGCAAAATTACTAAGTCTTTTATAAAATTGACAAGCTGATTCTAAAATTCATATGGACTTGTAATAGCTAAAACAACTTTGAAAAAGAAGAACTAATTTGGGAGGCTTACCCTACCTGGCTTAAAGATTTATTATAAAACTATGGTGTACTAGGGTTCTCCAAACAGAACTAATAGGAGATATATATATATATAAATTTGTTATAAGAAATGGCTCTCACAGGCTGAAGGCAAGAAGTCCTACAATGGGCATCTGCAAGCAGGAGAAGAAAAGCTGGTGGTATAACTCAGTCTGAGTCTGAAGGCATGAGGACCAGGGGAGTCGATGGTGTAAGTCTCAGTATGAAGGCCTGGGGAGGTGGGGAGTGCAGCTGGTGTAAGTACAGAGACCCAAGGCCTGAGAACCAAGATCTCTGTCATCTGCAGGCAGGAGAAAATGGACGTCCCAGCTCAAGAGAAATTACCTTTCTTCCACCTTTCTGTTCTACTCAGGCCTTTAACAGATTGGATGATGCTTACCTGCATGGATGAGGGTGGATATTCTCTACTTAGTCTATTGATTCAGATGCTAATGTCTTTTGGAAACACTCTCACAGACACACTCAGAAATAATGTTTCACAAGCTATTTGGGCATCCCTTAGGCCAGTGAAGCTGAAACATGAAATTAACCATCATATACAGTAATCAACAGAATGTTCTGTTGGTATAAAGATAGACAAGTAGGTCAATGCAACAGAATAGAGAATCCAGAAAGAGACCTATGTGTGTGTGTGTGTGTGTGTGTGTGTGTGTATATATATATATAGTTTTTCAATTGATTCTTAATAAAGGCAAAAAAGATAAGTTGCATATTCAGTGGATAAAGATAGTCTTTAAACAAAATGGTTCCTCAGCAATTAGATATCCACATTAAAAAAGAATTTTGATCCATATGTCACACTATATAGAAAAAATAACTCAAAATATGTCATATATACAAATGTAAAACCTAAAACTATAAGAGATTCTTTAGTTAAATTTTATTGATTTCTAGATTGTTGCATTGTTGTCAGAGTACATTCTCTGCATTATTTCACTCTGTGAATTTGTGTAGAGGGACTTTATGGACAGTTACATGGTCAAATGTTGTACATGTTACAAGTCCACATGAAAAGAGCTTTTCCACTAATTAGTAGGAAAATCAGTTCCACAGCAGTATTTCCTCCTGTCATCCCTGAGCTATTGAGCTCACTCATTTGTAGATTCTTCATTGCCTTAATGAAGAGAATATCCTCTAGGTTCTCCCAGGAAAAAGAGTCAGGTGGTGGGTTCTCTAGTCTCACTGGACTAAGGGATGCCCAAATAGCTTGTGAAACCTTATTTCTGAGTGTGTCTGTGAGAGTGTTTCCAAAAGACATTAGCATCTGAATCAATAGACTGAGTAGAGAATATCCACCCTCATCCATGCAGGTAGGCATCATCCAAATATCTATTCAAAATTCTCACATCTGGAGCCTTCTGAGACTTTCTTTAACACGATTCCAAAGCATTTATAGTATCCTCGCTTCCTTTATGTAGGCATCATCAGGTCCAAGCTTCAAAAATGCAGCCTCAAACCATATTAAGACTGGCTCCAGTAGTCCTTGCCAGAATGTTGAATCACAAGGTATTGGGAGGATGTTCCCCATGCCAATAAAATTTCCCTTATCCAGTCTTATATTTCTCCACCTTCACTTCCACCAATCTATTCCCACAGGTGTACTCCTAGCTCCTTCAAGTACTTCTTAGCCAGGATCTGAAATTCCTTTTGTGTATAAAGTGCAGTCAACTTTGTTCTTTGAGGTAGTTATGTTCTATAAAGACACTGAACCCTTACTCTTAGGGGTAAATGCAGGGTTAGGTTTCTGCTAGCCTTGGGTCACAATATTTTCCTCAACTGATCAATATGCAACCTTGTTTTATGTGTGGTTCTGTTTAAAGACACCTTATTTAATATATATCATTGATTTATTAACATTGAACTCACAGCCAACAGCACTATAACTCATGCCTGAATGATGCATATTTAACATACATATTTTCTCCATAAGGCACATTACAGCTTTCCTGAACTTAAGAACACTAGACAGAATTTCAGAACTACCCTTGGGGGCCATTTTAAATAGCAAAATTGCCCCAAAAAACCCCCACAAAACTGTGAAAAATATGGCACTAAATAGACTGGAAAAAGAGCACTTGTTTATTATGTGAGAGCTGAGTGTGGCTTTGTTGGACCTCAGGTAAGTATGCATGCAACAAGTGGCTCAAACCATTTGAGCTCCGTATATGACCACAAAAGTGCTGTGAATATTGATTTTAGGGTAACAAATAAATTTAAACAAGTAGACAAATTCACAAATATGGAGTTCATGAATAATCAGGATCAACTGTATTTTCTCCTCGAGCAGTGATTACATCTCCCTGTTCAAGGCAATGAGGAGCGGAGAAAGTAGATCCTGAAGATGACAAGCATTGTCTTTGAGAAACATGTCTCAATTGAGGTTCTTGAAAGATTTTTACCTAAGGGGGGACTGCTTCTTTCTAATAAGAGGCAGGAGTCTGTTCTGCTGTTCAGCATATTCTGGTGGTATTAGTCTCAGGCTTGCCTATGGGTCTTAGGATTCCATCCTTTTACTATCAGGTCCCTGTCTTTGACGCTGGAGACCTGGAAAGGCTGGGCATTCCATCTTAATCATAGCACTGACACTCTTACAAACAGATCTTGAGTCTAATTCTTATATAGCCTGCGGAAAATAAGGATTACCTTAAACACTACTATTAAATTATAAATATGTGGATTAAGAATTGGATGACCTGAGCTTGTCTTTTTCTTCTTCAAGCTTTTAAAAGAGTTAACAAAAGCCTGCAGCAACTCCACAATCCTTATAATTATCACTGTTCCCATCATTTTCAAATGTCATATCTATCCTATAACCCAATGCTATCTTTCATTTCCACCCTTTCCCAATCCCAATCCACCACAGATAAGAGAGAATAACCAGAAAAATTCTAAAAATGAAAAGTAACTGAGAGAGAACCAGCTTTCTTTTTCAGATGTTAAAATATATTTTAGAGCCAAGGTAGAGTTATGTCAGCATCATGACAGCATAAGACCACCGTGGTCATTTCTGTCCCCCCACCCCCCCACACACACAGACAACAAAGGGGACAGCATCAGTTCCCTTTGACCTGCACCATGACCACTTATTTGGGTTATTTAATTTGTCCCAGTTTGGGGGCAGTGGTATGATTTGAGCTTAAAAAATATTGGTACCATTTAAAATCATTTTCTTCTTTATCCATTTCTCTTAATGAGGTTTCCTGATATTCCACCCTCCAGTCCCTTCATGGGAAGAGTGTTGGATTGCAGAATGGAATTGGTAAAAAATTTGAAGTTGTTATTATTTCAGACTTCAGTACTGGTGATAGTGTCTGAGTCAGGATAAGCTGAGTCATGCTTGACCCTGGGGGTAGGTGATTCAATCAGGCGGGTGGGGGGTGGGAATTCTCTTCAGCTCTCAGGGGGAAAAAAGTGTTCCTAAGTGCAAGAAAGGTGTGATGGGCTTTACGGAGAAAATGTGTATTAGATAAGCTTCATTCAGGCATAAGTTATAGAGCAGTTGGCTGAGAGTTCAACATGCTCTTGCCCCCCCCCCACCAACAACAAATATTCATTTGAATTTGTTGAATAAAAGTGACTTTGTGAGAGATGGGGGTCCAGCACCACAGTCCTGGGCCAAAGCACACAGGAGGAATCTCACCTACCCATTCATCAGGTAATATAGTCAGAGGGACCTTGGTTCCAGCTGTGGACACTGATGTGACCCACATACTAGCTCTAGCCCCTCTCAACCAGTCTGGAAGCCCCAGGGGAACATTGACTCAGGCAATCACCCATGGATGAGAGAGACTTTGCTGAAGTCCAGGTTTCCAGAGAAGAAGATCCAACATGCCACTGGAGAAAAAAATACGAGTTTTGAGTTTAGATGCATTGGTGTGGGTAAGAGGAACAGTTTGATTTTACCCAAGTCACTCCTCCCTCAAGGGAGGCACAATTTAGGGTTAAGAGAACTCTTCCTTTGCCCATGGTTTCTCCCAAGGGGGAAAAGGAGAGCATGTGAGTGAGAACACAGCTTCCCCAGCTGTGTGGATTCTTCCAAAGAAGCTCATTTCTCCTTCACCCCCTCTACAAAACTAAATGAAGAGCTCCATGACTAGGGGACAGGAAGAGTCTGGGAAAGTCACACATAGAATGTTTGGAGGGCATTAAACTGACACTGATCCTATTAACTAAATATAGACTCCATCAAGAAGCCTGCCCACAAAACACTGAGGAAGCCCCACTTGTGGATACCCCTGACTGGGCCACAGGCAACCCCAGCACATCCTGTGCCTTACCCACACACCCTCTCCACTCTGCAGCCAGCACACTGTACATGATCCCAAAGGTGGTGAGTAAAAACAAGCTTTAGAGGATGACTAGTGAGCATGCACCAAAGCAGGCCCAAATCTTTGGGTTAGGAAGAGACCACAAACTTAAGCTGTAGCACCAGCTTTGGAAAAACAAAAGAGAGGCTGTCAGGCATTCCACCTGGTGCACTGCAGGATTGAGAGAAGGCATACAGGTTAAGAATTCTGCCACAAGAGGGAGCAGGTGTAATCATAGAAGGTCTGAGAAAGCCTCAAAATTTCTAGCAGGGCTGATGGAAGGTAATTCTCACCCAAAAGCAGTTAGTAAAGACTGGAAAAGGTGACTGCTATTCATCTGCAAAGACAGCAACACAAAATTCTAAGGAACAAGAAAAATCAAGAAAACATAACCATAAAAGGATCACAGTAGTCTTCCAGTAACTGAACCCAAAGACACGTAGATCTATGATTTACCCAATAAAAAATTCAAAATAGTCTGAGGGAAACTCAGTGAGCTACAGAAAACACAGAAAGACAATTCAACAAAATCACGAAAACAGTACATCAACAAAATGAGAAATTTAACAAAGAGATGTAAGTCATAAATAGAGAACCAAACAGAAATTCTGGAGCTGAAAAATTCAATGAATGAAATAAAAAATGCAATAGACAGCATCAAGAACAGACTTGATCAAGCAGAAGAAAGAATCATTGAAATTGAAGATAAGACTTTTTAAATTGTTTAGTAAGAGGGAAAAAAAATAATGAAAGTCTGTGTAATCTATAGTATACCATCAAAATGGCCAATTTTCAAATCATTGGACTTCCAGAGGGAGAAGAGAAAAAGGGGGGCAGAAAGTTTATTTATTTTTTAATTTTTAATTGTTAAAAATTGAAGTATAGTTGATTTACAATATTACATTAGTTTCAGATGTAGAGCATAGTGGTTCAATATTTCAATAGATTATACTCCATTTAAAGCTATTATAAAATATTGACTATATTCCCTGTGTTGTACAGTATATCCTGTTGCTTATTTATTTTATACATAGTAGTTTGTGCTTTTTAACCCCTCATCCCTATTCTGCCCCTTCCGCTACCCTGTCCCCACTGGTATCCACTAATTTGTTCTCTATATCTGTCAGTGTCTTTCCGTTTTGTTATATCCATTCATCTGTTTATTTTTTAGATCCCACGCATAAGTGATAACATACAGCATTTGTCTTTTCTGTCTGACAAATTTCAGTAAGCATAATACCCTCTAGGCCCATCCATATTGTTGCAATTGGCAAAATTTCATTCTTTTTTATGGCAGAGTAATATTCTGTGTGTGTGTGTGTGTGTGTGTGTATACATACACATATATATATACAGCACATCTTCTTTATCCATTCATCTCTTGATAGACACTTAGATAGCTTCCGTATCTTGGATATTATAAATAATGCTGTTATGAATATTAGGGTGCCTGTATCTTTTCGAATTTTAGTGTTTTTATTTTCTTCAGATATATACCCAGGAGTGGAATTGCTGGATCATATAGTAGTTTTATTTTTAGTTTGTTAAGGAATCTCCACACTCTTTCCAAAACTGGCTGCACCAATTCACTTTCCCACTGACAGTGAGCTAGGGTTCCCTTTACTCCACATCCTTGCCAACAGTTGTTATTTGTGGTCTTTTTGATGATAGCCATTCTGACCGGTGTGAGGTGATATCTCATTGTGTTTTTGGTTTGCAGATGATTACTGATGTTGAGCATTTTCCATGTGATTGTTGGCCATCTATATATCTTCTTCAGAAAAATATCTGTTCAGACCTTGTGCCCATTTTTAATAAGATTGTTTAGTGGGTTTTTTTTTTGGTATTGTGTTTTATGAGCTGTTTATATATTTTGAATATTAACCCCTTATCAGTCATATTGTTTGCAAATATTTTGTCCCATTCATTAGGTTATCTGTGTTTTATTGATGATTTTCTTTGCTGTACAAAAGTTTTTAAGTTTAATTAGGTCCCATTTGTTTATTTTTTCTTTTGTTTCCTTTGCCTTAGGAGACAGATGCAAAAAATATTCCTATGATTTATGTCAAAGATTGTTCTGTATATGTTTTCTTCTAAGAGTTTTATGGTTTTCTGCTCTTATATTTAGGTCTTGAATCCATTTTTAGTTCATTTTTGTATATGGTGTTGGAAAATGTTCTATTTTCATTCTTTACATATAGCTGTCCAGTTTTCTCAGCATTACTTATTGAAGAGACTGTCTTTTTCCCATTGTATATTCTTGCTTCCTTTGTCATAGATTACTCTACCATAAGTGTATAGATTTATTTCTGGCCTCTCTATTCTGATCCATTGATGTATGTGTCTGTTTTTGTGCCAGTACCTTACACATTCACCCAAATACATACATGCACCTCAATGTTCATAGAAGCATTATTTACAATTGCCAAGATACGGAAGCAACCTAAGTGTCCATCAACAGATGAATGGATAAAGAAGATGTGGTGTGTGTATATACATATATATATTCCATTTTATATATATATATATTATATATAATGGAATATTACTCAGCTGTAAAAAAGAATAAATTTTTGTCATTTGCAACAATGTGGATGGACCTGGAGGGTATAATGCTAAGTGAAATAAGTCAGACAGAAAAAGACAAATACTGTTATCACTTACGTGGGGAATCTAAAATACAAACAGATGAATGGATATATCAAAGCAGAAATAGACTGACAGATATAGAGAACAAACTAGTGGATACCAGTAGGGGGAGGGTAGGGAGGAGGGACAAGATAAGGGTGAGGGGTTAACAGGCACAAACTACTATATATAAAATAAATAAACTACAAGGATATAATATACAGCACAGGGAATATAGCCAATATTATACAATAATTTTAAATGGAGCATAATCTATAAAAATATTGAATCACTATGCTGTACACCTGAAACCAATAAAGTATTGTCAATCAACTATACTTCAATTTTTAAAAATTAAAAAAAAAAAAGAAAGCTGGCAACTGAGAAGGAAGAGGTAAAAAATGGTGAAAGGAGTTTTTCAAGCTGAAATGAAAGGTTGCTTATTAGTAACATAAAACATTTGAAAGTATGCAACACACTCATAAAGGTAAGTATATAGTCAAATTCAGAATAATCTAATGTTGTAATATGGTGGTGTGTTAACTCTAGTGTAAGGTTAAAGACAAGAGGATTAAAAATAACTATAGCTACACAATTTGTTAATCAATATACAATATAAAATGTGGTTAATTGTGACATCAAAAACAGAAAAGGAGGTGGTAAAAAGGTACAGCTTTTGTATGTGATTGAAATTAAGTTGTTATCAGTGTAAAATAAGCTGTAATATATATAAGATGTTTTATGTAAGCTTTGTGGTAACCACAAAGCAAAAAACTTACAGTAAATTCACAGAAGATAAAGAGAAGAGAATCAGAGCATACCACTATGGACAATCATCAATTCACAAAGGCAGCAAGAGAGGAAAAAAGGAACAAGGAAACTAGAAAACAGCCAAAAACTAATTAATAAGAAGGCATTAAGAAGTTCTACCTACCAATAATTACTCTAAATGTAAGTGGATTGAATTCTCCAATCAGAAGGCATAGAGTGGATGGATGGATTAAAAAACCAAGACCCAACTATATGCTGCCTACAAGAGACTCACTTCAGCTTTAAGGACACACATAGGTTAAAAGTGAAGGGATAGAATAAGGTATTCCATGGAAGTAAAACCAAAAGAAAACAGGGGAAGCTATAATTTTATCAGACAAAATAGACTTTAAGCCAAAAACAGTAACTAGAGACAAAGAAGGTCATTACATAATGATAACAGGGTCAATTTATCAAGAAGATAAAACAATTGTAAACATATATGCACCCAACATAGGAATACTTAAATATATTAAGCAAATACTAACAGATTTGAAGGGAGAAATAAACAACAATACACTAATTATAAGGAACTTTAATATGCCACTTTAAACAATGGATAGCTCATCCAGACAGAAAATCAACAATGAAATGGTGAAATTGAACCATATGTAAGACCAAATGGTCCTGACAGACAAAATAGAACATACCATCCAACAGCAGCAGATGCACATTCTTCTCAAGTACACATGGAACATTCTCCAGGACAGATCATATAATTGATCACAAAACAAGTCTTAACAAATTTAAGCAGAGTGAATTTATACCAAGTATCTCTTCCGATCACAATAGTATGAAACAAGAAATCAATGATAGGATTTGCTGACGAATTGATTGTAAGATGTGAGAGGAAGAATGGAACCAAGGAAGACACATAGCTCTTTTAGACAGTGCAACTCAAAAGAATAAAATTTGAAATGTATTAAGGCAAGGGAAGTGAGGGGGAGGGGGAAGTGCTGGAGAGCATTGAGGAGAGTGGAAATCAAGAGCTTGGTTTTGGACACATTAAGTTTAGAAATGACCATTAAACACCCTATGTCAAGTTGTCAAGGAGACAACTGGATATGGGAGTCTGGAGCTCAGGTGAAAGGTTAGAGCTACAATTGCCCCTAATGTACAGGTCTCTTACAGAACTTTATCATTACACCTAAGAACCTGGCACAAGTTCCCTGAAACACTTGTCTAGAAGATATTTAGGGAAACATCTCAGTCCATGCTGCACCCAAAATTAATGTCTCACCCTCAAATTCTGTCAACAGACCAAAATTTCTCCCTCCCTCTATCTCTCTCTTTCCTCCCTCCTCTTTTTTTTCTTCACCATCTGCTGTACTCCCTAGGAAATAAAAAGGTTTGCATCCTGCTTCCTGATTCCTCAAGAAGAGGCAAGTACTGACCCTAACAATGGAGTAATGTCTTTTTCGTTGAACAATACTTCCTCAAAAGAGGTTGGATCAGGACCAGCATGACACCTACCAAGTAGAATAGGGATAAGAAAAGGCAAATAGTAAATTTTTTAGAAGAATATAAACCTTCCAAAGACCTACACCTAATCTTGATATATATTACTCATCCAGGGAAATTACTAAGATTAAATTCTCATGCCAATACTATTCCACTGATTCCTCTTTCAATACTTTCATTGTGATTCAGTCAAAACTTTACTTTGATAAATACTGCTAGAATGTTAGTAGATTTTATATTAAGAAATAACCACTCAAGGGCTTCCCTGGTGGCTCAGTGGTTGAGAGTCCGCCTGCCGATGCGGGGCGCGCGGGTTCGTGCCTCGGTCCGGGAGGATCCCACGTGCAGCGGAGCGGCTGGTCTCGTGAGCCATGGCCGCTGGGCCTGCGCGTCCGGAGCCTGTGCTCCGCAACGGGAGAGGCCGCGGCAGTGAGAGGCCCGCATACCGCAAAAAAAAAAAACAAAAAAAAAACCAGTCATAATAAGAAAATTGGTAATATAGTTAAATACAGAGTTTGTCTTACATTCCCAATAAGATTGCTTAAACGATCTTTTCTTATGGTCTAAATCATTACTTAGACCAAATTCTTATTTATTTGCTTTAGCTCAGAATTTAAATCACTTTTCTCAAAAATGTCTCCTTTTGCTTGTCACACCACTACAGTAAAGACAGGAAATTTATAAGCATATTATGTTATTCCCTTGCCTAATTACCTCTACTATTTTTCTCACTGATTATAAAAACAACTTCAAACTCCATAGCCTCATTTCAGCCTGCACAGGAATATTAGTCTTTGGTGCACCACAGAGAAGAAGATTCAAGAGTGATGTTTTTGAAATGACTGGGTACATGGTTATATAAGGGGGTGGGGGTTAGGGGAGAACTTTCAGTGGTGGGAACAGCTTGAACAGTTGATAAGCAAACCTATCTGGGACTGGAGTGTAAAACATAGGCTAGAATACAGAAGAAAGTAAGTTGTGTGGGATTCAATTCTAGAGGGCCTATAAGGCTTTTATTAGGTATTTTAATTGACTTGAACTGGTATTCGGAGAGCTTTTTATGGCATCTGAAAAGGGAAATACAATGATAAAAACTCCTTTAGGAATATGGTTCATACTATAATTTGCAGGTTAGGTTGGTCCAGAGACTGTACTATCTTTCTGAGGTTTCCAATTTAGTAAAATAAATCAGAAACACCAAGAAACATTTGTAGTTGATTTAATCCCATATATCTATTTCTTTTGATTAGTACTGCAGTTCTGATGAACTGAGAAGCCTTGTATATAGTCTCAGTGAGGGAACATACATAATATGATAGTGAACAATCAATATAATATCTTTCCTGGACTTATGCCCTGGTGTACTTTTTAAATAACCTTTTCTCTGAAGCTTAAAAATAAGAATGAAGATTGATTTAGTCATCCTCCACGGAATGTGTGTGTGTGTGTGTGTGTGTGTGTGTGTGTGTGTGTGTGTGCGTATGTGTGTGTGATACTAGGTTTGGAGGACAATTATAAGGGCAAGAAAGTTTTGGGTTTTGGCTTTAGTTAATGTAGATACTGGTTCAAGTTAACTAGGACAAAATGCATTTGAAGTTCCCTTTGCAGTATCACATTAGCTAATTTATAACAACACGCATTTTCATAATACTCTCAAAGGCTTTGCTTTAATGATGAAAAATAGTTTCTGAATGAAATAAAATTTATATATTCTTTGGGCTTAACAAACTCAAGTTCTCTTCAATTAAAGACACATAATGTTTATAAGAAAGATGATCCACAGTGGGAGTTTTGTGATTTCTTGGACTCTCTAGGTCTAATTTCTGAATTCTAAGTTTATTTTTTTCTAGTTTTAGAGAAATAAGTTGACAGAGCATGCAAGTAACTTGTATAATTTTTCTTGTTCTTCTAAAACTACCAGAAGTTACCATTTTTATCTTTAGAGAATGAAAGTGGCCAAAATAATTGGGAAAAATAGAAAAATAACAATTTCTGGACTTTAAATAAGAGTATCTGAATAAATCTGTTTCTCTAGAAATACCAAGGCAAGGAAAAGTGTGAATATACCAACATATCTGGAACATTATAATTCAATTAGAGAAAAGCATTCTGTCTTTAGAAAGGACATTATGTGTAATTTTCTCCATACAGACTCAGTAACTGTATAAAAATATTTTACGAAAAAAAGAGAATGAGGTCAGGTTCATGAATTTTTAGTTCATGCATCCTTTTAAGATGGTATTTTGGAACAACTACATTTCTGGGGTAGCAGATGGATGACCATGGGGTAGCCCGTGGACCAGGACCTAAAGAAGCTTGATAGTATCTGGAAGGCTAGGTAAAGTATTCTTCAAAATAAGTCTTTAAAGGCACACAATCATAGGCTATGTCTAGTTCTGGAAATTTCAGAAGTAATTCAAGTCTACTAAAAAGGAGAAAATGACGAGAGAAACGTGCAGATGAGTGGAGCATAGGTTTAGAGCTGGAACTCTGGAGACAAAGACACAGACACTGCTTTCAAGGCCAGTCTTTGTGCTGGATCAGATGCTCTGCATTTCTATTCTGTCAACTGTCTAACCTTCATTTCCCTCATCATAAAATGGGAGAAATTAGTGCCTATTTTATGATATTGCTAAAAAGATTAAAATGGGATAAATCATGCAAAGTACTTAGAATAGCATATGATGCAAAGTAAATGCTAAATTAAAATGTTGGTTACATTTTGCCAGCATTGTTGCTATAGTTTCTGTATCAGCCAGGTTCATTCAGAGAAGAAAAGCCACTATGAGTTACATAGAATAAGGAATTTATTATGTGGATCATATGGACCTTACACAAATGCAGAAGCTAGTCAAGAAATCTATGCCAGACTAGGTAGCCTTTGTACCTGGTGTTGGGGCTAAGGTCACTATAGGTTAGCTGGGCTGGCAGTTGAAGAGAGCTGGATGAGAATGTTGAGCGTGGGGAAGGGGGAAGGGGGGAGCAAGGACAAGCTACATCTTGCAATGATGAAGGGAACTCATGATAACAAACTGGATTCCATGAGGATACCTGGAACCTCAGTGGTGTGAGGGACCTACCGGAGAAGCTGGTGTTCTTTACCATGGAGTTTCATATATACCTAGCCCCGGACACTAAGAAGAGATTTGGGGGGGGCTGGAGAAGCTGTGAGCCCCGGTGGTATCCCACACAACAAGGTTAACTAGAAGATCAGCAACAACAAGTGTGAGCTGCCATACTGCCTGGCACTCTACACCAAATTTTAGAACACAAACACGGCAGCTTTAAAATGTTTCTGCCATATAAATTTTGAGCAAATTTCTTTGTGACCAACCCTAACATGGGACTACACAGGAAAGGGAATTATGGGAAACAACCCAGCTTGGCCAAGCTGAAACAGTAAAAAGCCATCACAGTTCACCTCCTGTCAACATGGTATTTGTACACACTTCTTTAAAACTCTACTTGAACTCTACTTAATGGTCAAGTACAGATGACAGCAAAATCAAGCATCCATCTAACATGATGCAAATATCTCTTACATAACCAAAATCATGCAAACCCTCTCTCCAAAGAGGATACAAATTCCTCATATATATTTTGATAGATCATGTACATTTCTCTTCTAGCTGAATCACATATGCTTTTGGTAGTCGATAACTTAAATTCTAAGATATCAGACTATTATTAACACATCGTATGTTAGATAAGAGAGAAATGGATGAGGGGGAAAGATTGGTTACTATATACACAAACATATTCATATCAAACTCAAGGACCAAATACTCATAATTGTTATACTGTTTATTTCTACAACTAGTCATGTAGTTGTAGCTGTGTAGCATCTCCTTTTGCTACCTATTTGCCCTCAGCCAGTAGCTTGGCAGCTCATGGTTCCTTCTTTGGTGGGTGACTCAAATTTTCATTCCTGAGGGGTGTGAGTCATTAGGAGCCCTGCCTATATTGGGTGGTTGTAGTTTTCCACTGACTTATTTTTAAAAAGCTTTGTTGAAGTTCAATTTACATGTCTATAATTTTCACTCATTTAACACAGTTCAGTGATTTTTAGTAAATTTTCAGATTTGTTTAACCATCATCACTCTTCAGTTTTAGAACATTTCCATCATCCCAAAGAGATCCCTCATGTTCCTTGGAAAATAACCCCTATTCCCACCCTCAGAGCCAGGAAACAACTAATCTACGTTCTGACTCTGTAGATTTGCCTTTTCTGGACATTTCATATAAATGAAATTGTACAGTATGTGATCTTTTGCATTTGGCTTCTTTTAAGTAGCATAATATTTTTGAGGATCATTCATATTGTAGTATATATCAGTATTCTTTTCCTTTGACTTATACCACAGTACATGAAAGTTTTTTGAGTTGCTCACAGTGATCTCCTGCATTCCAGACATGCTCTTCCTTACCTCATTGTATAGTATCAGTGTCCCCTTGATAGTCAGGATCAATAACTCCAGTAATATATTTAACTCTCTTCTTTGTTGATTCACAGGTTTAATAAACCCCAAGCAGGCAGGTAGCAATCTCAACTTCTACTTTAATGGAACTATTGCTGTGTCTGGATGGAAATATGCCATCCTTAAGAACTAGGAATGCTAGACCAGCAGAGCCCAAAGTCATGGACACAGGAAGCAAAACTTTTCATAGAGTATCACAAAGGGAAGTGCCTGTGTAAAAAAGAAAAATATGCAACAATTAAAATAATTTAAAAACATGACTATATGCATAGCCCCAGGTTGTCTAATCTGTTTGGATACCCTTCTCAACCTTGTAAATCTGCCTGGTAGAGGTGTGATGACCATATGGACTAGGAACTCTGATCTGATGGGAAATGACTGATCCCTTTGCATAATAACAGTCATAAGGCAAGCAAAGATGTCATTTTTAAAATTTTTGTGTTATCATTTATCATGATTTTTGTATTAATTTTGATTTTAAAATATTACATTAAAATATTGTTGACCCTGATTACTACATTTTTGGCGCCTAGTTAAATTTTGCACCATCAGTGAGTGCTTCACTCATCTCACCTTAATTCTGGACCTGATTAGAGGCAATACTGAGAAAAAACATTCCCATTTCAACCAGTTATTCCCAGACATATAAATTCTTGGAAATGGGAGGAGGAGCATCATATACTGGTCACTGATTTAGAATATACACTGCATCCTACAGATCATTACCCAAGCCTTTCAAGGTGTTGTCATTTTAATTGAGTCTTCAAAAGGCTATCCCACCATTCTATCAGGCTGGCTACTTCAGGGTGATTCATGTGGCCCATTGCCACATTTCATTTGCTATAAAGTGAACTCCTCGGTGAGAAGCAATGTTGTGTGGAATATAATGATGGTGAATAAGTTTTCTAAGTTAACAGGTGATGGCTTTGGCAGATGCACTGTAGGCAGGGAAAGCAAATCCACAGCCAGAGTAAGTGTCTGTCACAATGAGAACAAAGTGATCTATCTTCCATGACAGAAGTAGTCAATGTAATTAGTCAGGAGGTTCTCTGATTTCCCTGCGGAATGGTCCCATATGTTTAGTAGATTACGTAGCTACCTCAGCCTTAGTGATTAGAAGTCTGTATTGCTAAGCAAATACATAACCTCCATTTGGACAGTTTGTCATGATTGCATTGGGCAGGATGAGGTAGCTAGGGAAAGAGGTTGACTGCTGTCTGTAGAATTGGTCATCTTGTTCATAATTGATAATTGACAGCTCTTTCTGTTGAGCTTGTTCTTTGATAAGCATCTGTCTGGGACACAAATATCTTTGCTTCCAGAAACAACTATCCATGGACCTTTTCTCCAGATCTCTTTGTCACCAGTTTTCCAGCTGTGTTCTTACCAATTCTTTGACAATCCAGCCAAATTATTAGCTTTTGTCGATGACTGAGAGTAGATTTCTACCTTTGGTATTCCAGGAAAAATAAAAAACCAGATAGACTGGTTGAAGTCCTGCCCACTGGAAGGATTTCCCTTCAAAACCACTCCAGAGTTGGACTGTAGTGCTAAGTCATCCACAGTTCACTTTTGCGGTGTCAGATATCAAGCAGAACCAAAGGTAAAATTAAACTCTTTTTTCCCTAAGTTAACTGACAATGGAAAACACTCCATAAGAAGGAGGAACTGTAGCAACAAGAGGGGCCTTGGGAACCTGGGCTACTTGCTCACGCAACTTATTTGTACGTACAGGACCTTCTCAAGTCCAGCTTCATATACACCACTTCTATTTTACAATAGAGCACAATTGTGCACACCCAATATTATGACTTAGTGGATTAGACAACACTCAGTTCATGATGGGAAGCTCAGGTTGCATTTTACTTTATGGCCCAGGGTAAGTCAGTATTCTATCTTTACTAGGGCTCAGTAACAAACTGGATGGTCTTTCTTAGAAGTATAGTTATGTGCTGAGAGTGGCATAGCTTTGCTCAAAAATCTTAAATGTCTTCCCTGTAACTCATTTATAGACACCTGTCAAAGGCTCCATGCAGCATCCCTGTCTGCCACATACACTTTAAGTATCACGTCTGCTGGGTCATATGACCCAAGTGGCAGAGCAGCTTGCATGGCAGCCTGGCCCATGTCAGAGCCTTTATTTCTTCTACACTTCATCAAAACTGGCAACTTTTCCAATTACACAGTAAATACTTCAGAATAGTATACCCAATGAATATATGTATTACCTCCAAAATCCAAAGAGACCCACTAATTGTTATGCTTCTTTCTTAGTAGTAAAGGGGCTAGATACAGCAACTTGTTCTTTACCCCTTTGGAAGGGGTAGCTTAATGTGCCTTGAACATTGGAACCCTAGAAATTTACTGAGGTGTCAGGCCTCTGAGTTTTTGTGACTTTATTTCTTTTTTAAAAAATAAATTTATTTATTTAATTTATTTTTGGCCGCATTGGGTCTTCGTTGCTGCTCAGGCTTTCTCTAGTTGCAGAAAGCGGGGGCTACTCTTCATTGCAATGCGCGGGCTTTCATTGAAGTGGCTTCTCTTGTTGCGGAGCACAGGCTCTAGGCATGTGGGCTTCAGTAGTTGTGGCTCGCGGGCTCAGTAGTTGTGGCTCGTGGGCTGTAGAGCGCAGGCTCAGTAGTTCTGGTGCACGGGCTTAATTGCTCTATGGCATGTGGTATCTTCCCGGACTAGGGCTCAAACCCATGTCCCCTGCATCGGCAGGTGGATTCTTAACCACTGTGCCACCAGGGAAGTCCCTTGTGACTTTATTTCTTACCACCAGACATTCATGCATCTTACCAAAATGTCTAGAAGAGTTTCTACTTCCTGCATACCAGGCCAATCATCATGATATCGTCAACAAAATTGACCACAGTAACATCCTATGGAATGCGGGGGCAGTCAAGGTCCTTGAGGGCCAGATCTTGGCATGGGTTGAAGAATTGCTATAACCTTGAGGTAGGAGCATTGTTGGCCCTAGTAGTTAAAAAGAAACTATTTCTGATAATTTTCCGAGTAGGTTTAGAGAATAAAAACATAAGCTGGATGAACAACTTGCATGCAAGGTATCAGGGATATGTCGATTTGCACCAGCAACAAACTTCATATGGAATAGGAGCTGCAGTTGAAGCTAACATCTGATTAAGTTCACAATAATCCACTGCCATTCTCCGAGGTCCATCAATCTTCTATATGGGTCATGTCATTCCTATTCTTGAAACACTCCAATGTCTCCCTCAGCATACAGGACAAAATCGAAAATCCTCAGCCTCAGCCTTAGGTGTTCAGCCTAAGAAACACCTAATGTTATTTTCATGTTTTCTTTCAAGTATTTTAAGGGTTTTTCTCCCTTAGTGAATTTACTCTATTTTGAATATATGGAGTAGGTAAATATAGAATTTTTTCATGTGAGTAGCAATTTTTTTCAGCAACATTTATTTAAAGATCCATCATTTCACCAATGATTCCTTATTCCCCCCTTGTCACTTACCAAGGTTCCATATATTCATGCATCTGTTTCTGAGTTTTTCACTTGGTTCCATATGTCTGTTCCATATGAATGTTTGTTTTGTTTTACCCTAAACCACTGGGAAGTCCTTAGAGAAGGCAGTATATAGTTTCCCCCAGCTTTGTGTAGCTCCCTCAACTCTGTTGTCACCCATGCATGGCACCCATGACCTGGATTTGCCTCCTCACACAAACATTAAAATTCCAGCTCTCTGCCTTTAAGGACTATATTCAATTCTGATAAGCTTATAAGCTATTACTCACCATTCTAACTTTTTGATTTCCTGCTTATTTCTGGCACTTTGGATTTTCCTTTTCTTAATTTTGAGTTCACTAAAAAATTTAAAAATATATTTTTTGCAGTGTTTCTACGTGTTTAAAGCATGTACATGGTGTATCTTCCATGTCAGATCAGTTCATCATATTTACCACATTTCTACTATTTGGGAATTTTTCTTCTTTCCTTGAAATTATTTTCTTTGTTCCTAAATTCTCCACCAACTCGACTAATATTCATTGCCTCAGGGTAAAGCAGATAAAGTTCTACAGCAAAGACATTTATAAAGATGTTAAGTGGAATTTTTTAAACACTCAGCAGGCACACAGTCTGAAACCAAAGAGTTTTTGATTTGCAAGGGCTAGGACTTCAGAGGAAAGTTGTTTGTTTTGATTTCTAAAAAGATTTGGCTTGGATCATCAAAGCTAGAGCCTTCAGGACTAGAGCATAGATATTATAAAAGATAAATGTTGAGTAGGGCAAAATACAGAGTACAATATTAGCCCCTTAGAGGAAGCACAGAAAATAAATGACAATCAAAAAGTCAGTATATCTAAAGGGAGTCACTACAGCAGGAGGCAAGGGAACCCTGTAGCAGAAGCTACAGGTAGACCACCCCAAAAGGGGTGCAGACGGAGGATTCAGCTGAGTCTCAAAGAATCAGCAAGCCTGTGAGAGCCAGAGTGACGCCTGGGGTAATCATCCAGTCCTACTCAACCCCAGACATCAAACAACAAGCTACTTTATTAGTGGGGGAGATGAGTAAGGACCAGAGGGCATCAAGAGAACCAGAAGCCCCTCTTCCACTACAGTGATAATGGATAATACTTACTGAGAATTTACTATGTGTTAGAACCTGTTTTTAGCATTCACATGCCTTATCTAATTTAATTCTAGTAACAACCTATGAGATTGGTGGTGTTATTATCTCTATTTTAAAGATGAGGCAATAAAATGCAGAAAATTTATGGTCATATGGCTAGAATTTGGTAGATTCAGGGTTTAAGTCCCTATGTAACCAGACCCTACTAAAGGGAAAAATAAGGAGAAAATCCTTTAGAGGAATGAAAAGCAAGATGGGAGTTTGAATTTGAAAATGACTTGGGGTGCAGAGTCAAGATGGCAAACTAGGGGGGAGGAGCTTCAAGATGGCGGAAGAGTAAGACGCAGAGATCACCTTCCTCTCCACAAATACACCAGAAATACATCTACATGTGGAACAGCTCCTACAGAACACCTACTGAACGCTGGCAGAAGACCTCCGAACTCCCAAAAGGCAAGAAACTCCCCACGCACCTGGGTAGGGGAAAAGAAAAAAGAAAATACAGAGACAAAAGAATAGGGACAGGACCTGCACCAGTGGGAGGGAGCTGTGAAGGAGGAAACGTTTCCACACACTAGAAGCCCCTTCCCGGGCGGAGACTGCAGGTAGCAGGGGGGAGGGGAGGGGAGGTCCGGAGCCACGGAGGAGAGCGCAGCAACAGGGGTGCGGAGGGCAAAGCGGAGAGATTTCCGCACAGAGGATCAGTGCCGACCAGCACTCACCAGCCCCAGAGGCTTGTCTGCTCACCTGCCGGGGCGGGCAGGGGCTGGGAGCTTAGGCTTGGGCTTCAGTGGAATCCCAGGGAGAGAACTGGGGTTGGCTGCATGAACACAGCCTGAAGGGGGCTAGTGTGCCACAGCTAGCTGGCAGGGAGTCCGGAAAACAGTCTGGACCTGCCGAAGAGGCAAGAGACTTTTTCTTGCCTCTTTGTTTCCTAGTACGTGAGGGGAGGAGATTAACAGCGCCGCTTAAAGGAGCTCCAGAGACGGGCGCGAGCTGCGGCTATCAGCGTGGACCCCAGAGATGGGCATGGGATGCTAAGGCTGCTGCTGCAACCACCAAGAAGCCTGTGTGCAAGCACAGGTCACTATCCACACCTCCCCTCTCGGGAGCCTGTGCAGCCCGCCACTGCCAGGGTCCCGTGATCCAGGGACAACTTCCCCGGGAGAACACACGGCGTGCCTCAGGCTGGTGCAAAGTCACGCTGGCCTCTGCCGCTGCAGGCTCGCCCCGCATTCGTAGCCCTCCCAGGTGACCTACACGCAGAGGCAGGGCCAAATCCAAAGCTGAACACCGGGAGCTGTGCGAGCAAAGAAGAGAAAGGGAAATCCCTCCCAGTAGCCTCAGGAGCAGCGGATTAAATCTCCACAATCAACTTGATGTACCCTGCCACTGTGGAATACTTGAATAGACAAGGAATCACCCCAAACTGAGGAGGTGGATTTTGGGAGCAAAGATATATATATATTTTTCCCTTTTCCTCTTTTTGCAAGTGTGTATGTGTATGCTTCTGTGTGTGATTTTGTCTGTATATCTTTGATTTTACCATTTGTTCTAGGGTTCTCTCCATTAAAAAAATTTTTTTTTCATTACTTAAAAAATTTTTTTCTTCATAATTATTTTTTACTTTAATAACTTTAATTTATTTTACTTTATTTTATGTTTCTTTCTTTCTTTCTTTCTTTCTTTCTTTCTTTCTTTCTTTCTTTCTTTCTTTCTTTCCTTTCCTTTCCTTTCTCCCTTTTATTCTGAGCCGTGTGGATGAAAGGCTTTTGGTGCTCCAGCCAGGCATCAGGGCTGTGCCTCTGAGGTGGGAGAGACAAGTTCAGGACACTGGTCCACAACAGATCTCCCAGCTCCACGTAATATCAAACAGCAAAAATCTCCCAGAGATCTCCATCTCAACGCCAAGACCCAGTTTCACTCAACGACCAACAAGCTACAGTGCTGGACACCCTATGCCAAACAACTAACAAGACAGGAACACAACCCCATTCATTAGCAGAGAGGCTGCCTAAAATCATAAAAAGTCCACAGACACCCCAAAACACATCACCAGACGTGGACCTGCCCACCAGAAAGACAAGATCCAGCCTTATCCACCAGAACACAGGCAGTAGTCCCTCCACCAGGAAGCCTACACAACCCACTGAACCAGCCTTAGCCACTGGGGACAGACAACAAAAACAACGGGAACTATGAACCTGCAGCCTGCAAAAAGGAGACCCCAAACACAGTAAGTTAAACAAAATAAGAAGACAGAAAAACACACAGCAGATGAAGGAGCAAGGCAAAAACACATCAGACCTAACAAATGAAGAGGAAATAGGCAGTCTACCTGAAAATCTCTAGAAGGGATCAATAGCAGAATAACTGAGGCAGAAGAACGGATAAGTGACCTGGAAGATAAAATAGTGGAAATAACTACTGCAGAGCAGAATAAAGGAAAAACAATGAAAAGAATTGAGGACAGTCTCAGAGACCTCTGGGACAACATTACATGCACCAACATTTGAATTATAGTGGTTCCAGATGAAGAAGAGAAAAAGAAAGGGTCTGAGAAAATATTTGAAGAGATTATACTTGAAAACTTCCCTAATATGGGAAATGAAATAGTTAATCAAGTCCAGGAAGCACACAGAGTCCCATACAGGATAAACCCTAGGAGAAACACGCCACGACAAATATTAATCAAACTATCAAAAATTAAGTACAAAGAGAAAATATTAAAAGCAGCAGGGAAAAACAGCAAATAACATACAAGGGAATCCCCATAATGATAACAGCTGATCTTTCAGCAGAAACTCTGCAAGCCCGAAGGGAGTGGCAGGACATAGTTAAAGTGATGAAAGGGAAAAACCTACAACCAACATTACTGTACCCAGCAAGGATCTCATTCAGATTCAATGGAGAAATTAAAACATTTACAGATAAGCAAAAGTTAAGAGAATTCAGCACCACCAAAACAGCTTTACAACAAATGGACATTCCATCCGAAAACAACAGAATACACTTTCTTCTCAAGTGCTCATGCAACATTCTCCAGGATAGAACATATCTTGGGTCACAAATCAAGCCTTGGTAAATTTAAGAAAATTGAAATCGTATCAAGTATCTTTTCCTACCACAGCGCTATGAGACTAGCTATCAATTACAGGAAAAAAATCTGTAAAAAATACAAACACAGGGAGACTAAACAATGCACTACTTAATAACCAAGAGATCAGCGAAGAAATCAAAGAGGAAATCAAAAAATACCTAGAAACAAATGACAATGAAAACACAATGACCCAAAACCAATGGGCTGCAGCAAAAGCTGTTCTAAGAGGGAAATTTATAGCAATACAATCCTTCCTTAAGAAACAAGAAGGATCTCAAATAAACAACCTAACCTTACACCTAAAGCAATTAGAGAAAGATGAACAATAAAACCCCAAGGTTAGCAAAAGGAAAGAAATCATAAAGATCAGATCAGAAATAAATGAAAAAAATGAAGGAAATGATAGCAAAGATCAATAAAACAAAAAGCTTATTCTTTGGGAAGATAAACAAAATTGCTAAACCATTAGCCAGACTCATCCAGAAAAAAAGGGAGAGGACTCAAATCACTAGAAATGAAAAAGGAGAAGTAACAACTGACACTGCAGAAATACAAAGGATCATGAGAGATTACTACAAGCAACTCTATACCAATAAAATGGACAACCTGGAAGAAGTGGACAAATTCTTAGAAATGCACAACCTTCTGAGATTGAACTAGGAAGAAATGGAAAATATGAACAGACCAATCACAAGCACTGAAATTGAAACTGTGATTAAAAATCTTCCAACAAACAAAGGGAGGAACACTCCCAAACTCATTCTATGAGGCCACCATCACCCTGATACCAAAACCAGACAAAGATGTCACAAAGAAAGAAAACTACATGCCAATATCACTGATGAACATAGATGCAAAAATCCTCAATAAAATACTAGCAAACAGAATCAAACAGGACATTAAAATGATCATACACCATGATCAAGTGGGATTTATCCCAGGAATTCAAGGATTCTACAATATACACAAATCAATCAATATGATACACCATATTAACAAATTGAAGGTTAAAAACCATATGATCATCTCAATAGATGCAGAAAAATCTTGTGACAAAATTCAACACCCATTTATGATAAAAACTCTCCAGAAAGTAGCCATAGAA
>NC_041217.1:110613072-110622838 GCF_002837175.3 Physeter macrocephalus
CTAATGATGAAAAATCTGAGCGTGAAATTAAGAAAACACTCCCATTTACCATTTCAACAAATAGAATAAAATATCTAGGAATAAACCTACCTAAGGAGACAAAAGACCTGTATGGAGAAAATTATAAGACACTGATGAAAGAAATTAAAGATGATACAAATAGATGGAGAGATATACCATGTTCTTGGATTGGAAGAATCAACATTGTGAAAATGACTCTACTACCCAAAGCAATCTACATGTTGAATGCAATCCCTATCAAACTACCACTGGCATTTTTCACAGAACTAGAACAAAAAAATTTCACAATTTGTACGGAAACACAAAAGCACTGAATAGCCAAAGCAATCTTGAGAAAGAAAAACGGAGTTGAAGGAATCAGGCTCCCTGACTTCAGACTATACCACAAAGCTACAGTAATCAAGACAGTATGATACTGGCACAACAACAGAAATATAGATCAATGGAACAGGATAGAAAGGCCAGAGAGAAACCCACGCACCTATGGTCACCTTATCTTTGATAAAGAAGGCAAGGATATACAGTGGAAAAAAGACAGAGTCTTCAATAAGTGATGCAGTGAAAACTTGACAGGTACATATAAAAGTATGAAATTAGAACACTCCCTAACACCATACACAAAAAAAACTCAAAATGGATTAAGGACCTAAATATAAGTCCAGACACTATAAAACTCTTAGAGGAAAACACAGGCAGAACACTCTATGACATAAATCACAGCAAGATACTTTTTGACCCACCTCCTAGAGAAATGGAAATAAAACCAAAAATAAACAACTGGGACCTAATGAAACTTAAAAGCTTTTGCACAGCAAAGGAAACCATAAACAAGACAAAAAGACAACCCTCAGAATGGGAGAAAATATTTGCAAATGAAGCAGCTGACAAAGGATTAATCTCCAAAATATACAAGCAGCTCATGCAGCTTAGTTTCAACGAATCTAACAACCCAGTCCAAAAGTGGGCAGAAGACCTAAATCGACATTTCTCCAAAGAAAATATACAGATTGCCAACCAACACATGAAAAGATGCTCAACATCACTAATCATTATTGAAGTGCAAATCAAAACCACAATGAGGTATGACCTCACACCAGTCAGAATAGGCATCATCAAAAAATCTACAAACAATAAATGCTGGAGAGGGTGTGGAGAAAAAGGAACCCTCTTGCACTGTTGGTGGGAATGTAAATTGATACAGCCACTATGGAGAACAGTATGGAGGGTCTTTAAAAAACTAAAAATAGAACTACCATATGACATAGCAAGCCCACTACTGGGCATATACCCTGAGAAAACCATAATTCAAAAAGAATCATATACAACAACGTTCATTGCAGCACTATTTACAACATCCAGGACATGGAAGCAACCTCAGTGTCCATTGACAGATGAATAGATAAAGAAGATAAAGAACATGTGGCACATATATACAATAGAATATTACTCAGCCATGAAAAGAAATGAAATTGAGTTGTTTGTAATGAGGTGGATGGACCTAGAGTCTGTCATACTGAGTTAAGTAAGTCAGAAAAAGTAAAACAAATACAGTATACGAACACATATATACGGAATCTAAAAAAAAAAACAAACGGTTCTGATGAACCTAAGGGCAGGACAGGAATAAAGACACAGACGTAGAGGATGGACTTGAGGACAGGGGGAAGGAGAAGGGTAATCTGGGACGAAGTGAGAGAGTAGTACTGACATATGTACACTACCAAATGTAAAATAGATAGCTAGTGGGAAGCAGCTGCATGACACAGGGAGATCAGCTCTGTGCTTTGCGACCACCTAGAGGGGTGGGATAAAGAGGGGGGGAGGGAGAAGTGAGAGGGAGGGGATATGGTGATATACGTATACAAATAGCTGATTTACTTTGTTATACAGCAGAAACTAACTTAACACTGTCAAGCAATTATACTCCAATAAAGATGTTAAAAAAAACACAAAAATGACTCAATTTAGATCCTGAAGAAAATTGCCCCAAATAGTGAAGATTCTCCAGAGAAACTGAGCATGTGCATGCACACATGCACATATATACATTTTTAAATAAAAAGATTTATTATAAGAAATTGGCTCACATAATTATGGAGGCTGAGAAGTCCCTCAATCTGCTGTCTACAAGCTGGAAACACAGGAAAGCTGGTGTTATCATTCCATTCTGAGTTCAAAGGCCTGATACATGGACAGCCATGGTATATGTCCCAGTTCAAAAGCAGGGGAAGACCTATGTCCTAGTTCTTACAGTGAGGTACTTAGAGCAAATTTTCCCATACCCTGCCTTTGTTGTATTCAGGCCTCCAACAGATTGGATGAGGCCCACCCACGTTGGGGAAGGCAATCTCCTTACTCTGTCTACTAATTTAAATGTTAATCTCATCTAGAAACACCTTCACATACATACCCAGAAATCACTTTTTTTTGTATTTATTTATTTTTGTCTCTGTTGGGTCTTTGTTGCTGCACGCGGGCTTTCTCTAGTTGCGGCGAGAGGGGGCTACTTTTTGTTGAGATGCACAGGCTTCTCATTGCGGTGGCTTCTCTTGTTTCGGAGCACGGGCTCTAGCCGCGTGGGCTTCCATGGTTTTGGCACGTGGGCTCTAGAGCACAGGCTCAGTAGTTGTGACGCACGGGCTTAGTTGCTCCGCAGCATGTGGGATCTTCCCAGACCAGGGCTCGAATCCATGTCCCCTGCATTGACAGGCAGATTCTTAACCACTGTGCCACCAGTGAAGCCCCAGGAATCACGTTTTAACAACTACCTGAGAATCCTTAGCCCAGTCAAGTTGACACATAAAATTAAGCATCACAGGTCCATCCTTTGTCAACTTGGCATCCATACACAGCTCCTTAAATTATACTTAATCTCCAAGTAAAGACAACTCAAGGTCATAATTTCACCTAACATGACACAACTATTCTGCATACAACTGAAAATGCACTAACCCTTTCTCAGAAAAGGAGCTAATGTCTTTAAGTGATATTTACTTTCATCCTTGATATCCCATAACTTAAATGCTATGATGTAAGATTAATAATACTTAATACTGTGGTAATAAGTCAGTGTATCTTATGTTACATGATAAGGGAATAAGAGAGGGAAAAAAACAGAGATACTTGCTTTATATATATGTATATATATAGATAAATACATACTTGCACAAACATATTTATAACAAACTAAGAAGGAATACTCGTAATACCTACAGTCCTCATTTCTTTAACTGGTCACATGGTCATAGTTGGTATTTACATCTACTTTCTTCTACTATCCATTCTTTATTCCCGTTGTCTTCAGAAAGCACCTCAGCATTTCATGGTTCTTTACCCAGTGGAGTGACCTAAACTTTCCTTCCTGAAGGGTCTGGACCGTTAGTAGTCTTACCTGGATTGGATTTTTGTAGTTTTCCATTGACCTTAATCACAGGACATGGTAATACTAAAAGACATCTTAAGAGATCCCTTGTATTCCAGACATACTCTTCCTTACCTATACTGTGGAGTTACAGTCCAATTTCCCCTTGGTAGTCAGGATCAGTTACACCAGCCAGCACAGTAACTCCCTTCTTTGCTTGTTGATTCAGCAGCATGAGGAGTCCAAGGATGTTGGGCAGCAGTCTTAGCTTTCAGTTCAATGGAATTATTGTGTGTCTCTTGGTGAAAACATTCCTTTCTTTGGAATTAAGACCTCTAGGCCAGCAAAACAGGAGGCACAAATTTTGTCTAGTGGGTCACTAGGGGTAATAATGAGTGGTGCCATTATTACTCCCACTTCTGTCCCTTGATTCCTGGATCTATAAATCCTAGCTATGGGAGAAAGGGTACCATATATTGGATGCTGATTCAGAGCATACACAGTCTTCTGGAGAACTTTGCCCCAGCCTTGCAAGGTATTGCCACCTAGCTTGTGCCATAACTGAGTTTTCAAAAGGCCATTCCACTGTTCCATCAAACTAGCTGCTTCAGGATGGTAGGGATCATGATAAAACCAGTGAATTCCACGAGAATGGACCCATTGCCACTCTTCTTTTGCTATGAAGTAAATTCCTTGAGTAGAAGCAATGCTGTGTGGGTAAGGCATTCTGTAAGTCTATGGATGGTAGTGTTGGCAGACATGTTATGTGCAGGGAAGGCAAATCTGTATCCAGAGTAAGCGTCTATGCCAATAAGAACAAAATGACGGATGCAGTCCAATGTAATCAACCTGCCACCAGGGAGCTGACTGATCACCCTGGGGAATGGTGCCATATTGAGGGCTCAGTGTTAGACTCTGCTGCTGGTAGATTGAGCACTCAGCAATGGTTGTAGCCAGGTGAGCCTTAGTGAGTGGAAGTCCATGTTGCTGATCCCACGCATAACCTTTATCCCTGCCATCATGGCCACCTTGTTCATAAGCCCATTGGGTGATGCAGGGGTGGCTGGGGAAAGAGTCTGACTGATAGCCACAGAATGAGTCATCCTATTCACCTGATTACTAAAATCCTCCTCTGCTGAAGTCATCCTATAGCGATCATTCACATGGGACACAAATACACAAATACCTCCCCATATTTTTCCCATTCAACGAACTCTGATCTAGCAGCTTTTTGGGTCGCACAGTAAATGGGCCAGAGTAACACATTCAAATGAGGAATATATTGCTTCCAAAAACCAGAGGCCCACTAGGCATTGTGACTCTTTTTTGGTTGTGGGAAGAACCAGATGTAACAAGTTTTTCTTCCTCTTAGAAGAGAATGTCTTGACATGCCCCACGCCACTGAACCCTTAGAAATTTCAGTGAGATCGGAGACTCCTGAATTTTATCAAATTTGTTTCCCACCCTCTGGCATACTAATGTCTTACCAATAATTCTAGAGTAATTGCTACTTCTTGCTTACTAGGTTCGATCAGCATAATGTCATCAATGTTGTGGACCAATGTGATATCATTTGGAAGGGAAAAGCTATCAAGATCCCAGTGAACTAAAGGAGGACATACTGCCAGAGAGTTGATATATCTCTGAGGTAGGACAATGAAGGTGTATTGCTGGCCTTGACAACCAGAAGCAAACTGTTTCTGGTGGGCCTTATTGATAGGGGTGGAGAAAAAGCATTTGCCAGATCAATAACCGCATATCAGTTACCAGGGGGTGTGTTAGTTTGCTCAAGCAATAAAACCACATCTGGTACAGCAGCTGCCATTGGAGTCACTACCTGGTTAAGCTTACAATAATCCACTGTCATTCTCTGAGATCTGTCTGTCCCCTCACAGGCCAAATAGGCAAGTTGAATGCAGACGTGGTGGGAATCACCACCCCTGCATCCTTCAAGTCCTCGATGGTGGCACTAATCTCTGCAATTACTCCAAGAATATATTATTGCTTTTGGTTTACTATTTTCCTAGGTAGAGGCAGTTCTAGTAGTTGCTACTTGGCATTTCCTACCATAATGGCTCTCACTCTACGAGTCAGGAAACCAATGTGTTATGATACTTAGTGGCAAGATTGAGTGTTTTCCTCTGGACTGACATAAGTGGGAGTTGCAGGGGAGACATGAGTGAGTTAATTTCAGTTACAAAGAAATAAAAGTGGTTACACTGCTGTCATCTGTACACATATGACACTGCTACACATATAAACCTCTGGCACATAGTAAGCATTCTATAAATATTTACAATTGTTATTGTAAATATTTATAGAATACTTAATAATACAATAAAAACAATATCCCTCCGACCACGCAGATTTTCATGGTTCTCTACCCAGGAGTCTTATACCAAAATTCCAGGTGTCTGCTTTATCCCAATGGTCACTCCTGGCACTGAATTTTTAAAGTGGTGCTGTAGTTTTCTGATATTGGTTGCTTGCCTTATAATGTACACTTTTGGCTCTTGCTGCTACCACTTGCCTACTACCTGGTGTATTCGTCTGCTTGGGCTGCCATAACAAAATTCAAGAGTCTGGGTGACTTAAACAACAAAAATATATTTTCTCACAGTTCTGGAGGCTAGAAATCCAAAATCAAGGTTAATGCCAATTTTGTTTCTGGTAAAAAGGCCCTCTTCCTCGCTGGCAGATAGCCAACTTCTCACTGTGTCTTCACATGGCTTTTCCTTGGTGCATGTGCAGAGAGAGAGAGAGAGAGGGAGAGAGAGGGGGGTGGGGGAGAGGGAGACAGTGCACGAGAGCGAGCTCTGGTATCTTTTCTTATAAAGACACTGATTCTATTGGATCAGGGCCCTACCCTTACAACCTCGTTTTACCTTAATTATTTCCATAGGCCCCACAGACACACTGGGGGACTGGGAGTTATGGCATCAGTGTACGAATTTTGAGGGACACATGGATATTTAGTCCATGATAGTCCACATCCCTGCCTGTTGCTCCAATTTCACCTGGATTACTTCCTTTGCCCTGGGGAGTCCCTATATTTGCTTGGTTATGACCATTTCTTTTCTAGGCTAACCATTCAAATCAAGCAAAGTGTTCCTCTCCATTTTTTCCTTATTCCTCAGTTTATTTAAAAGCTTTTAACCAAAATTGTTATAAAAGCTGTTAAGTTATTCCATTTAATTTCATTTGATATTTTGTCAACCACTATCAGAGCATGGCATATTTCAGTGGAAAGGCATAAAATAAAACTTTAATTCACTAGCATAGATTCTTAAAACACCAATTTTTTTCAAAGTTATTACAATAGATTATCAGGGGAGAGGAGGTGGGGACTTGCCTAGCCTTCTTACCTGCTTCAGAAAACTGAATAATAAGGAAGCCACTAGTAGTCCTGCTTATTTTAATTTACCTGACCGTACTCCTTTCTCTCCCAACCCGACCGTTCCCTACCCTCTACCTGTGCTGCCTACACACACTTATGTGCATACCAGAAGAAGAAGAAATAAGCTGTCAACAATCCTTTGTGGTAAATATTATAGATGTGGGAATTGAGTCTCGAATAAAATATTACTTTAATTAAAGATTTATGTTTTTAGAACCGTTTTAAGTTCACAGCAAAATTAAGAGGAAGGTACAGACATTCCTGTATATCTCCACACCCCTCACCACATGCATAACCTCCCCCATTTTCGACATTCCCCACCAGAATGGGACATTTATTACAATCAATGAACCAACATTGACACATCATTATCAACCAAAGTCCAGAGTTTACATTAGTGTTGTCATTCTGTGGATTTGGATAAATGTATAATAACACATATTCATCATTATCGTACCATACAGAGTATTTTTACTGCCTTAAAAATCCTCTGTGCTTTGCCTATTCATCTCTCAACTCCAACCACTGGCAGTCAATGAGCTTTTTTTTTTACTGTCTCCATAGTTTTGCCTTTTCCAGAATGTCATGCAATATGTAGCCTTTTTAGATTGGCTTCTTTCACTTAGTAGTATGCATTTAAAGTTCTTCCATGTCTTTTTATGACTGGATAGCTCATTTTTGTTTAGTGCTGAATAATACCCTATTGTCTGGATGTAACACAGTTTATTTATCCACTCACCTACTGAAGGACCTATTGGTTGCTGCCATATTTTGGCAATTATGAATAAGGCTGTTATAAACATCTACATGCAAGTTGTTGTGTGGACATAAGTTTTCAACTCCTTTGGGTAAATATCAAGCAGTGTGATTTCTGCATTGTATGGTAAGAGTATGCTTAGTTTTGTAAGAAACAGCCAAACTGTTCTCAAGTGGCTGTACCACTTGACATTCCCACCAGCAATGAATGAGAGTTCCTGCTGCTCCACATCCTCATCAGCACTTGGTGTTGTCACTGTTCTGGATTTTGGCCATTTTAATAGATAGGGAGTGGTATCTTATTGTTTTAATTTGCATTTTCCTGATGACATATAATGTGGAGCATCTTTTCCTATGCTTATTTGCCATCTGCGTATCTTCTTTGGTGAGGTGTCTGTTAAGGTCTTTGTACCATTTTTAAATTACTTTGTTTTAAAATTTATTTTTTATTTATTTATTTTTTTGGCTGTGCTGGGTCTTCCTTGCTGTGTGCGGGCTTTCTCTAGTTGCAGTGAGCGGGGGTTGCTCTTTGCTGTGGTGTGCGGGCTTCTCATTGCAGTGGCTTCTCGTTGTGGAGCACGGGCTCTAGGCACACAGGCTTCAGTAGTTGTGGCACGTGGGCTCAGTAGTTGTGGCTCACGGGCTCTAGAGAGCAGGCTCGGTAGTTGTGGCGCACGGGCTTAGTTGCTCCGGGGTGTGTGGGATCTTCCTGGACCAGGGCTCGAACCCATGTCCCCTGCATTGGCAGGTGGATTCTTAACCACTGCACCACCAGGGAAGTCCCTGGCCCATTTTAAAATCAGGTTGCTTGCTTTCTTATTGTTGAGGTTTAAGAGTTGTGTGTTTTGGGGTTTTTTCGGTATATTTTGGATAACAGTCCCTTATCCAATGTGTCTTTTGCAGTTATTTTCTTTCAGTCTGCGGCTTGTCTTCTTATCCTCTTAAGTTTGTCTTTTGCAGAGCAGAAGTTTTTAATTTTAATGAAGTCCAGGTTATCAACTATTTTTTTCATGGATCATGAGGAGGAGAGCAGAGGAAGAGAGAGATGGGAGCGGCCACAGAGAGTAGAATTAGAACCACTGGCTATATGAAGTTAAAGGAAAATTAAATTCCACTAAAAGTAAGAAAGAATTTTCTAACATGTAAAGCTGTCTCAAATGAAGTGGGCTGCCTTGTGAAGGAGTGAGTTTCTCACCACTACAGTTGGTTAAGCAGAAGTTTGTCACAGATATCAAATAGAATATTCAAGTACTATCCAATTGTCCCTCGGTATCCGAGGGAGATTGGTTCCAGGATCCCCGTGGATACCAAAATTCGGGGATGCTCAAGTCTCATATAAAATGGTGTAGTATTTACAGATAACCTACACACACCCTCTCATATAATTGAAATCATCTCTAGATTACTTATAATACCTAATATAATGTAAATGCTGTATAAATACTTGCCACTGTGCAGAAATTCAAGTTTTGCTTTTTGAAACTTTCTGGAATTTTTTGGGGGTGATATTTTCAAGCTGAGCTTGGTTGAATCTGCAGATGTTGAGGGCCAACTGTATAGGGAATCAGACCAAATGACATTAGGGTCCTTCCCAAACCTGAGACTTTTACGAATCAATGTCCTCCTCCTTGAATTTTGAAGATATATGCATATGTATGGAAGCCAACCCAAGATGCTTAAATGATTATGGATGAGAGTGTGTAAATAATCCACGTGGTGGAGTATGGAGCAGGAAAATGTCAAAGCCCCAAGGTATCAGTTCACTTTGGCTAAAATATGCTGGAGTTACAAACAATCCCCAAATCGTGGTGGCTTACTATAATAAAGATTTCTTTCTTACTCTCTTTACATGTTAGCTGAAGATTGAGTGAAGTCTGGACCACTCTACTCTTGGAGTCCAGGCTGAAAAACAAGCCTGTATCTAGACTTTGCTGGAATTATGGAACCACATGGAGGCTATTAAAACTTCTTGGAGCTGATATCACCATTTCCATTCAATTTCTTTGGTTACAGCAAGACATTTGGCTAAGCCTGCCATCAAAAGGGCAGGAAGGATGGCCCTGAAAGGGAGGAAATATTTTAGCTATATATATATATATATATATATTTTTTTTTTTTTTTTTTTTTTTTTTTTTTGCGGTACGCGGGCCTCTCACTGTTGTGGCCTCTCCCGTTGCGGAGCACAGGCTCCGGACGCGCAGGCTCAGCGGCCATGGCTCACGGGCCCAGCC
>NC_041217.1:110627592-110643934 GCF_002837175.3 Physeter macrocephalus
CGCAGGCTCAGCGGCCATGGCTCACGGGCCCAGCCGCTCCGCGGCATGTGGGATCCTCCCAGACCGGGGTACGAACCTGTGTCCCCTGCATCGGAAGGTGGACTCTCAACCACTGCGCCACCAGGGAAGCCCAGCTATATTTAAATGTACTACATCAAATCTTGTAGTCATGGTTTGACATTTGACAATTCCACACAATGAAATAAATGATCTCTAGGGAGTAAGAAAAACCTTTTTTGTATAGCATATATTTTGGAAGTGCTTTTTCCTTAAAAGGTAGAGTAATCTATAAACCTACTACCGATTTCACTGCAGAAAGAGAAAATGGAACGCCCAGGCGTTTATAGCAGGTATACTTGCAGAGTTGCAGGAAGAAATCATCTCCATTTATTCCATCATTGCCTTTCAGAAATATTAATATTCATGGCTACCTACATGTAGTTGATAAAGCCTTTGTACTTTAAAAATAAAATTTTGAATAATTAATCACAGAGATCGAGAATTCTCTGTTAAGTCCATGATGAGAACTGTTTGGGTGATGGCAGATATGACTCTGTTTCATGTGGGGACTGTGCAGCTGGGTGGAGGAGCTGGTGTTGGAATTAGACCAGAATGAAGGAGATAAGAAAACAGAAGATATCCAAAGAGTTTTTATGTCAAACTAATAGTCTGGACTTACTTTGGAGGCTATAAAGAGCTAAGGGAGACTTTTAAGCAGAGAAGAGACAGGATCAAAACTAGTCAGACAATAAATATGGAGGGTGGATTGGAAATGGAACAAAATTTGAGACAAGGCTAAGTAATTATTATAATTAGAGTAATGTTGGCTATAAGTGAAATACCCTGAAACTAGGTCAGAGTAGTAGTAATAGAAAAGTGAGAACAAATGAAAACTATTATAGAGAAAAAAAAAGAATAGGTCTTGGTGACTGATGGATGAGAAGGCTGAAGGCGAAGGAGGACTCTGACAATTGCCAAATTCGGGGCTTGGTGCAGCTGGGCAAGTATAGCAATGCAGGCTTAGGGTTAAGCCCTTGTTGCTACTTCTTAGATTTGTGACCTTGAACAAGTTATTTTATCTTGTCAGCCTCCATTTCCTCTTCTGTAAAATTTAGCTGATAATAATACACCGATCATAGAACTATTGTGAGAAGTTACACACTGTGACCAGTGCCAGCTTTCAGAGACCCTCTAAGGCACTTTTGAGACTTGGGGACATGTTAAGATAGGCCAGTCTGCCATCTAGACTGCCATTTTATTGCTGGAATGGATAGGCCACATGGACAACAGAGCATGAATGTCTCTCGTCTTGCTTCAAAATGGATATTCTAAAAAAATGCTTTCTAAATGTTAAAAACCTTTACTTTCATCTTGCCACTGTGTCAATTCGGGTTGACCTCACAAATGTTTATCTTTGAAGACTTTTCTTCTCTCCTTAGTTCCTTACTAGATGCCTTAGAGCTGGAGCCTTCACCCAACTCCAGGTTCTCAGTACTCAGAATTAGTATAGATGTTACACATCCACTAGGGAGGAATGGTGACACATTTAAGGATTAGTGGTTTGTTTAACAGAAAAGAAAACTACATAGAAAGTAGGCAGTAAATTTTTAAAATTTTGAATCAACTATGACAATAAACCCCAATACTTTAGTGATGAATCACAGAGTACTTAACCTTAATGCCTTAATACCACCCTAATACTGATTGCCCACCCCACTGTAAGCAACAAAAGCTATTACTTTTGTGATGTGACGATGAGGATGATGAAGGATAGATGGCCAATTGAAGTCTTGACAAAGACTATTAAGATTTCTTGAGGTACATAAAAAATCAAAAGGGAGGGCTCCCCTGGTGGCGCAGTGGTTGAGAGTCCTCCTGCCGATGCAGGGGACACGGGTTCGTGCCCTGGTCCGGGAAGATCCCACATGCCGCGGAGCGGCTGGGCCCGTGAGCCATGGCCGCTGGGCCTGCGCGTCCGGATCCTGTGCTCCGCAAAGGGAGAGGCCACAGCAGTGAGAGGCCCGCGTACCAAAAAAAAAAAAAAAAAAAATTCAAAAGGGAAAAGTCAAACTGGAAAAATATGTTTGTATCCATTTACTCTGGCTACATAAAATGAATGATATCTGTGATTTCTATTTATCCTTCAATATCCATTCTCCCCTTCTTTCTCTTAGTCATAGAACTCCCTAACTTTAGACTCAGCCAAAGACTGTATATCCCAATCCATTCTGCAGCAAGTTTTGGCTATGTGACCAAGGATATGTGGTCAAGGATATGGGTATGAGTGGGAAGTGCAGCCTCCAGGTCACATTCTTGAGAGGAAGCTCCTTGCCCTTCACTTTCTTGTTCCTTTTCTCATGAGAATTGAGTGACTGTCAACCATGTAACCAAGGGAAGCAAAGATAAAGAACCCGAAGGACTTGGATGGCCTTGTGGAGCAAAGCCACTAATAGCCCAGCTACCTCCAGCCTCTTACATGGGAGACTACTAATTTCCATTTTGTTTCAGCAACTGAATTTTTGAGTCTCTTCATCATTTATAGCAAGTTAGTGTAATGCATGAAATAAAATGCCTGGTACAGTGCCAATCAACTATAAAAGAAACACACTTTAAAAAAGTTAAATGATTAAAATGTACCATTAAAAATGGTGTCTAAAATGTGATTATAATTAAGTTTTAATTCTCTGGGTACAGAAGTCATCACACTTCCATATTGTGCATATCTATTGCTTGAATTTCACACATTCAAGGCTATTTCACTTTTTGAGTGAATGAATACATTGTGAGTGAAAGTAGGGGATTCTCAAGTATGTTTTTAAAGATTCACATTCTTTGTGAGGGTTATGGGCCTCTCAGTCCTCAGAAATCAGACCACAGGGTATTTGTCTTGGTACCAGCACCAACAGTATCCCTTTTTTTTTGTCTGGACAAGGCATGAAGTCTGCTCCCACATCAGGTATACTGAATGTGCAGGAAAGGTTTCAAGCTGCATAGTGCAATGATGGCCATAGTGCTGAAGCTGCAGGGAAGATAAACGCAAAGTTAAAATGAGAAAAAGCACTTTTCTATTCTCAAAGAAGGCCATGTTTCTTTGGTTGGCTTATTACAGACACTCCCATCCAAGCACCTGGTCTTTTCTTCACTATGTTTTGACATCGAATGTATTAAATACATCAGAGGATTCAGCTAGTATTATTCTGATACTTCTTTCATCTCCCAAGTTCTCTAAATGTACACATGATACTAGTACCTCTGAAACTCCACTAACCAGATTTTTTCCCCTGCAATTAAAAAACCCCTGCATTTATATTTCCATAAATGGAAAGCTGTCAATTGAATTAATGACAGGTGGACTTCAAAAGGTCACTAACCTAGAAGTCAGGCTTCTGGTTCTAGCTCTGCTATGCATAACTTTGTGACTTTAGCCTAGTCACAGAATCAGTTTGGGTCCTAATCTTTAAATGAAAGAATAGAACTAACTGGTTTCCTAATGGCCATGTTCTGTGATTCTACAAATACGTATGTTATAAGAGGGATTCTATCCACATGGAGTTAAATTTTTGTTTTAGCATATTCAGCTCTTGAGGAACATATGTAAAGGCAGACTCTTTTGGAGAGAGTGTATGCATCATATATTTGAATATGTTTTAAAATGAAAATTCCAAAATTATGAGAGTTTAAAAATATTCAAAAAACTTTTATTGAGTGACTGCTAAGTGCTAGAGATAGAGTGGGGAATAAATCAGACATGGTCCTGTCCCCTACAGAGTTCAGGAAAGGTAGATATCAAAAAAAAAAAAGGTAATAACATGCATGATGAGTGTTCTGAGGGAGAAGTAGAGAAGGCTTTGGCAGTGTATAATTAGTGGGCTTAGGATAATCAGTGTAGGAGACAGTGATGTTATAATGCAAGAGATGTAAATTTTGAGGATCACTTTTGGGGAATAAATGACCTTTTCCTTTGTGTGGAAGTAGAGCTCAGAGACTGTGTACACCTGGGTCGAATCCCAGCTCTGCCACACACTGTGTCATCTTGGGTAACTTCTCTAAACCAGTTTTCTTAACCATCAAATGGGGATGATGATAGTACCTACCTCATGAGATTGTTAGGAGGATTGAATGAGATAATGGTGTGCCTAGCACAATCATTATACTAACTACCATTATAATTGCCATTAACGCAGAGTATTGTGTGTCTTTGGGTCTAGTCAAGCATTGATATCAATCTCCCAGCTGTCCCCAAGAATCCTGTTATCAGTAAAGCAGTCCTGAGTGGCATGAGAAATTTTTAAATTTGCAAACTGGCAAGCAATCTGTAGTTTATCAGAAACATCCAAGACGGGGCTTCATAAAGCTTCCCTGAGCTCTTGCTCCCACGTCTCTACCCAAGCTTCTCTTGGGGGAGCTCCAGCATATGTTCCAGAGCCCAGCCTGATGGACGTGGACCTGCAGCTACCCAATTGCTGTTCCAGCAAGATGTACACTTGATATAATTTGAACACAACTATAAACCTATGGTCAGTCATGACATGTTTAATTTCTGACAGTGATCCAAAGAATATGATTTGGCAAAACAGAACAAACTTAAAGAGGAATGACACAAAGACTTCCATGAGAGGCAAGAGAAAGCTTTTTTGGCTCAGTTATAACTAGATCAGAGAATGTTGTATTCCACCCAAGTCAGCCAACAGCACATTCTCCCAGCTGCTCCCACACCTCTGCAGGCAGACATTCCTGTTTGTAAGACAATGAGGTGCCTGCAGCTATATTTCCAGCCCTTCTTCATGATGTTTCTAGCCTCCTTGACAGCCTACCCTTCGTTACTCTGAAAAAGCCTCAGTTGCCTAAAATGTCTATCAGCTTTGGCTCATATGGCATAATATTATATGACATGATATAGTATGATAATCATACAGCAGAATATGATTAAGTTTGGGAGGAGCTATGATTCACTCCAGAATTAGTGTCTTAACGTTCAAAATGACTAAGGGGTTGACATCAGCCCAGCACCTAATTCAGAATCTAAACTGATTAGAAACAGATAATCGTGATCATTTATATACATCAGTCTCTTCATAGGAAAAAGAACTTGCAATCTATATTTTCTCAATGATTTGAGTATTCTTTTGGTCATATCCTCTCCACAGAAGGTCCCAACCACTTGGCAGAGAGCTCTTTAAATTAATAATAAATCTGAATGTATTATAAAATTAATAATAAAATAAAAACTAATGTGTTGATGAATTTTATTCTGTCTTCAGCCCAGTATGAACAATAGCATCCCCTTCTTGGCTACTTTCAGACAATGTCTTTCTGAACTTCCAAATGATAATGTTATTAATATTATTATTAATATTGCTATTTCTGATCTGTCACTTCATAAAGTTTTCAACCCAAACCACTCTGAAACCAGCATAATTTGATGATTCTAACTCCTGGCATTTCACTGAACACAAGTCAGAGCATGGCGTGGCATGGCAAGAACACTCGGGAATCCTCCAGCTATGGATATGCACCACATGGTTTCAGTAACTCTGAGGTGGAAGAAGCAGAGGCCCTGGAAGGACACACCAGAGTGGTCCTCAGACATGGCAGTCAAACCTTCTGGGGTCTTAGGGTGTCTCCTCTCATGATCTTGGGGCAAATTGCTCCAGTGAGTGATGCCAGAATGTAAGCACATGAAAAAAAGAATAGCCTGTAAGTCCTGTCATCACGAAAAACCCACTCACAAAAGATAAACATTCAAGCTGCCTGTAATCCCATCTCACAAGAGATGAGCTAAGGGCAAAAGCTCTCCATATCCCTTTCCCTGTAGAAAAATGTCATTAATCTCTCCATTAATGACTTCAATAAAAGGATGTCAAAGGAGCAATTCAATAAGACTCAACTGGCATTAATTTGAGATCTACTTAAGAGGGGTAAAAATAAAGTGGCTGCACAGAATTATCAGAAAACTGGAAAATATGTTAGTACCAGAGCAAGCTCTGAACCATTTCAAAGATGAATAACAAATTTGCTGAAAGAAAAAGGAAAAAGCAACAAAACTCCTATCTCCTGAAAACCTTATGTTTTGAGATCTTCAGTTATGCTGCATGATGAAGATGGAAAGCTTTATTTTCCTAGTTAACACTCCCTGCAGCAAACCAGAGATGACAACGTATTGCTTGTTCCCTAGAGGAAGAAGCCGGCCAGACATTACGAAAAACAAGAATTGGGAGGATTTTGCCCTTTCTGAGCTAGTTTTTTTTGTTTGCTTTTTGGTGTTTTGTTTTAGGGTGTTGCTATACAGTAAAGGTCCTGCTGTGAGGTGAAATGCAAAATGTTTTAATCAGGCACATGGGATTTGCTTTAGTCCTGTATGGTAAGATGCAGACACAGAAATGGTGGTCATGAAGGAGCTTTACGCTCACTGATCCCTAGAGAGAGAAGGCACAGCACGTGCCACAGGGCCACACAGGGAATAAAAGGGAGAGGGTAAAATGCAGGCAAGAACCTTTATTGTGGTTTCTGAGGGAAGGAAGAGGTGAGGCGGGCTGAGCAGGTTTGGGATAGGCTAGTTTCAAGAATTTCAGCAGGCTGTGGGGGACAGGGGCTGGTTGTCTGGTCCCTGGCCCTGGGGTGATAGGGCAGGGTAATAGTGGCCCTGAGCGTGAGAGCCCGTTAGAGGAAGGGGTTAGGGGTGTGGGCTCTGGATGGGTTGGTTTGCATGTGAAAGACACGCTGACTGGTGAGTTGCTTGCTAGCTCTAGAAATTAACTACCTCTGGGAGGGGTAGTCCCCCTGGTTCAGCAAGACCTCAGATGTCAAACATCAAAATACAGAAACTAGAAAATATGGTTATTACACAGAAATATGTCATACTTCATAACTGAAAAAGTCATAAAAGTACATAAAAATATGGCCAAAATTCATATTGAAAATAAACAAAACCCTGAAAAACATTGAAGTTCTCAGTATGTAGAAGCCATGGTTTCATTTTATTTGCAAATTTACTTTTTTTAGTACCATTTGGAGTAGTTCCAGTATAAGTAAAAATAATGTAAAACTTTTAATTTATACTTTTCTTATGTCATTTGTTACATTCATAGATTTATATAATGGCATGACATCTGGCTAAAAGCAACTTGTTTAAAAACTAACTACTATGTACCTTTTAAAAAATACTATATGAACAGAAAATGACATTTTTCCTGCCAAATTGTTTAGCCTTGCCCCCCAAAAAGCTCAAAAATGTGGTGCAAGTATAAAAATAATATAACTATTCATTACAAAAATTCATATTTCCGAATCTTCAAGGTGACCAGTCAAACATGGCTCAATGATAATTGTCAGTCTGTCAGGATTAATACAATCCACTCATACAATCAGGTGTGTCTAGGGATAATGGATCAGTCTTCTTTGCTGGGACCTCTTCTTCTCAACCTCTTAAGTTTGGAATGTCTTAGGGCTCAGTCCTTGCTCCTTTTCTGTTTCTATGAATATCCCCTCTCACAGTACCCTCAGCTAGACTTATGGCTTTAAATCTCATCTATATGTTTTGAACTCCCAATTTTATTTCTCAAGCCCACATATCTTTCCCCAGTTCCAAACTCAGCCATCCAACTTTCTACTTGACTTCTCCACTTCGGATGTTTGATAAACAAATCAAACTTAATGTGTCTAAAATGGAGATCCTTGTTGCCACCCCCCAAACCCTGCCCGCACCATCACCAGACCTTCTACTTCAGTACACTTCTGCAGATCACTTGATGCATCTCCATCCTATGTATCAGATTAGTCAGGACTCCCCTCTTTCTCTCACACCCCACATCCAATCCATAAGCAAATCCTTCTGGACAGCCCTGTCCAGTTTTCACTGCTCCTTTTTTCTGGTTGCAAGTTTGGGAGCCTGAAGGTTGTGTTAAATCTCAAATAGTTAAATGTTGTTTTAGTCAGAGTTCATAATCTCTTTAGCAATATAATTTCTTCAAAAATTTAGAAGGCTCTTGGTCTATTTTTCTGCTGAAATTCCTCATTGATTTTTGCACGTTCTCCAGCTTTTACATTTGATCCTTTAATATATTAAGCATAATTATTCTAAAGATTCTGTCTGATAGTTGTAACATCTGGGTCATCTCTGAGTCTATTTTTGTTGGTTGTTTTATCTCCTCTCAGTAGGTTGTTTTTTCTTGCTTGTTAGTCTTATAATTTTGTATTGACTGCTGAATATCATGTGTAGGACAGTAGAGACTAAGGTAAATAGTATTTAGTCCTGGATATGGGAATACCTTTTCTTCTGTCAGACCATTCGTGTGAGGTTGAGTCAACATAGTCAGGAGTTGAATTGGGCTTGGGTATTGTTTAGCTTTTGTTGTCTTCTGTGCACCACGGGCTTCAGATTCTTTTAGCAGTTGGGCTACTACTCTCTTGTGATTGGAATGAGAGATTGAGTGCTGGAGGGTTTCCCTCGTTGTTTCTGCTCCTCCCTCACCTGTCAGTCTCTGCCTACATTCCAGCAACTCTCTGTTTTCCTGTTCCACCCTTATTCTTTGGCAATCCCTGTGCAGCTGGGCCTTGGAAGTGAAGCTTTCTCTCTCTTTCTCTTTTTTTTAACCTTTGGATGCTTTTTTTATTTTGCATTTCATATATTATCCAGTTTCACATTCTCACAGGATCAGCAGTTACAACAGCCTCCTCCTTTCCCAAGTCTGCAAACAGCAAGAAAGCCACAGCTGCAGCCAAAGGCAAAGCACTGATGTGCTCATGAAACAAAAAATTGTGTACTTTTTCCTTATTTTTCTTAAAGTAAAGGTGGACACTAAGGCTCACTGCTGGAGAACAGAAACCCTTTTCTTCTTCACACCTCAAACACAATGTTAAACTTATGTGGGGGAATTCCCTGGTGGTCCAGTGGTTGGGACTCTGTGCTTTCACTGCTTAAGGCCCAGGTTGGGGAACTAAGATCCCTCAAGCTGCATGGTGTGGCAAAAAAAAAAAAAAAAAAGAAAAAACCAAAACAACAACAAAAACACCAAAACCTTATCTGAAAAACTTAACTGACAGGCAAACAAGGTCTCCTCAATAATTGCACACACATGAAAAACTCTTTATGATTCATAAATATTTCATTACACAGGGTACAAAAATACTTTCGCTTTTTGGTTGGTTTTGAATTTTGGAAAGAATGAGGAGTCATGGCAGGGGTGGGGTGCCCTGGGAAGAGGTAAGCAAAATGGGCAGAGAGTTTCCTTAAAGGGTGTTGCCCTGTCTGAGGAGAAGGACGTGGAGGACCCTGATTTGAAATGACAAAGAAAACACTCTCTCTGTGTTGGGTGGTCTTTCCTGTTCAGCCTGGGAGTGTGTGTGGTAGTGGGGAGTGCTGGCCCCCTGGGGAAAAACAAGCTGCAGGGCTTGGCCCTCACTGAAGCAGGATGGGTTCAGGGGAGAGGTACAGGGAGGGACCAGGAATGATGAACTATTAGTGGCCAGGACCTGTTGCTATGGCGACACAATGTGAGAACAAACTGTACACTCACATATACACAAGTTTGTGTCTTAATTCATGTCAGAAAACATGGAAAATGAAAGGCTTTGTTTCTCTGAGTTGGAGCTACAGAAGCAAGTTTGGAGTGGAGGTCGGGCTTTGCTCAGTCCCAGAGAGGCCTCTCAGCTGGATCTGGGTGGCCCAGCAAGAAGGCCCCTGAATCCTGCCATGAGGCCTTGGAGAGGGGATTTAGAGGAGGGCAGGGCTGAGAAAGAGGAGAAAAAGGAAACAGAAAGCAGTCCACTGAGTCAGGCTTAAAATTCAGTCTTTGGAGGGAAGGAGCAGCTCTGCACAGGCCACTTGGGGGCAGGAGGCACTCAGGGAGTCTTCCTCTCCAGTGGGGCAGGGGCTTCAAGCTGTGGTGACAAGACTGAAGATCTAACAGAACTGGTGACATTTCCATCCTTTCTGGGTGGTGTCGGAGGAAGGGGGCCAATGTAGCAGAACAGGCAGGGCGGAGGTGGTGGCAGCAGTGGCAGCTGGGCAGGTGAGGGCAGCAGGTGAGATGGCTGGGGACAGCTCTGTGGGGTACAGAGGGTAGGAGGCCCAGGCCTCTGGGGATGCGGGGGTCAGAGTGGTCCCCATCAGGTCATAGGGGCCCTTGCGATGAAGTGTGCTCCTAGGGCAGGGTGGGCGTTGGTGGAATTTGGTGTAGCCATTAGCTTGTTCTTGGCCCTCTCGGTTTGGCTTTGGCAAATTCTACCCTCAAGATCTGCGGATTCTTGGGATCTAAGTGAATACCTCTTCATGCATACTTGGCCACTTCTGCTTCTGCCCAGCTGTCAAAGATCACAAAACAAAGCCTCTCTCTTTGTGAGCTTGATCAGGAACGCTTCATACTCCTTGGATGTTCCAAGGGGATGCAGAGGGCAAGCAGCGCTTCCGGCTTCGGGGAGGAGGTGGGAAGGGGCGCGGTGAGCCGTGGGCTCCGGGGGTGGCGCACTGGGGCTGTAAGAGGGGCAGCCTCTGTTTGGGGCTGGGGTCACCTCAACTTTGCCTGATGAGGGAGACGGGGAGGGGTGTGGGGGGCGGAACTGGGAACCTGAGCCGACTGGAGCTTTCTTACTGTGTCTACACATCCTGTCGATGGCAGCCAGACTCTGTCTTGTATCTGGGATTGGTCTTGTGCAGGAGTTTCTTGCCTCTCCCTCACTTGTGGCAGCACTCTGGTAAGATTCAAGATCCAAGATGGTTTCTTGCCACTCTTCCAGAGCAGGTGGCTTTTTGCTTCTACTTCCTCCTTCGATGCAAGGCGTCTTTGCCTCTACCCTGTAAGCAAGAGGGTTTGCTACCTTTCCTTGCAGAGATTAAGGCCTTTGCTTCGTAGGGGAGAAGAAAACAAGGGAGCAAGTAAGACCTTGTGCCCATCCCCTAACAGCCGTCCATTACTTCTTCATATCTGCATTAGTGAGGTGGTTCTCTCAAATCTCCTGCCCAGTCCCCAGTCTCTTTGTGAGTACCCTGTGGAAGCCTGTGGGAAAAAGCTTGCAGTGAGTACAATCTCCCCTTGTTTCTAGGAGGTTCAGCTATCCCAAACTGATGCATCAGCCCACATGTGTCTTTAACATATATTTTTAAAATTTTAGCTATATTTTCCCAACCCATTTATTTGTATGGCTGCCACCAGTTTTTCCCCTACTCTGCCACAGGTTGAAAGGCTCACGTGTTCCATCTGTCCTCGAAGGATTTTGTCCCTCATTAGAATTCAGGTTATGCAGTTGCCTTGTGATCTCAGCTCTCTGAAATGCTCAAGGAAAGTTTTTGCTTTTGTGGGTTAACTACCTTTTTTCCCCCCTCATGTTTAGGGTTAATGTGATGTGATAATCTTTACAAGTTTGTACATCCTAGGTGGGAGCTGAAGTTTTGTGTTCTTCAGTTTTAAGTAATAGAAATTAATTCTAGCTAATTAAAGCAGAAAAGACATCTTATTATGTTGATACCAGGTAATTAACAAAATCTACAGGTAAGGTAAAGAACAAAGCTCAAATTAGACAAGAACCAGGGTGATTCCAAGGGTCCAGTCAACAAGGACCATTTAGCTCTCTTGGCAGGGTACCTTTACAGGAAGGAACAAATTCCAGCTGTCCTACGTTCTCAGGATTTGGCCTTGGGAAAATTTCTAATTGGTCAGTTTGGTCCTCATGCTTTCCTCTTAGTTTTAAGAAGAAACAGTGGTTATACAAATGGAAGATAGGAATGTACCAAAATAGGTGTTATATCACTGGAATAGGGTGAGTGGACTCTGGATAGGGAAGAAAAACAATTTCCTACTATGCCTATAGGGGTTCCTGATTTACTGATTTCTATCTGTTATAAAGATTTCATTCATTTGTTTGTTCAACAAATAGTTACCAAATATTTATTATATGCAAGGCAATGTTCTTGTTAGAATTATGTGCAAATGAGCCCAAAATAAGGAACATTTAATTAATTAAATTATTAATTTTGTGATATATATTAATGTTTTTGCTTGCTTCTGTGTTTTCAGTTTTATTCTTGAATATTTAGATAATAATGAGTATGTAAAATTTGAATCTGTTTTGTTTTGGAAGTGAGTTACAGTGGAAGAGTAAACAATAGTACTAGGGAATGTATTTTTACTCACTGAAAATGTGAAATCATCATTCAGATTGTTGCATGATACTTTAAGAGATAGAATAGCCTTTAGAAGAGAAATGCTCTGTCTAGTATCAAAAATACTTTAAAAAATCTTTGTATAATTAGATGAATTTCAATAATTATTCTCTATATCCTGAAAATATTATGAGAACTAGTAGTTTTGGCAGTGACTTAAGGCAAAAGGGCAAGGTCAGAGGCAGTACAGAAGTACATAGAATTATTTATAGTGAGTGAGATTTTCATTCCTTGTACTTCTAAGGAAATTACTCTTCTTGGAATCTGAGAATGGGCCAAATGGTTTGCAAGTTTAATTTTGTCTTATTTGCCTGGCAAATGGAATGGCTTTTCCTAAGGAATTGGCCTGATGATAAAATGTGCTAAGTCTGGGATACTTGGGTCCACAAATGGGATAAAATATACTAGCTTCTCTTCCTCAGTGAGGCAGTAGAATGGGACAGGAGCTCAGGAATCAGAACGAGCTAGATTTAGACAAACCTGGATTTAAGTCCCACTTTGGCAATTTCTAGCTTTGTAACACTCCAGAAGTTATTTAATTCCTTTACATTTTCAGTTTCTTTATCTATAAGATGGGAATAACATGGTCTTTTCATGAGTTTAAATGAAGATTAAATGAAGTATTTAGTATAGTGTATTTTACTTACTGAAAGCTCAATTAAAAAGTACTATTATTATTAGCTCTCTTACCGTAATAATCTACCAGGCTTGTATCTTCTCTGGATGATTTATGTTGAATTGTTTATAATTCATTCTGGAAATGAACTTGATACACTGAAATCCTGTCATTAACACAAGGATTTACTATAATTATCAACCAGAAATATTACAGTCTCACTTTTAAATAATCAGATGTGCAAATTACAATTATAAGAAGAAAGGGGTCTGTCACTGGGAGCAGCAAACAGAAAACCTTAAGCTACATCCTTGACAGAGTGAAGAAGTGGAGTTGCATTGGGTAGGAAGGGCCAAGTTCCTTCTTCAAAACATATCACTGTTGTGTGGGAAACTTGCACAAGACTGAAGATCACTCACTACTTGAAGGCCTGACAAGCTTGTAGTCTCTCAAATCCAATTATAAAATCGTAGAGCCATTAATCAGTGGGACAAATATTTGAGGGTTTTTATATTTTGTCTGCTTTGTTGTGATTTACTTTGAATCATTCCATCCTTAAATGAAAGAGGACTGACATCATGGGTTAAAAACTAGACAAACTAGGCTTTAGTCAGACCCATTTTTAATTTCTTATGTGACTCTGGCAAGTGCTCATGTGACTCAGTTTCCTTCTCTGTCAAGCGTTGGTTATAAAATTGTGTTTCCTTAAACTTCAGCAGCTGTGGGTAAAAAACAGAGACACAATAACTACAACAATTAGTATTCCTGTTTTCTTTCACCATGTTTCCTAGGATTTCCCCCCATCTTTGTGTGAGGTACCTTGAGTTTTACTCAGAGTGTTCCTGTTATTTCAGGGAGAAAAATGGGACTGGTGAAGAGTTGCCTGAGAATTTAAGATACCCAGTTATCTTAGAGCACTTGCCATTTCCTTTCCTTCTGCTTGAGTTTCCAGGAAATCACAGTCTGTTGCTGCCTGTGGTGCAGCTTCTCCCCAGTTTGCTGGTATTGCTGATGCCTGTGTGTGATAAGTGACTGTCCTCAAAATGGCCACAGCTGATATTAGGATAACAAACAAGCAGTAACAACACCAAAATTAAACAAAAAACTCCCACCCATTTTTGTCATGGAGGTCCCAATTATTAGCGTTTTATGTTTTCAGTGTCTTACTGAGTTTTCAGTAAAACAGTTTTTCTTGAGCCCTCGTTTTCCTAGGACTTGAACCTGAGAACTGGGCTAGAACTCAATCTGAGCAAAAGATAGCTAGCTGCACTCAAATTCTGGCACTGAGCACAGAGGCATAATTATTGAAACAAGCTTATGAACCTGACTTTTTTTTTCCCAGAAGACTTCTCAGTCTCTCATTGAAATATGTTCTTGGCAGACATTAGTCTTGTAGACAAGCCCTAACTGAGCTTCAAAGCATGGACTACCTGAGCTCAGCCAAAAACCCTAGTTTCATTGTCATTTATGTGTCCTTTCTATAACATGAAATAGGTGTTAGAACATGTAATAATAACACAGTTTGGCTCTACACAGGTGGAGTTTGCAAAATGGATACATGACTCAGACCAGATGCCCACTTCTCCTGTCCAAACATCTCAGCACCACATAAGAACTCCAGAATCAGGATTCTGTTCCAGAGAAAAAAAGACAGGATCTTGAATTGACTGAGATTAAATCTTTATTACCTGATGGAGCGAGAAACTCAAGTAAAAGTTAATGTGAGTAACAGAAAAGCACAGTTAGATTTCTGCACCCAACATAGGAGCATCTGAATACATAAGGCAAATGCTAACAGCCATAAAAGGGGAAATCAACAGTAACATAATCAGAGTAGGGGACTTTATCAGCCCACTTTCACCAATGGATAGATCATCCAAAATGAAAATAAATAAGGAAACACAAGCTTTAAATGACACATTAGATAATATGGACTTAATTGATATTTATAAGACATTCCATTCAAAAACAACAAAATACACTTTCTTCTCAAGTGCACATGGAACATTCTCCAGGATAGATCAAATCTTGGGTCACAAATCAAGCCTTGGTAAATTTAAGAAAATTGAAATCATACCAAGTATCTTTCTAACCACAACACTATGAGACTAGATATCAATTACAGGAAAACAACTGTAAAAAGTACAAACACATGGAGGCTAAACAATACACTACTAAATAAGCAAGAGATCACTGAAGAAATCAAGAGGAAATAAAAAAATACCTAGAAACAAATGACAATGCAAACACAATGACCCAAAGCCTATGGGATGCAGCAAAAGCAGTTCTAAGAGGGAGGCTTATAGCAATACAATCCTACCTCAAGAAGCAAGAAACATCTCAAATAAAAAACCTAACCTTACATCTAAAGCAATTAGAGAAAGAAGAACAAAAGAAAGCTCACAGTTAGCATAAGGAAAGAAATCATAAATATCAGATCAGAAATAAATGAAAAAGAAATGAAGGAAACAATAGAATCTCAAACAAACAACCTAACCTTACACCTAAAGCAATTAGAGGAAGAAGAACAAAAAAACTCAAAGTTAGCAGAAGGAAAGAACTCATAAAGACCAGATAAGATATAAATAAAAAGAAATGAAGGAAACAATAGCAAAGATCAGTAAAAGTAAAAGCTGGTTCTTTGAGAAGATAAACAAAATTGATAAACCATTAGCCAGACTCATCAGGAAAAAAAGGGAGAAGACTCAAATCAACAGAATTAGAAATGAAAAGGGACAAGAAGTAACAACTGACACTGCAGAAATACAAAGGATCATGAGAGACTACTACAAGCAACTCTATGCCAATAAAATGGACAACCTGGAAGAAATGGACAAATTCTTACAAAAGTACAACCTTCCGAGACTGAACCAGGAAGAAATAGAAAGTATGAACCGACCAATCACAAGCACTGAAAAAAATACTAGCAAACAGAATCCAACAGCACACTAAAAGTATCATACACCACGATCAAGTGAGGTTTATCCCAGGAATTCAAACAAACAAAAGTCCAAGACCAGATGGCTTCACAGGTGAATTCTATCAAAAATTTGGAGAAGAGATAACATCTATCCTTCTCAAACTCTTCCAAAAGATAGCAGCAGGAGGAACACTCCCAAACTCATTCTAAAAGGCCACCATCACCCTGATACCAAAACCAGACAAAGATGTCACAAAAAAAGAAAACTACATGCCAATATCACTGATGAACATAGATGCAAAAATCCTCAGCAAAATACTAGCAAACAGAATCCAACAGCACACTAAAAGTATCATACACCACGATCAAGTGAGGTTTATCCCAGGAATTCAAGGATTCTTCAATATACGCAAATCAATCAGTGTGATACATCATATTAACAAATTGAATGAGAAAAACCATATGATCATCTCAATAGATGCAGAGAAAGCTTTTGACAAAATTCAACACCCATTTATGTTAAAAACTCTCCAGAAAGTGGGCATAGAGGAAACCTACCTCAACATAATAAACGCCATATATGACAAACCCACAGCCAACATCATTCTCAATGGTGAAATACTGAAACCATTTCCTCTAAGATCAGGAA
>NC_041217.1:110649052-110689296 GCF_002837175.3 Physeter macrocephalus
TGTACAGAAATCTCTTGCATTCCTATACACTAATGATGAAAAATCTGAAAGAGAAATTAAGGAAACACTCCCATTTACCATTGAAACAAAAATAATAAAATACCTAGGAATAAACCTGCCTAGGGAGACAAAAGACCTGTATGCAGAAAACTATAGGACATTGATGAAAGAAATTAAAGAAGATACCAACAGATGGAGAGATATACCATGTTCTTAGATTGGAAGAATCAATATTGTGAAAATGACTATATTACTGAAAGCAATCTACAGATTCAATACAATCCCTATCAAATTACCACTGGCATTTTTTACAGAACTGGAACAAAAAATCTTAAAATTTGTATGGAAACACAAAAGACCCCGAATAGCCAAAGCAGTCTTGAGGGAAAAAACGGAGCTGGAGGAATCAGACTCTCAAACTTCGGACTATACTACAAAGCTACAGTAATCAAGACTGTATGGTACTGGGACAAAAACAGAAGTATAGATCAATGGAACAGGATAGAAAGCCCAGAGATAAACCCACACACCTATGGTCAACTAATCTATGACAAAGGAGGCAAGGACATACAATGGAGAAAAGACAGTCTCTTCAATAAGTGGTGCTGGGAAAACTGGACAGCTACATGTAAAAGAATGAAATTAGAACACTTCCTAACACCGTACACAAAAATAAACTCAAAATGGATTAGCGACCTAAATGTAAGGCCTGACACTATAAAACTCTTAGAGGAAAACATAGGAAGAACACTTTGACCTAAATCACAGCAAGATCTTTTTTGACCCACCTCCTAGAGTAATGGAAAGAAAAACAAAAAAACCCAAATTGGACCTAATGAAACTTCAAAGCTTTTGCACAGCAAAGGAAACCATAAACAAGATGAAAAGACAACCCTCAGAATGGGAGAAAATATTTGCAAACGAAGAAACTGGCAAAGGATTAATCTCCAGAATATACAAGCAGCTCATGCAGGTCAATATCAAAAAACAAACAACCCAATCCAAAAATGGGCAGAAGACCTAAATAGACATTTCTCCAAAGAAGATATACAGATTGCCAGCAAACACATGAAAGGATGCTCAACATCACTAATCATTAGAGATATGCAAATCAAAACCACAGTGAGGTATCACCTCACACCAGTCAGAATGGCCATCATCAAAAATCTACAAACAATAAATGCTGGAAAAGGTGTGGAATAAAGGGAACCCTCTTGCACTGTTGGTGGGAATGTAAATTGATACAACCACTATGGAGAACAGTATGGAAGTTCCTTAAAAAACTAAAAATAGAACTACCATATGACCCAGCAATCCCATATATTTCTCAGGGCATATACTCTGAGAAAACCATAATTCAAAAAGAGACTTGTACCACAATGTTCATTGCAGCACTATTTACAATAGCCAGGACATGAAAGAAACCTAAGTGTCCATCGACAGATGAATGGATAAAGAAGATGTGGCACATATATACAATGGAATATTACTCAGCCATAAAGAGAAAAGAAATTGAGTTATTTGTAGTGAGGTTGATGGACCTAGAGTCGTCACACAGAGTGAAGTAATCAGAAAGAGAAAACCAAATACCGCATGCTAACAAATCTATATGGAATCTAAAAAAAAGAAAAGGTTCTGATGAACCTATGGGCAGGACAGGAATAAAGACACAGGTGTGGAGAATGGACTTGAGGATATGGGGAGGGGGAAGGGTAATCTGGTACGAAGTGGGAGAGAAGCATTGACATATATACACTGCCAAATGTAAAATAGATAGCTAGTGGGAAGCAGCTGCATAGCACAGCAGTTCAGCTCAGTGCTTTGTGACCACCTGAAGGAGTGGGATATGGAGGGTGGGAAGGAGGCGCAAGAGGGAGGGGATATGGGGATATATGTATAGATATAGCTGATTCACTTTGTTATACAGCAGCAACTAACACACCATTGTAAAGAAATTATACTCCAAAAAATATGTTAAAAGAAAACCCCAAAACAGGCTTAAGGGAGATTCTGGTGGTATGTTGACATGAACTCAGCTCCTCTTCCCTTCACCCTCAGCTCTAAGCTATCTGCCTTTCAAGAGCCTAATGGCTGTTGGCTTCCATGGGAAGCTAGGGAGACATTAGGTCTCAGGCTCTGTTGAGGTTCTAGCAGAGGGAAATTAGTCTGATGCTTTTTCCCTTACGGGAAGGGTAACATCGTCAGTGGATGTTCGGAAATGCTGGGAGGTCAGAGATCTGTAACTCTCCAGACAGAAGACAATGTTGGCCCAGATCTTCTTACCTTCACACGGCCAAGCCAAAGCTGTGCAGGAAGACTGGATCTCCCTGTTCCTCAGGCTGTGGGAGATCTGAGAGCAGGGAGGGGTTTTCCTTCAAGGCCAGAAGCAGGGTCAGGCAGGCTCCTGTAGTTAGAGATAGGTTCATCTTTCAAGGTCTGTGAGATTCTTTTCATTTAGCATCTGAGCTCCAATGAGTTGACATAGAAAAATAACCCACCCAATAACTGAGAGAAAAGCAGTCATTAGAACAGACACACCACTGATAGAGTGCTGTTGAAGGAGATGGTGACATTTTGAATTAAGTTTCAAGACTAGAATAAAAAAATTCTTTCTAGAATTGAAAACGTGGCTTCCAAAATAAAAAAAATTCAGGAAAAGAACTGTGGGAGAGGATAGTCTCTATTGAAACTGAATCAGTGGTCTGAAACATCAAGTGCTAAGAAATATTTCAAAGCATAAGGCAAAGCAAAGTGAACCTCAAAAGGAAATGGAAGTCAGGTCCAAGGGACCTAACACAATGTTATTTCAAAGGGAGAAGAAAGAACAATTGGAGATAAGGCAATTAGTAAAAATAATCAGTATAAAAATTTCCCTATTTTAAGACCTAAGTCTACTAAAATCCCTGAATGCTAAGGATACAGGGGAAAATCTCACAAGTTTCCAAGCACTCATGAACAAATTATCTAAAAAATAAGCATCAGACTTCTTATTTGCAACAATGGAGCTAGAAACAAGAATGAGCTAGTATCTGTAGATTTCTCTCAGAATAGGACCACAACCAAACAATTCAATACCTGGACAAGTATGAAAGAAAGATATTTGAAGATATACAAGAAAGAGTTTACTACTTATGCACTTCATCAGAGGCAAATCTACAAGAAAAGGCTTTAACCAAATAAGACACAGGCCAGAATAGAAATTTCAAGATGGAAAGAGATAAAGACGGAAATAGAACTGAAGCGTAGGAGAGAAGGAATGTTGAAAGAGAAAGAATGTTGAAAGAGGAAGAAAGTGAAAGTATTCTAAACCTTATTGAAATGGAAAAGGAGGAAAATAGAATCTTGGTAAGGAAAGTAATTAATATCTTGCTCTCATATAATAGCCCAGTAATACTATCTGATTATGAGAACAAGAGAATGGGAGATAACCATTTATGAAAAAAAAAATTAAAAGATGGTATAACTTGCAAATTACAAGGGGAAAGAGGAATGAATAAAACTTGATCAGACAAGCAAGCATAAAAAAGGTAAAGGTTTCCCCTTATCGCACTTATCATAATGTGGTATGATAAGTAAGTAAAAAATAAGATGGAAAGAACAATGTGATACATATCAAGCATTATATAAAATGTGATAGACTCAAATTCTATTATTACAAAAGTCTGCTACAGTTTTTTAAAAAAGAGCAGAATTTTGCTCTGTGCAAAATGCATACTTAAAATACAGTAATAAAAGGGATTTGAAAATAAAAGAACCATAAAAACCAAAACCAAACCAAACATTGGAAATGCATAGAAAGACATCAGGAGAGGAAATATTAATGGCAGACAAAGTGGAATAGAAGGATAAAAGCACCCAATAGGATAAGGACAGACATTACAAATTGATTAAATGCACTGTTTTTAGCAAATAAAATAAGAAACTAAATATACAAACAAAACTTTTGGGATTACAAGGGGACATTTTATTTCTATGAAAAATGACATGAACGAACATGATAAAAATACAATTGTACTGAATTTTTCAGTATATTTCCAAGAATTCAAATAATTTAATTGACTCCCCCCCCCAATAAGCTATAGAGAGGATACAGAGGAAATGAATAATGCAGTTTATAAACTTGATTTAACATATTAATATAGAACATTTTATTTCTTGAATAGGATATATAAAAACATGTTTCCACAGAACATTTCCAAAAATCAATCATGTGCTAGGCAAAAAGAAAACCTTAAACAAATTCAAAGTAGAGAGCTGACACGTTATGTTCTCTCATCACAGTCCAATAAAGTTAATTGGAAATTAAGAAACACACAATGAGATAAGCCTGGTATGAAAGAGAAAATTAAAGAATTGTTTTAGTCTCTCTGGGCTGTTATAACAAAATATCACAGATTGAGTAGCTTATAAACAACAAAAATTTATTTCTCACAGTTCTGGAAGCTGGAAGTCCAATATCACTTCTGGTGAGGGTTTTTTTCCTGGTTCATAGCAGGCACTTTCTTACTGTGTCCTCACATGGTGGAAGGGACTAAGGATCTTTCTAGAACTCTTTTTATAAAGGCACTAATCTCATTCATGAGGGATTCACCCTCATAACTTTAGCGCCTACCAAAGGCTCCACCTCCTAATACCATTATCTTTGGGGGTTAAGATGTTAACATATGAATTTGGGAGGGGACATAAATGTTCATACCATAGAAGCAATGGAAAAACAAACAATTTGTACTAAAACAATGGGGAACAGCAAAAGTGAACTTAGAGGAAAATGTGTTGCCCTTAAGTATGGAAGCAGAAATGTAAAAATAAAAGAATTAAGTACTTATCTTAATGAATCCAGATAAGAACATCAATAAAAGCAAAACAAAAGAAACTTTGAAGAGAGAATTAATATTGATAAAAGCTGAAATTATTAAAATAGATGAAATAGCAGAAAAGAATAATAAATTCAAAGATTGATTCTTTAAAAAGACCAATAAAATAGGTAAATACAATGTGAGCCTGATGAGGAAAAGAGAATGCAATTAAAATTAGACAAGATTAATAATGTGAAAGTAGAAAGAACTTAAAAGAATTCCAAGTAAATACAGTGACTCTAAAGCAGTATTAAAAGAAAAAAAACCTAGAAGAAATGAATACTTTCCTAGGAAAATATACATGATCACAAATGAGATAGATGTGAAAACTTGAATAGACCAATTATTACAGAAAAGATTGGAAAAGTGATAAATGATCTCCTATCAAAAAAGACAGCCGGCAGATGGATTCACAGGTGAATTTTTAATCTAACCATTAAAGAATAGATAATTCCAATATTATTTAAACTATTGTGGGTCTTAGAAAAGGACTGAAAGTTCTCCAGTTAGTTTTATGAGACCAGAGCACCTCCAATACTGATGCCAAAGAAGGAATGCAACAACAACAACAAAAGTGCAGGCCATTTCATCTATGACTATAAATGTCAAATGTTTAAATAATATATTAGAGAACATAATAGAGGAGTGAATCAAGTGAGTGATACCTTATGACAAAACAGTCTTTATTAGAGGAATGAAAGGGCAGTTCAATTCCAGGAAGTCTACCTACATATTGATTACATTAAAAATTAAAAGGAAAAAATCCCAACCATTATCAATAGGTGGTGAAAAGGCATCAAACAAAGGTCAAGCAACCAATGCCAAGGGAAACTTGAAGCAAAATAGGAATAGAAGGAAATTACTTATAATAAAGAGAAGCCCACAAATAAACATTATCTTAAATGGCAAAAAATATATCTTTCACTTAAAATCAGGAATCAGACAGGCATCACTGTAATCACTTGTATTGGTGATTCTAGCAAATGTAAGTAAAATAACTAGTATAAATAATGGAAAAGGAGATAAAGTTCCTGATGCTGATGACTGTTGTTTTAGAAAACCCAAAAGACTCTCATGAAAAAGCAAGTTATAAGAGAATCTGGTGTGTTGAATACAAAATAAATTACAGAAGTAACCAGTCTAGCTCTGTTCACGCAAAAGTACCCAAAAAAGGAAATGGGAAGAATATTTTACTCAAAGGACAAATGCTAGAAAATAATTTGGTGTAAGTTTAGTAGGTGCAGAACATATATGAACAAAACTACGAAAATATTCTTGGGAAATGCATGACAAAATATAAGCAAATGGAAAAGTCCATTACCATCTTGAATGGAATGACTTATTGTTACAGACATGTCAATTCTCCAAAAAGTAATACATAAATTTACACTGTGCTAATTGGACTCTTTTTTCTTACACGTAAAATACCGTATAATAATTGAAAAGAGTCTTAAGTTCCAGTTATCTACATATAATAGTAATTGTGAGTGAGTATAATCTTTAACTTAAGGCTTTTTGAAGAATTTTCAGAATGATCAAAACAATACTGAAAAAGACTCTAAACAATTTAATAAATACACTTCAGTACAAGAAATGTGAAATTATATATAGTAGGTTTTAAATACTAGTCTCCCATTTCCTTCTCAATAATTGGTAGGGTTAAGGAGCGAGTCTAGGAGACTGGATGTTTTTGTGAGCCCCAAGCTGTTCTTGTTTGTATGGACTGGTCAAACTTGGTTGTGCATTAGAATCATCTATGGTGCTTCATAAAAGTAGAGATTCCAGGGTCTCACACAGGAGTTCCTGCAATCAGAATCTATAGCAAAAGTGTAGAAATCACTGGCTAAGTCTATGCTGCAATGGTCACTACTTGTTTCTATTCCGAGCACGGAAACCTAATGGTTACCCAATGTTCCACTGAAACAGTCCACAGAAAAGGGTACTCAGTGTTTCCACTGGGAGGACTCTCATTTAAATCCTCTTTGTGAGAAATGATTCATTTCCTTTTAAGTATGAGAGTTGAAAATCGCTTAAAAAAATAGATTTTCCATTGTAGACAAACATACGATGTGAAACTTGCTTTCTGTGTAGCAGGAGGCAGTAAAAGTATGTAGACAGTAACGTCATGTATTGGTTTGAGTTTGAAACCTGGCTTTGCTTTTTTCCAGCTGTGTTACCTTTGACAAATTAACCTTTAAGTATCTTCATCTAAAAAATGAGGATGAAAATAGTGCTTCATAGGATAATAGTACTTACTTTAAAAATAATAATGATTTAAAAAGTGTTAGCTAAAAGCAAATAAACAGAAATAATGATCTCAGGGGACCTGTAGGGTGGCCGCGGCTGTGGGGACTTGAAGTGGCATCTTGGTTCCCCGACCAGGGACTGAACCTGGATAGCGGCACTGCTTTGGGTCTCGGCCCCTTTGGGAAAGAATTTCAACGAAGAGATGGAAAATAGCCAAGCAGGTAAAGTGTTTATTAAGAGAGGAATACATGCGGATAGACACATGGGTGGGCTCAGTAAGAGTTGCAGCTTTGGGAAGTTTAGATCATTTATAAGGGGGCAGTCTTCTGGGTGTTTGTTTTCCTCTGGCCAATTGTCTTGCTTTGACCCTGTACCTGATTTGTCTCAGGGCCTTCCCTATGTGCACGTGCATCCTTTAGCCAAGATGGATTTCAACTTGAGGGTCTCTGGGAAGTTAGCAAAACTTATTGTGGTCTGGTGCCCCCTCTCCTGAGGAAACTTTCTGTGCATGTGTAATTTGGGAGGTCTCCCTGACCCCAACAGTGAGAAAGATGTGACTTCCTTATCTTTTACCCAAGCAGGGCTTAGCCCCTCTCTGCCTCTGCCATTACTGTTATCTTAAAGTGTTCACAGGAGACAAAGTCCAGCTATTCATCCTGTTCCTGTTGTTATTTCTATCCGAAGTATAGATAGGAGGCTAGTTGTAAATCATACAACTGGAACCGATTTATCTCCTGCCTCAATAACGCTAGTAAATACTCTCCTCAGCAAGAGTAGCTTGGGAGGTTAATGTCACCATACACCTTAGTATGGGGCCAACACATAGTAGGTACTTAGTATTCTTGAATCAAGTTTCAACATGGTGTGGCTCACACTGTACTTTTATCAAAGGCATTAAGTATTTCTTTCTCTCTTGCTCTCTTCTTATTAATATAATTTTAAGTGTAATATCATTTGAACATCCCCAGGATTCTGGTTTGTGAATACAAATGAATTCACCTTAATATCACTGCCTAAATAAGTTTTATCAATCACCTCCCTCTACCTGGGCTCCACCATTTAGGACTGGAAATCTTCAGATGTTCTCTCAGATGCTCAGGAACAATTCCACTCCTGTTCTACTGGTCTGTGCTCCTCATCAAGTTATCTTTACCCTGGATTGGGCACTAGTGTCCTTTATGAGAATATGCCTTCTCTGGGTAGAGCCCTTCCTTACTGGTGACAAGGTACACAGAGGTCTGTGGCAGATTGGGTTGAGAGAATGACCCTCTCTCCAGTTCTGTGCTATACTTTGTCACCAGAGCCCAAAGTAATACTTCTTAAATCTGAAATCCCACAGTCATTTGCAAAAATGATTCCTCAGTCTCTGGCCCTAAGTTCTTTCCCCACGGGGCTTAAAACCCTTCAAAGACTCTGTGGGAGAGCAGGGAATGCAGGCACAACATCACTCCCTCCATTCCTTTCGACAGTTTTCCAAGGCCTCTGGCACAAAATTTCTCCATTCTTCTTTATTCAGAAACATATGCTCCAAGATCATCAACGTATACGAACAGATGGCTGGAGTTGTCGCCAAGTCCATCAGGTTTATAGATGATAAGGTTCGAAATCCCAGTTTGGTCTCAGGTGGCCCACCAAAGACCTTATCCTCCTTTCTTATATCCCTGTCAACCAGACAGAGAATTCTAATTCAAAAGGCATCTTGTCTACTCCAATTCTGTTCCTTTGTTGTCTCCTTTGAAAGTGAAACATCTGTGCATGGAAAGAAGAATCACACATTTCTGAGGCAGAGGCCATCCTGGCCCTGAGTCACAGCTGCCTGGCTTCACTGGGGATCTAGTGCCCCGGCTTCTCAGCAACGTGGAGCTCTGGGGATTTCTGTTGTGCTGGTACTGATGTACGAACATCTATAACAAAAGTTAACATCATAACAATGGCACAACATAAGGTTAACAATTTAATTTCTTATTTTTCAGAAAGCTTCTTTAAGGTGATATGAAAGTTGTTAATGCCCTGTTAACTTCTTTAAATTCTAGTAAGGTATATAAGAAGGTATATAATGACATTAGGCCCATTAAAAAACTCTTGCTCCTTCCTGGGATTGGAAGAATAATAGCGTAAAGTGTAATAGAGTAACAATTGTTTAAGTGTTGTGTAAAGTGCCATATAGTGATTAACAAAAAAATAATGAAGAATTCCTCCTCACCTTCACATGACTCTAATCATGCATTTTTGAAATAGATGTTTTCAGTCTAGTTCTGGATGAAGTCCAGCTTCTTCTTTCTGATCCTTATTCCTAATCTCAGGGTGACGTCCAACTTAGATACTTAAGTGTTCCTTTCTCCACTATGAAACCTAGTTTTCACAAGGGAAGGATAAATAAACTCATGTTCAAGTGCTAATCATGGGTGTGATAAGGCTTAGCCTGTGTTTCCCAGAGGCATTCTAGTGGAAAGGTGTTAGTCAAAAACTCCAGGTTGCAATGCCTGGTCTACCACTCATTCTATGATATGTGAACCCAGCACAACAAACTCTGAGGCCAGTTTCTCTTTTTTAAAAATAGCAGCAATATGGGGACTTCCTGGTGGTCCAGTGGTTAAGACCTCATGCTTCCACTGCAGGGGCCACAGGTTGATCCCTGGTTGGGGAAATAAGATCCCTCATGCCCCATGTTTGGTCCATAGCTGGTACTCAATTTATGTTAAAAAGTCTTGTTAATTTACTCAAAAGAGAACAAAACCTTAATCCAGAGAAAACGGCTTTTAACTGTGGAATTTCATATTGTTTGAGAAGAATTTGGTGGGCCTTTTTTTGGTCCCCCTTAAATCACATTTTATAGGTAGTTGCCAACTCTGTTCTTTTTTTTTTTTTCTTTCTATAAGGAGAACAATACACTTGTCTCCATCTCCAGCATGGTCTGACAGGAACTTGTTTCAGCCTGGTTGTGTCAGGGGCAGGGACCACAAAAGTGCTTTCACTAAAGTCTAAGGGATGTCACGTGTGGGGCGCCTCTTTCCAGTTACATAAAGTTCATTTCATGTGAAGACACGATTCCCTCCCCATTCCCAAGACACTAATCTGTAAAATGGTAAACAATGACCCTCAAATAGTTGTGCATTTCTTTAATCATCTTGTATAGATCTATATGTTAAAAAGGTTTCCTAAATCTACATTTTCCAGCTGCTGTGGTTCAACCTTTGCGGAGGAAAGGAAAACGAATATCAAACTGTCGCTCACTTCTCCGTATCTACAAAGCACCCACAGGATGGGGGAACTACTTGATTTTATTTTCTAACTTTCAAGCTGGCCTTGGATAACTACCCTTTTATTTTTTGCTCCACAGAGATGCTTGGATAAAAGATCTGAAGAGTCCCTTCAAGGACTCCAGACGGCCCGCTCTGTTTGGTGTTAATATATCAGCGGTGAGCTCTGCAGCAGGACTGGCGCCCCGGGGGCCCGCGCTGTAGCAGCAGGGGCACGAAGGCAGGGCTCCGGGCCAGCGCCCTTTCACATCTCCTTAGGAGGGGACACCGCCCAGGCGCCCGCGTTGCTAGGTCTTCTGTTTGCAGGCTTCTAAAAGAACCCAGAGCGGGACCAAAGCAAACCGGGAGGGGGGCCGAAAAAGCTAAAGCACCTTCTCCAGTCGTCAGTCGGGAAAAGCGGAAGCTCCTCGGTTGGCCCCTCCCGCCCGTAGCCATCCCGGCGCGGGGCGGGGTGCTGAGGAGCCCCCTAGTCCTTGGTTCCTCCCAACCGTCGCCGGCCCCCGCGCCCTCGCTCCCGCTCCGCCGCGCACGTCGCGCACCCCCGGTCGCCGCCCGCGAATGGTCTGGCCCGTCGGTAGCCACCACCCCTTTGGCAGCGGCCCCTGCTCCAGCTGCTCCGGGTTGAGCGCCGGCGCCCAGAGCTGTGGGTGCAGCGGGCGCTGGGTGGGTGGGTGGGCGGGCGGAGGGGAGCAGCCGACATTCAGCGCAGGCTGCCGGGCCTGGGGCGGCCGTGGTGGGAAGCCGAGGCGCGCGGGAGCCGCAGAGGCACCGTCCGCAGCCCGGAGGCGAGGACCCGGGCTGGGTTTTCCTTACCCCAGTGAGTACCTGCTGCCCCGATCCTCCCTGACCCGCTTTCCCTGTCCCCACGCCCCCGAGGTGTCGGCCCCCGCCCGGACGGTCACTGCTCCGGGGATACTGGCCCCCGCGGGAACAGTGGCACGGGGAGCTGCTGCTGTTGGTGCTAATGATTCAGCACCATTCGCGCCCTGAGAGATTTGGGCAGAATGGGGAGGGTGGGGGGGGGGCGAGGTCAGTTGCTGCTCTCTCCTCAGCTTCTGGGTTCCAGATGAACGACCCCGGCGGGCGAGGTCGGGTGGGGGGAGCTAGGAGGCTCCCTGCTGGCTTGTTCTGTGATTCTGTCCTTTTCCTACATCACGGTACAGACCTCCGTGAGTGTGCGGTGCAGTATTCAGTGTGTCTTTTTCGCACAGGCGAGTGAAGTCTAGGGCCCTTTTCTACACCTGTCATTTTCTTTACTTCTTCCTCAGTTGGATGCCCAATTCGTGCCATCATTCGCGCAACTTCACATCGCGTTGCATCCCCCGCTAACGTGTGAGAAAGATGCTGTATCCAAGTTGTCTTGTATTCATAGTGGGTTTGATTGGTCTTGACATAGTAGGAAAAGATTTAAGGGAGGTAGGAAATAATACTTTCAGAGCCTAGGCACTTTATGTATACATACATATATATAAATAATTTCATTAAATCATGACAACAACTCAGAACCAAATGTGCAAAGTGAAGAGCGGGGAAGTTAAATTACGTGCCTCAAGGTCACAGCATAGGTATTTGGATATAAGATTCCCTGATCCCAAAACCCACGAACCTTCCAGTGTATTAAGGAGTTGTGTATCCAAGTTATATGTACATGTATATGATTTATTACATATTAAACATAGTATTAATTTTCATAGAAGTAATCTCAAACAACACCAACAACTGTAAACTTCCTGTGTATGGAATTATCATTCTTTTAGTATAAAAGTAGGAGCATTCTTTGAATTATATGAAAAAATATACTGTTTTCTTAGAAAGCATATGCCAAAAAGTAGTATTTGGACCACACTGCATAGGAGAGCTAGGTCATAACAGGAGCTGTTCAACACATTTTTGGCAGTGATAGATGGTGAATGCTTTGTGCTTTGGCATAGCAGGTGATAGCTCCATTTTACAGACGAAGGAACTGAAATACAGAGAAGGTTCAAGATTACACAGCTAGCTAGTGGTGGAATCTGGACAAGCATTGACTCTTACACAAAACATGTGTTGTAGCAAAGTGTAGCTCTGTATAGTGGGAAACTGTATTGATTTGTTTTTACCCTGCCCTTCAGAGTCAACAGTTATATTGAACTTGTATGCTCTTTCTATAAAAATAATGGATGCTAGGGTTTTTTTTGTTCCTTGCTTGGACGTTTGATTTGCTTTCATTTATGATTTATGTATTTTCTCTTAAGATATGCAACTCTTGTTGATGTTTCAGGAAGCAGGTTGCTATAGTACAAATGCTCATTATCTCCAAGTACTGGACTAGTATATGAGGGCAGATAGGAACATAGTCATCTTAGTCCATCATTTCTAAAGTATTTAACCATTTGCATTGGAGAATTCTTTTTTGAGTTGATGAGGTTATTGATAGACTAAAGGGATGAAATGGAGGCACAAATTGACATTTGTTGTTCAGACAAGGCTGTTAAGAGAAGTAGGGTCTTGAGATGAGTCTTAAGTTTGATTTCTAGGCGGTCATTTCTTTTTGTTCTTTATATGGCTATAGACCATACCCTGACCTCAGTGAGGCCTCTTGTGGTCCAATCTGTTTAATCCCAAAGGAGACAGCAGAATTGGTATGAATGAATAAGCAAAAATACAATCCCACTGCTATTTAAAAAAAGGAAAGTGCATGTTCTAGCGTTGGAGGGTCAGTAGGAACATTTTAAAACAGATGCAACACACTTTATTTAGATAACATCACTGAGTATGAATATAATACCAACTTGGCTTTAGAACTGTATTCTCTCTCTTCCTTTCTGTGTGTGTGTGTGTGTGTGTGTGTGTGTGTGTGTGTTTGTCGAATGACTACTATCTGCAGACCATCTAAATTCTAAAAGTCTAGCTGGGGAAACTAAAAGTCTAGCTGGGAAAATATTTACCTACATATGAGCAATTAACCAAATAGATAGAATTGGCTTAATACCAGAAAAATGTAGTGCAGACTTAAGTGCCGTATGAACACCTTAAGAAGAAGGAGAAATAGTAATGGCTAGGGTCATAAGAGGATCAGGAAAGTCTTCATGGATGGAAGTGTATTAAATCACTCTCTGAGAGATGGGAAGGCTTTTAGTAGGAAAGAGAAGGCCAGATGAAGAAGTTCAGCAGAGAAGTGGTCATGTACTGTTTGGATGCATGGTGACAAATTATGAAGAACCTTGCGTATCAGGCAGTGAAATCTGCTCCTTATTGGGTACTCATAGGGAACTAGTGTAGGTCACTGAGCAAGCCAAGTTTCTCTTTGGCTTGTCTTGCTCACATTCTCCATATTCCTTGTTCCAAGTGCCATTTGAGAAAATGTTATATTTCCTGGGTACTGATATTAAAAGTACTAACCCAGAAAGTTTTCTATACAAGTAAGATTTTTCCTCTTCCAAGGAGGTTTGCCTTTTTAAAAGCTTTCTTCCTTTCATTACAGTATTACAAACAATTTGGAAACTAAGAATATATAAAAAAAATCACCGTAATCTTACTAACTAAAGACAACCACTATTAACATACTGATGTGTTTCCTTCCACTCTTTTTTCCATGCATAGTTTTAATCATGCTGTGTATATTAATTTTTATACATTTTTACGTTAAATTTTATAACAGTAATTTTCACTCAATTACAATTTGACAGTGAACATTTAAAATGCCTACATAATTTTCCATGAGGTAGATGTGCCATAAATTCCTAATCACTCCTCATTGTAACTGTATTTTTAAAAAAATTTTTATTGCAGTATAATTGATTTATAATGTTGTGTTGGTTTCAGGTATACAGCAAAGTGAATCTGTTATACAAATACACAGTCATTGTATTTTGATGATAATAAATAACACTGTAATGAACATCTTTGTTCATAAGCTCTTTTCTAAATTTTAGAAATTAGTTCCTTAGGATAGAGTCTCAGAAATAAAAGTTCTGGGTTACAAGGTATGAGTTCTTGTTTGACTTTTTTAAAAAAAATTGAGCTATAATTGGTATATAACATTTTATTAGTTTTGGGTATATAACATAATGATTTAATATTTGTATATATTGCAAAATGATCACCACAGTAAGTCTAGTTAACATCCATTACCACACATAGTTACAGATTTTTTTGTGTGATGCTTACTTTGACTAAATTTGGATTTAGAACATACTGCATTCTGTATGTTCTCTTTGGAGCGTTAGCATAGTAAGTACAGGATATTTGCATATTAATAATTAATAACACTTACTCCTGTCTGTGACTCCTCAGATTATACTATTTCAGGCAAACTTGTCTTTTGATTAGAAAGATTAGTTAAATCATGGATACTGGGAGAAAGGCAGGCAGCTGGGGCCTCTGAAGAGAGAAGATGTAAATAATGGAGGACAGGTTTGGTGAGAGTGAGCAAGAGTTTGTAGCCAGAGAAGGGGCTTGTGTGATAGACTACTTTCTGGTCCTGGTGTTGTATTTGTGGACGTCAGCTCTCTCCATACTACTTTCTGGTCCTGGTGTTGTATTTGTGGACGTCAACTCTCTCCTTTACCGTGCCCTTCCCTCAGGAATCCACCCCTGTCCTCCACACAATATCTGTCTCTTTCAAACTTCTTCCACCCTCCTGTATCAGGTTCCCGGGTCTCGGCTTCAGTATCCTGGCAGTGCAAGGCTTATGAACTCACTATCGCGTTCTAATTTGGAGAATCCACATAGGTAAGCGCAGGAATTCCAGACCTCCTTCAGTTCTCAGCAGAAGCCCAGGTTACAAGGTGCAAGAGTGTCTGGTGGAAATTGAAGACTCTCGCCCTCTCCCCCGTGCACATTGCCAGAGATGGCCTTTGAGAACAGCAGCCGCTGGGGAGTCGCCTAAGGTTTCCAACATCCCCTGCCGGCATTCCGGGTGCTCCCCTCCTCTCATTCCCAGTATTCCTCCACCAGAGGAAATTCCCCTCATTGAGGAGAGACAGTGTGCCTCAGTGTCCCACCAGTTGTAGGGTTACATGACACTACCTCCTTGGACAGGTACATTGGCCAGGCCTCTGCCTTGCTCCCCCAGGCTCTCACCTGGGTTTCCTCTGGATCCCGCCCCCATTCTCCTTGGAATTTGAGGCCAGGGAGCCACTGAGGCAGGGAGGCCATGAAGTGTCTCTGAGAACCGGTGGAAGGGGAGTTAGGGATACGAAAGTGCCTTGAGGACACAAGTAGGTAGCGGAGAGGCAGGTACTTGGAATATATCATCAGTTTGGGAAGATGTGAAAGGAAACAATGAAAACTGAAGCATCACTTTACAAAACAAAAATAGGCCCCGTCTTTTTAGGACCTGACAGATGATTTCTGGTGGAAGTTGGGCACTGAGGTAGGCTGAGTAATATTCTGGGCAGAATTTGTCGTGTGCTTAGTTGGGACCTACTATTTAAAACAGTTTGCTTAAGCTATTAGAAGGTGGTAAATCTATTTCCATTCCTCCCAGGCATTATTTGTCAAAGTTCAACTGGGCTTAGTCAACAGTTTTCCCTAGGGTTAAGTTAAAGCTAAAAACTTAAATTATTTATTATTATTATTTATTCTCCACTACCCTTATTTTGTTAGTTCCCATTTGACATTTACCTAACACGTTCCCACCCATGGTACACATGATAGTTGACAAAGCCAAGGTGTTGGGATTGTTTAGGCCCTGGGAGTTGAGTGATAAATCCAATTTTCTCTTTTTTCTTTCATTTCTTACTTGTAAGCAACTAGTTGGCCTGTGTTTCTTTGACTTCTTTGAAGGTTTAGAGTTAGGTGGTCAAGTGGTCACTGCGTCTCCCCAGGGGCTGATTACTCCTTTCTTTTGAAATTGATGATATTTTTGGTTCACTGGGCATGCTGAACTGTCCACATTGTTTGGTTTTTCTAAATTGCGTTATGGCACCTGAGCTTCCAAACTTCTGTGTTACTTTTATTCTGCGTAGCTATGTGAAATGGAACATTATGTTTGATAAAAAATTATTTTGAACATTTCTATCTCTTTTACTCACTACTTTGCAAAGTCTGAACTGGTGACACATCTAATTCAGCAAGGTGGCAGTAGCTTGTTTTTATAAAAATTCTCCTCCCTCCTCTGTGAGCTTATTTGCAGTGAAGTTGACTTTTTAAAGTAAAGTGAGCATTTGTAGATTTGGAAGATGGATCAGCAGTAATGCAGGCAGCAGCTTCAAGATTATTTCTATGCTCTTTGCTGGATTAGAATTTTAGGGCTGCTTAAGTATACTTCTCATTTAAGGTAGTACTGTCTTTCTTTTGTAGGAGAAGAGAGCCCACTCAAAATTTGTGTAAAATCTAATTGATGTGATTCTAGTACTATGTTTGACTGGCTTTGTGATGTTAATGGTTGTATGTGTGGTGTATTGGTAGGAAAAGTTAGGAACTGTGGATTTAATTTGCATCATTGCATTTGATGAGAAGATTTTCACGTGTAATTTTGTCATTGCTATTATTTAAAATATATTTTTTCCAGGTATTTAATAAATAAAATCTGTAATCATGTGTGACATTCATAGTGATTGCTGAAAAATCAGGACAATAATTTTAGCACACGTCTCAGTTTATATTTAGAATCGGTCTGTCTGCAGTTACCCAAACAAATATGTGCTAGCTACTCTATGGAGAGGAAAGATAGAAATTGAACACTTTCTACAATCAGCTTAGTTCACATGAAACCAGATGGAGACATTTTCATTTAGCTGTAGGTTTGATCACATCCAAGATGATAATATTGTATTTAATTACTTAGCATCTCTCAATCTAGAATCCTAAAGATTGGCAGATATTACTTCCTCCATTTTAATGATGTGAAAAATCGAGCTAGGCATAGGGAAAAAAAAACAGGCAAAATGCATGCCGAATCATCATAGGATTAGAAATTGGTCTACAGCTGCCCCTTTTATACTAATTTTGACAATAGGTGCTACTATTTACTGTTATATGTAAACAAGGGGATGACCTTCATCATTTATTAGATAGTTTTAATGGTTTTACTACTTTTACAGTATTTGAGAAAAAAAAATAACTCGTCAAATCCATTGAATACTTTTTCCTAATCTCTGATGTCTACTTTTAGTCCATGTCAGTTTCACCCTTAGTCAACACACACATACTTCAATCCATTATTTTTGGAAAATTTAAACAAGTTATTTCTGGAACTTGCTGCAAAAATTAAAGGAAAACGGACATTTTAATATTCAGGAAAGTTTTAAAGGGAGTGATCAGTGCTTCTTAAAATCAAGTGGACTATACCTATGTGGAAAACTTTTTCACTTGTCAGAAATCAGTGCCAAATGGGCATTTCTGGCAGAAAGAAAAATTTGCTGCTACATATGTTAGGAGGTTGTCATTTTGGAATAGGAGGCATTTTCTCTTTTAAAAATGTATCTTGGGTATGTGTTGAGAGCTATTTTCATCCTTGACTAAGGAATTAAAAGTTAAATGTATTTTTCGTTAGTTATAGTATGGCCTATTTACTTCCATAATGTGCTTGAAAGCGTATCTGTGAATTTTGTTTTTGAATTCATAAGGAACCAGAATAATAAATATAGGATGAAGTGAAGGTCCTAAAGTATAGCTTCTACTGAGAACAAAATTAAACAAATACACTCAGCAATACCTATGACTATAGATATTTAGATCCCCAAGTAAAATTACCTAATGGTAATCCAAGAGTTTTTCTCCCCTTGGTATAACTATACATATTATGGTAATATGCAAGTGATATTCATGTTTTCTGGAAGAAAAAAGTCCAGAGTAGTGTAAAAATACTGTGATTTATGTAATTATTTGGGTGATTTCTGATATTTTGTAGGCATTCCACAAATGCAACAATTTTTTCTTTCAGTTAATGTTTTGTATTTTTTATTGTGATAAAAACACATAACATAAAATTTACCATGTTAACCATTTTTAAGTGTATAGTTCAGTAGTGTTAAATATATTCACATTGTTGTGAAATAGATCCCTAGATCTTTCTTATCTTGCAAATCTGAAATTTTATACCCATTAAACGACAACTCCCCTTTCCCCTTCCCCCAGGTCTCTGGTAACCACCATTCTACTTTCTGTTTCTATGAGTTTTAGTAGTTTAGATACCTTAATATTAATGGAATCATACAGTATTTGTCTTTTTGTGACTGGTTTATTTCACTTAATAAAATGCCCTAAGGTTTTATCCATGTTGTAGCATATGACAGGATTGCCTTCCTTTTTAAAGCCAAGTAATATTCCATTGTATATACACCACATTTTGTTTATCCATTCATCTGTTGATGTATATTTGGGTTGCTTCCACATCTTTGCTATTGAGAATAGTGCCATTATGAACATAGGTGTGAAAATATCTCTCCAAGACCCTGCTTTCAGTTCTTTTTGATATATAGGCAGAAATGGAATTGTTGTTATATCTTCTTTGGAGAAATGTCTATGCAAGTCCTTTCCCCATTTTAAAATCTGGTTATTTGATTTTTTGTTGTTGAGTTGTTGGAATTCTTTATATCAGATAAATGATTTTCTCCCACTCCATAGGTTGCCTTTTCACTCTATTCATTGTGTTCTTTGATGTACACAAAAATTTTGTTTAAGGTAGTCCCATTTGTCTAGTTTTGCTTTTATTGCCTGTGTAGCACTGATTATTTTTAGCAGTTTAAAAATGTATTGATAGAATTGTTTCAAGTTGCTGTTTATTATTTTCCTCTTTATTCTTTGAAGTCCATGAGATTTTTTGAGACTTTGCAATTATGATGCCTGGTGTAATTATTTAACAAATTAAACTTAATTTTGATTATCTTTTTCTTTTTGGATATCCATTTTTTAATCTGTTTAATGTAGAATTTTGTTGCTATAATTTAACTAATATGTTAATAGGAATTATGTTAAACCTGTACATTAATTTAGGGAGAATTAACATTTAAAAAAAATTAATTAATTAATTAATTAATTAATTTTTGGCTGCATTGGGTCTTTGTTGCTGTGCGTTGGCTTTCTCTAGTTGCGGCAAGCGGGGGCTACTCTTCGTTGTGGTGCTAGGGCTTCTCATTGTAGTGGCTTCTCTTGTTGTGGAGCACGGGCTCTAGGCACGCAGGCCTCAGTAGTTGTGGCATTGTGGGCACGGTAGTTGTGGCCCGTGGGCTTAGTTGCTCCATGGCATGTGGGGTCTTCCCAGACCAGGGCTTGAACCTATGTCCCCTGCATTGGCAGGCAGATTCTTAACCACCGCACCACCAGGGAAGTCCAGAATTAACATCTTTACTACATTGATTCTTCCAATCTGTGAACATGATATGTGTCTCCAGGTATTTACGTCTCCGTTGATTTCTTTTATCAAAATATCGTAATTTTAATTACACATATCTTGCACATGTTTTGTTAGATTTATACTTAAGTATTTCATATTCTTTGGAGCAGCCGTAAATGATACTGCATTAAAAATTTTTGTTTCCATTTCTTTGCTGTCAATATATAGAAATGCAATTGTTTTTTGTGTTGGTCTTGTATCCTGAATCCTTACTGAACTCACATTTTGGATCTAGGACTGTAGATCCTTTGATTTTTTTTTAAATGTAGACAATCATGTCATTTACAAACTGAAACAATTTCTTTTCAATCTGTATGCCTTTAATTTATTTTTCTTGCCTTGTTGCAATGGCTAGAACTTCTAGTATTGTGCTAAATAAGAATGGTGAGAGTGGACATCCTTGCCTTCTTCCCAATATTAGAGAAAAATTATTCTGTCTTTTACAATTAAGTATGATGTTAGCTCTATGTTTTTTTGTGGATGTTCTTTATTAGGTTGAGGCGGTTCCCCCCTCTGTTCCTAGTGTACTGAGACTTTTTATCCTGAATGGATATCAAATTACATCAAATGTTTTTTCTGCAACAATTGATATGGACATATGATTTTTCCCTTAGCCTATTGATATGGTGGATTGTATTGATTAATTTTTTTAATATTGAATCAGCCTTGCATACATGGAATAAATCCCATTTGGTCATGTATACATGACACACACATACATACACACATACAAACACACATACATATGCATGCTTATTGTAGTATTCAATTTGCCAACATTGTTAAATATTTTTTGCTATTAATTTCAGGAGAGATATTGGTTGTAGTTTCCTTTTTGTTGTGCTTCCTTTATTTGGTTTTGGTTGTTAGAATATTACCGGCCTCATGTGGTACTAAGAAACTACCGCTTGTTGAGTTTGGGTGTTGTATCAAATTCAAATATCTATAATAACCTGAGAAGGGTATTAACATATTCCTTTTTCCAACTACATATCTCTGTGAGGCCAATTTTTTCCATATATTTCAACCAGAAGAACTTATCAAAATGAATGCAGAAACAGGTATGAGAATCTATTTTCTTGAAGAAAGGTATTAGAGGAATTTGAAAATGTACAAAACAATGTTACTCATTCCTTTTTAAAAAAACTATAGTTATTTTTTAATACAGTATGTTTTTGTAAACATATAATGGTTTTATTATTGTTATTTTAAAATGAATGAATAAGTATTTTAAACATTTATCAGTTTAACTTTCTAATAAGGTGAATATTGATAGACATGACCCACAAAAACAAAGCTCAACAAAACTGAAAGAGCATAAAGAGTTCCAGCACCAAAAGTTTGAGAAGCACTACTAAGATGACCAAGGCAAGGAGAAAAGTGAAGCTAGAGGCATGGGCATATGCATCTCACACTTGGCATTGGTTTAAACAAGTTGTTACACGTGCACATTTTCCTCTTTCTCTGCTAGTATTTTCATTTCACAAAAAGATGCTTTTTCCTCCACATCAATTCATTGATATGTATGCTAATCTCTTAGGAAAAAATACGATAAATAGACCAATAGAAGTCCATAATGTAATCTTCACAAAATGAAATCCCTCAAAATTATCTCCACCCTAACTTTAACAAATGTCTTATATAGACATAACTATATTTTAAGTTACAAATTATAGCAGAAATATTAATTCAGTTATAACTTATGCAAGGATGAAGTAATTTAGAATGTTTTACCAAGAATTGACTAAAAGATAGTACAAGAAATATTTACATTACTGTCTTTTGATTTTGATTATTGTAAATGGCTTTTCTTTTGTATTTTCCCCCAGTACTTCATTGAAGTATAATTTGTATATAGTAAAATGTACACCTTGTAGAGTTTTTATAAGATTTTGGTAATACCGTTTGGAGATACCTAGTTTGTAATAGAATGAACATGCAAGATGAGATGATAAAAAAATCTTAGAATATCAGTGAGGGAAAAAATAAGATGAAGTGAGCTAGGGGAGACATTAGCTCACAAAATCCATGTTATGAAATCCTGCATGTTTATTAGAGCTGGACATGCTTTTTTTTTTAACATCTTTATTGGAGTATAATTGCTTTACAGTGTTGTGTTAGTTTCCGCTGTATAACAATGTGAATCAACTATATGCATACGTATATCCCCATATCCCCTCCCTCTTGCATTCCCTCCTACCCTCCTTATCTCACCTCTCTAGGTGGTCGCAAAGCACTGAGATCTGGGCACACATTTAATTCAAGTTTTCTAACTTCCAGGCAAAGAGGGACATACAGAAAGTTTAATGATTAATTGAAAAGCTAATCAAAGAGAAAAACAAACCAATTGCCTAAGAGGAACAAAGTTGTTCTTATGTAGAATCCAAAGTGAAATTTATGCTACAGTTTCTTTTAAAGTGGATTCAGTATAGTGTAATGCAAAATGTCTTCAACATCCTTACAGTGGAATTCAGTAGGATTCTTTGGGCTGTTTTTTATAATGTCCTTCAATGGGCCCATGATGTGGATCAGTGTCTTTGGGGGAAGTAACCTCCAAAGATCTGATTATTTTCTTCTCTAACATGAGAATAATATCTGCCTTGAGAGCATTGTGATATAGGTGAAGATTGTAGTCTGTGCTCAATAAATAATGACTATTCTTCTGTTATAGGGTGGCTGTGACCAACAGTGTAGTGTGGTCTAGGTATGTAGCTCTCTGATGATCTGGCTTAATCTAGGAATGGATGTTACAGTGTCTCAAAGAAAGTTCTGCATACCTTTTAGGAATTCCTTCATACATATTATTATTCTTAGCTGAGATGTTAAGGAGCAATCCGTTTGAGGTTTTGCTCCCTGAGAATTATCTGCTATTATTTCTTTTCAGTCAAGTAAAGAATTCCATGATTTGAGAGTCAGCTGGACCGAGTAATAGGAGGACTTTACCAAATGTATGTACCTAAATAGAAGGCCACAGCTCCTCTGCAGCAAATGGGCTAAAGTAATGATCTTAGACAGGTTAAAATCTCCTCCAAAATCAATTTTGCATTTGTTCCGACACACAGAAGAGTAGGTGTTGGAAGTCCTAAATTTATGACATGGAATGTGGCTCCAAATGCCCATTTCAGCTAGAACAGTTTTAGGTAGAGATAAAATAGTTGGAATTACCACTTCTGCCTCTCTTGCAGAGAAGTGTAATTTTTTTCTTCAGACCAAAATATTTTTTCTGGAATGTTTTTTAAACCATCAGTTAAGTTTCTATCGAGAGAAAGTAAAAACAAAATTGTTGGGGTTTGGAGAATTCTCACCTAGCAAAAGTTGAATTAGGCCTCAGACTTTTTTGAATAGAGGAGTAAAATTAGTTTGTAGAAATTGCATAAGCATTTTAGGTTGGTTTGCTTCCTTAGCAGTAGTCTTTTAAAGTCAACTATCAGATCAACGTAATGGGTATTTGATTTTTAAAAATCTTTTGAGCGTTTGAGTCTACTTTTCTTTCATTAATAATCCCTTGAGAATTTGCCTTAAGTAAGTCCTACAATCTGTACACATTTTCCACATCATTTAAAGCCTTCTGGGGCTGCCCACGGTGGACTAACTCAGATTCACTGTGATGTCTGCAGGTGGCTGAAGCTAGAGCACAGGCTCCTCTCTGCTTCCCAGGGCCCACAAGAGAAAGGAGGGCCCAGATCCTTCTTGTCCAGACTAAATCGGTGGGAAGGTCATGATCTTAGGTTTGGAGTCAGTTAGGTACTTTTAACATGTGCTAATGAGTGAATTAAACTCAATTATATATCCTAGCCTCAATGATTGTTTTGAAATTCTAAGCAACTAATTTGATTATAACATAGCCAAATTTCCATCATGTTAGAAATTTCCATTTTCCTCACTGCCAGATTAGAGTTTTGGGGTTTAAATAAATGCTTATTTATTCATAACATATAAAAATAACATAATCTAGTATTAATTATAAATGATTATTAATATATAGTATTATATGTTATAATAATATAATAAACTATAATTCTCATTCAGTTTTCCTTTTCCAAATACCAAAACACCTCTTGCTTTATTGGAAAGTCTTCTGTATAGTTTGATTTAATTTTGATTTAAAATGATGCTTAGAAAATGAGTTATACAATGAGTTACAAAAATCAGTTATAAAAATATAAAAATATTTAATTATTAGATTTCTGCTACCTATTTATTAGTCTTGCTTTCATGGTTGAGATTTGCAGTTTCTCATAGGAAAACTAGATGAATGTTTAATTTTTGGCAAAGAGCATTTCTTCTCTATATTACGGAAAATCTGCAGGATGTCATTCTAGAGGGTAAGTAAGAGGGCTACCGTTTCCCCTCCCCTCCCCTCCCCTCTCCTCTCCTTTCCTCTCCTCTCCTTTCCTTTCCTTTCTTTCTATGACTGTAATTTATCTGTCTCATCTGAGTTTTGGATGTGATTCTGGTTAGGGTCCCTTAGTCCATCTCCTCTAATTAGTGGATTCTGGTCTGTGAGGAGCCAGATAAATAGAGTGGGAAGCTGAGAAAGAAAAGTTTCTCTGGTGCATATAGTCCCCAGGGCACATGTGTAACTCAATCTCTATGACTGGTATCTGCATCATTTTTATCCTGATGGTCTTCTTAAGCAGTTGTCTCAGATTGTATAATATAATAGATGAAGTGTTATTATTTTTAACTCTAAAATGTTTAGGTATATATTTGGTAGGTGAGATAGTTGTTATATAAATTCTAATGGACTAAAATGAGGAAAATAGGAAATTCATTTTTTTTGTTATAGGTTACCTCCAGCTTATAAAGTACAAGCTAAATACTTAGCATAGTATAGGTGAAATAGTCATATAACTCTTGTTAATGAAATTACATGAAAAAGGAAAACGTTACTGTATTCTAAAAACATACTTAAATTGTCCAATCTTGGGATCACAGTATAGCTCTGCAAATTATTACTTTTACCTCCCCACTGCCCTTTTCTGGCCCAAAGGAACCACATTTAAATTGAAATTCAAATGGAGCGAGCTCAGAGTTTTGTCTACTTCCAGTCCTTCTGTCTGTGCTCCAAGAGGAAATACTTGGCTTATGACCATTACTTTACCCTCTTTGGACATCCTCAGAACTGTGGGTGCTGCAGCTTGCTTCTTCCTGAGGTGAATCAGCGATGCTGTCTGCCAGTCAGCTCCAGCCATGGCTGGCTGTTCATTCTAATAGTTGGGCCCATAATGTTAGGTGAAGCTGCATAAAGTAGAAGGTCATAAAGCCATTTGATTTGGGCCAAAAATTTGAAACCAAAGAATGGTATGTGATTTTCTTCTTCACGTTTTAAGATTGCAAAAGTTTGTAACTAGAAATTTTGAAGGTTAACTTTGCAGAAAGACTGGCAGAATTTTTCACATGGATTCCTAAAATAGATTTCTAGGGAGTATGCTTTCTGGCATTCTTCCAATTTTAATTCTCATTTATATCCTATTATAATTTTGAATTACTTTCTTCTAATGCTAAATAAATTTGAGTTCTGTTTTATTTAAATTTCTGTAGTTTCTATTAACTGGTGCTTATTAGATATGATGAATGATATCTGTTAAATGTCTTAATTATTCAGATTACTGTGATAATATTGGACTTCTGACTGGTCAGGGATATAAGATATTAAAACCGCATATTTGTATATTCGTATATATATTTATATATATAAAATGTATATTTTTAAAAGACTTTTTTTGAATAATCTAATAATGCCAGTATTTCAATGAAGTTAAGAAATGTTAAAGACATGATAAAATACCTTTATTTAGATGAACATAGATGATAAAAAGTTTGGTGGAGTTAAGAATTTAAGATTAAGAGAGAATAAATCATTATTTGTTTCGTTTTGATTTGCCTTTTAGTAAAAATGTTTTTTTTTCCCCATTACCATTTGTAAAATGGAAACAAAACATAACCTATGTAGTGTATTTTGTTTGGTAAGTGTTCAGTAAATCTGTTTAATTAAAACCAAGTATGAAAACAGAAATTGGAAAAGTCTATTTAATATTAAAATAGATAAGAGAGTAGGCTGGTATAAACAATGTAGGCTAATGCAATAGAGATACTTTCAAAGTTTGTCTTCCTGCTTCTTTGATGTAATCCTTGGCAGAGAAAGGGTAACATGTAGATTAGGTGTCGATAAGCCAGATATTAAAGTAACTATATTTGTGATTATTTAGAAAGATGGAAGATGTGATTCATTCTTAATTTATATTTTGTATCACCAAAATTTCGTGAGTAAAATAATGCAGAGTTGCTGTAACCTAATTAAAAAAAAACCAAACAAACACATTAAGCTCTACTATGTATCAGGCTCTGTGCTTTGTTCATATTGCTCAGAATGAGAGACACTGCCTTTTCCAGTAGAGAACTTTAAATCAAATATTTTAAAAATATGATACAGTGTGGTAGATTTTGTAACAGTGTTCATGCGAAGGACAGACCATTCTGCGTAAGAGATAGAAGGCAAAGAAAGGGCATCTAAGCTGTGTTTGAATGTTGGGTGGTGAAGGAGAACATTCCAGGATTAGAGAAAAACACAGGTTAAGTGTATGCAAATTAGAAAATGAATACCATTTTCAGGATCGTCTTGTTATCTCATGCTTTTATCTCTAGCTAGAATATTTTTCAAACATACTTGGCTGCAACTCATGGCAAGAAGAAATAACAATTTATTTCTTGCCATAGTATACATACACCTAAACACACCCATGCGTTCCCCCCTGCCCCCCCACCGGAAAGAAAAATGTCAAGACTCAGTACTTACTTTTCCTCCTACATGCAATGCAGTCTGTCTCTCTTATATTTTCATCTATTCTATTCTTTCATTTAAAAATGCTGATTGAATCTCACTAAATTGATTTCATGACCCTCTATAGGTCATGGTCTGTATTTAAAAAACAAATAAGCAAAAACCTGTACTAGAGTTCAGAATTCATAGGGAGGACCCTTTCATACCCAATGTGCAGGTTTACAAAGGAACTATTTGGCTTTTTCTCATCAGGGTTTCAAGATTGTGAGAAACAGACCGATGGCTTTAGCATATTTGCAGTTCACAAGGCAACATGGTATAGTTCAAAGGTTTTGAGAGTTGACGAGACCTGTCCAAGTCTTTGACAAGTTAGTGAACCTCTCTGAATCTCAGTTTTCCCATCTGTAAAATGGAATTAATAAAACAATCTATGAGGATCAAATGAAACAACACATCTATTTAAATAGTGGTTCTCAAACTTTTCTGTATATCTAAATCATATGGGGAGCTTTAACAAATTTCAATGCCCAGCCTGTATCTCAGACCAATTAAATTGGAATGTTTGGGGCTGGGACCCGGGCATCAGTATTTTTTTTTTCTTTTTTGAAGCTTTATATTGTTTGAATAGCAACTCTTCATATTCCCCTCCCTTCAGCTCCCGGCAACTGCCATTCTTCTTTCTGTTTCTCCTTGTTTGACTATTATAGACACCTCATAAAAATGTTATTATGCAATATCTGTCCTTCTGTGACTGGTTTATTCCATTTAACATAATATCCTCAAGGTTCACCCATATTGTCATATATGGCAGGATTTCTTTCTTTTTTAAAGCATAATAATATTCCATTGTGTGCATACACCACATTTTCTTTATCCATTCATCTACTGATGGACATTTAGGTTGTTTCCATGTCTTGGAATGAACCTGGGAGTGCAGATATCTCTTCATAATCATGATTTCAGTTATTTTGGATAAATACTCAGAAGTGGAATTGCTAGATCATATGGTAGTTCTATTTTTAATTTTTTGAGGAAACTTCATACTGTTTTTCACAGTGCCTGAACCATTTTACATTCCCACCAATGATGTGAGAGGGTTCCAGTTTCACCTCATCCTCACCAACACTTGTTATCTTTTTTTTTTTTTTTTTTTTGGATAATAGCCAGTCTAATTGTGTGAGGTGATATCACATTGTGGTTTTGATTTGCATTTCTCTGATAATTAGTGATATTGAGAATCTTTTCATATACCTGTTGACCATTTGCAGGTCTTCTATGGAGAAATGTCTATTCAACTCCTTTGCCCATTTTTTAATTGGTTTATTGTTTTGCTATTGAGTTGAAGGAGTTTCTCATATATTATGACTATTAACCTCTTATCAGATATATGGTTTGCAAATATTTTCTCCCATTCTGTAGGTTGTCCTTTCACTCTTTTGACAGTTTCATTTGCTGTGCAGAAGCTTTTTAGTTTGATGCAGTCCCATTTGTCTACCTTTGCTTTTGTTGCCTGTACTTTTGGTGTCATATCCAAGAAATCATTGCCAAGACCACTATCATGAAGCATTTCCCTTGTTTTCTTCTAGGAGTCTCCAGTTTCAGGTCTTACATTTAAGTGTTTAATCCATTTGATTTTTTGCATATAGTGTTAAGATAGGGTCCAATTTCATCCTGTTGCATGTGGATGTACAGTTTTCCCAACACCGTTTGTTGAAGAGACTATCCTTTCCCTATTGTTTATGCTTGGAATCCTTGTCGAAGATAAGTTGACCATATTTACGTGGGTTTATTTCTGCACTCTCTTTTGTTCCATTGGTCTATGTGTCTAGCCTTATGCCAGTATTATGCTATTATAATTACTCTAAGTTTGTAATATATTTTGAAATTAGGAAGGGAATTACCTTCAGCTTTGTTCTTTCTCAAAATAGTTTTGGCTTTTTGATGTCCTTTGTAGTTCCATATGAATTTTAAGATTGTTTTATCTGTTTCTGTAAGAAATGTCATTGGGATTTTGGTAGGGATTGCATTGAATCTGTAAGTCATTTTGGGAAGTGTGGCTATTTTAACAGTATTGTCTTCTAATTCATGAACGTGGGGTATCTTTCCATATACTTGGCCCTTTTAGGATTTCTTTTGTCGCTGTTCTGTAGTTTTCAGTGTACAAGTTTCACGTCCTTAGTTAAGCTTATTCCTAAGTATTCTATAGGCGTAAGTATTTTTTTAAACCTCCTCTGGTGCAGTGTATGTTGAAATGCCTGATTGTGAAGCCTGTATTGCCATGTGTGGAATATGGTAGGCATTTGGTACATGTCTGGTTTCCTTGATTAACAACATCAACAATAATGTATAGCTAACCCTTTTGTGGTGCTTACTATGTTTTAGGCACTGTGCTAAATAAGTGCTTTTCATATCATGTAGAAAACACTATGTTTTGTTTTTGTTCTTTCAAACAATAGAATAGCATATGACTGAGAAAAAAAGGGAGAACACTGCTTACTAGAGAGGAAAATGGCTACTTTTATCATCAGGAGCTGAGTTACCCATGCAGTTATTTCAATGAATTATAGAATTGTCTTTCACTGAACAGCCTCAAGAATATAGATTGAATACCTTAAAAAATATTTTAGATTCAAGTTTAAACCTTATACAGTGACTTACAGGGCAGGTATAGCAGATCAGTTTGATTCAGATAAATATCACAAACATAAGTATTCTAATTTTAGTAGAAATGTATTGATATTATATAGTGGATTGTGTCTGGTGTATATTTTCTAGAAAGTACTAAAAAGTGAGTATTAACCTACAAATGCTTTTGCCACTTGACGTCAAAATCCGTTACACTTAATGTCATGATGACTGGAATATATTTTGTGTGCTTAATAACAAGGTCATATTTTCCATTGTATTAAGTCGATATACTTAGTAGTCTTCTGGTATGCTTTTTCCTATTGTTGTTTGTTTTGATTTTGGTCTTAGGAAGCTTATTTATTTATTATAATTATTTTTCAGTATGATTTTTCTGTAATATAATTGCTTCAAAAAGAATATCTGAATGATTTATTTCAAATATATAATTTATTAGTTGCCTTTGCATTTAAATAAGAATTTACTAGTTCTTGTCATAATCTTTAGTTTGCTTCTTAGTTTTCAATAACAGCTTCCATAAGGGTGACTGAGAAAGCATTCATTTTTCACGGATGTATGTGTTCCTTATACTTAATAATGTTCAAATAAGAAAACAAACATTTTTTTGTGTCCAGGAAATGGATTTGTAAGTTGCTACATCAACTTTGTTTAGATAAAGTGCATTCTTGTCTTACCTTTTTCTTTGTGCATTTTCTTTCAACCTATTCAAGTATTAAAGCATTTGTAGGGTACATTATGCTCTTAAATTTAAATGAGTTAATAGATGTAAAGTTCTTAGAATAGTATCTGGTACTTAGTAAGCATTTACTATATGTTAGTTATTGTTTATTGACAGTGACTTACAAAAATGTGTAATGCAAAAGTGTATCATGGTAGAGTCAGATATCTGCAAAAGAAGTTGAAGAACTTTATGCTTTGTGACTGAGAATAAACGTTGGTATTTCTGCTTGTCAGTGCACCTGAAAATGAAATGCTTGATATACCAACAGGCATCATGTATTCAAAGCTGAAATTAGGTATTTAAAATTGAAGTGTCAGATTTCAGGAAGGAAAATTAGCTTTTTAAGGTTTTACAGATGATTTAGTTTAAAAAGCTTTGCTATTGAGGATATCAAGAAAATTGAAGAATTTTAAGCCTAAAGAAGGGCTTAGTCCTTTACTTTGTTAGCCTTTGTAGGCACAAAATTAAATTCATTTGATAGCAGTAGAACAGTTTTGAGGTGAGGTATTAGTAGAGAAAGGAAGAACATTTTCTGAATGTAGGATTTGAATGAAGGATTATTTGTTTCCAGAGCATTCCAACATGATAAAACCCAAGCTAGGAATAATCCACTTGGATTGGACTCTAGAATTTGTGAGAAGTATCTAAACCATTAAGTCTTATGAAGATTGACATGTGATGTCAGTATGATTATCTGCCATGTGCTCTCACTCTGCTGTCATCATTCTCAAATTATTACCTTTGACACTGTGGAACTATTAGAGTCTCTTGTGATTGACAGTTGAAATCTAGAATGTGTCACACAGGACAGCCGTTGTCAGAGGCTGTGTGATTTACTTAGAATTAATGACTAAGCATATTTTATAGAGGCAAATGAAATCATCACTCCTATGTGACTGAAAAAAATGGCTTAATTTTGTTAGGAAGAAAAATTTAACTCTCAACCCATCCTTTCCACCCTCCTCCCTTGGCTTTCCTCTCTTACTCTTTTGTTTTTCTACTTTTTAATTTTTGGCTGCATTGGGTCTTCGTTGCTGCGCGCGGGCTTTCTCTAGTTGTGGCGAGCAGGGGCTGCTCTTCGTTGCGGCGCGCGGGCTTCTCATTGCAGTGTCTTCTGTTGTTGCGGAGCACGGGCTCTAGGCGCATGGGCTTCAGTAGTTGCAGCACGCGGGCTCAGTAGTTGTGGCTCACGGGCTCTAGAGTGCAGGCTCAGTAGTTGTGGCGCACGGGCTTAGTTGCTCTGCGGCATGTGGGATCTTCCCGGACCAGGGCTCAAACCTGTGTCCCCTGCATTGACAGGCGGATTCTTAACCACTGTGCCACCAGCGAAGCCCTCCCTTACTCTTATTTCTTCCTTCTTCCTTACTTCCTTTTCCTTATGCAAAATTAACTTCATCCTTTTGAAAAACTTTTCCATATAAATATGCTATGATATACATTTCCCCCCATTCTATATTCCCTTTGATTAAAGGTCTTAAGATGTGTTAAAATGATGCTAACGGAAACTAAGCCATGGCATTGTATGACATTAGCATACAACTGTGTTGTTTAAAGTGCTGTGCTATGTCTTCCCATTAACCTTATTAATTTCTGAAAAGAAGATCGTGCTCATAGAGAGTTTACTGTGGAGGTTAGTCACAGAAGGAGAGATTTGGTGAATCTGAATGTGGATACAGTATAGGGATGAATTTTGTTCCTGGCTGCAGAGAGGTAGCGGGATTAAGGTTTTGTTTTTTAAAAGCAACAAACTTGGTGTTGGACCTGGGTTCTAGCCTTAGCTGGTACCTAGCATGGCCTTAGGCAAGTCAACTAACTTCTTAACTCTCAGCTTATTCATTTGTCAAATGAAAAAGAAAAATCTTATTAAATTGGCCTTATAGTGTTGTGAAGGGCAAAGGGATTGAAAGTGTGAATGCTGGAGTACAGCTGTTCTTTGTGCATAAGTGGTGAGGTACCAGTCTTACCACTTACAGCAATGTAACTTCATCTATTCATCTGTAAAATGGGAATGATAATAGTTCCAGACTCATAGCATTTTTATAAGTATTACATGAGATAATCTACATAAAGCATTTTACATAGTGCTTGGTGCAGAGCAAATATTCATTCATTTATCACTCATTATTGAGGGCCTGTCACGTCCCAGGTGCTTTTCTAGGTGCTTGGAAAACACCTGTGAGTAGAACCAAACATAGTCGCATTTCTTTGCAAGTTTATAGGCCAGTGACAGAGATGGAATTGATTAAAAATAAATGTATAGTTAATAAGTGCTACAAAGGAAAAGTACCCAACGCTCTGAGAGTAATGTCAGGGAAGGTGGGCTCTAACTAGGCAAAGGCCAGGGACGGATGGAGGTGGATTTCAGTCAGAAAGAGTATCATGTATAAAGCCTATGTAATGGGAGCATGTAGTGGGTGGTTACCACACAGAGATTGAAAGGGAAGGTGGCTCAGAGGCTGGAAAGACAGGCAGGCTAATCGGCACTTGCATCTGTTCAGGGTTCCATCAGGGAAGCAGAACCACTAAGAGTGATATGGAATAAAATATTTATTATAAAGATGAAAAGCAGTCTACAGAGGGCTTATAATTTTGCATCTGGTGCTGGGTCAGCAGGGCTGAAAATCGGAAAGAACGAATATGAACTAGAATCTACTAGAACAGATTGGAACCCATAAGAACAAACTGGAACCTATATCTGACTCTTGCCTTCTTTACTTGACAATGTCGGTGACCTTTAGGAAGAGGTGCTGTTCTTTGCCATGGAGCTGCACGTGTGCCTGGTCCAGAAAGGCTTGATGTGCCAGGATTTGGAGAAGCTGAAGAAGATCTGGCAGGATCTGGAGCAGCTGCAGGCTCAGATGCTGGTCTATACCAACAGGGGGAGCCAGCAGATTAGTGTCAACATGCACAACAGTGCATGGCACCCCTGTACTGACCTTTGGAGCATAAGGCTACTTCTTTACTTCTGCCTTCAAAATTACATGCAGATTTCTTCTTGTGGCTAACTCTAACCTGAAACTATGTAAGGAAGGGATATCTAGGAAATATTGTTAGCTTAGCTGAATTGACTAATATCACAGGCCTTTTTTGGAAGGGTCTTTTTGGGCCATGAGTGGGCTTTTGGCTTTTATCAGATGAGCACTGAAAAGCTGTCAAAGGGGTTTAAGCCAGCTAGAATGACGGGGTGGGAAGGGAAGTGCGAGAGTAACATGACAAGATTGTGATCAGGTTTGTATTTTGGAATCTGCATTGTAGGAAATGGATTGGAGGGGACTAAGAGTATAAATATGAGTAGTTCTATTAGGAACCTAGTGTAGTGGTTTAAGTGGAAGAGCGATGGTGGCTAGGACTAGATGTGGAGGTGAAGGGGACAGAAACAAGTAGATGGGTTCCAAAAATAATCAGGGGATAAACAAAGCAGGACTTGAGCATGGAATTGCTAGGGGGTAGGGAGAGGAAGATTCCAAGATTATGAGTTTGGTTTTGAGTTTGTGGTGACATTGAGAATATCCAGATGGAAATGTTCAGTAAGCAGTATGATATTAATATTAGTCATTGCTGTAGTAGTAGAAGCATCGGTAGTAGTTGTTAACATAATTATAGTTGACTTATTTTCTGGGGGCCTGAAACCATTTCTAATTTATATATGGACACTCAGTGCACTGCTCATTCCCTGGCATAGAATAGGACTAATTTTTTTATATCCCTCCCTCTCTCGACCACTATTTGTTGACAAAATCTCACATTTTCTACTCTTGTAGAGAGTTAACCTCTCTGTCTATTAATTCTCCTTTTAGCTCTTAGAGTACCCTCATTCTGGGGTCAGTAAACTTTTCTGTATGAGGTGAGATGGTTTCTATTGCAACTATTCAGTCCTACCGTTTTAGGGCAAAAACAGCCTTAGACAATAATATGCAAATGGAGGGTCGCTGTGTTACACTAAATATTTATTTATAAAATAGGCAGTAGGCTGGATTTGGCCTGTGGGCTGTAGTTAGATCCTTGTGCCTAGCCCATTAGGCATTTCATTTCTTTTTTATTTTTAATTATTTTTAACTCACTGGCTCAACATATTCAAGTTTTTTCTCTCATATCCCCCTCTTACTACACACCTCCCAAAAGACCCAACTTTCCTTTAGACCTTCTTTCCCCTAAACTACATGCCATCTTTCTTTTCCCATTCCCTTTTGAAGGTCATCTCTTCCTCTTTTATCTAGTAAACCCTCAGTAATCTGACTTTTCCTGTTGCTGTCCCCCAAACAGTCATAACCTCCACTTTTCTAAATAAGGTGACTACTTCTTGGTGGTTTTTCTTTTTGATTTTTCTTTCTGTAGTACTCATGTGGTTGATCATACCTTACCTTTTTGGAAACCCTGTTCTCCTTTTGACTTCTGTGATTCTGGAGTCTCCTTATTCTCCTCCTATCTCTGATGGTTATATATCACTACCTTTTTAAAAATTGAGGTCTCACACACGTACACACACACATACACACACAAATATATGTAACATAGAGTAAATGACACACATATTAAGGATACGGCTTGATGGATTTTTAAGTATGTTTAAATTTGTGTAAGCATCACCCAGGTAGAAATATAGAACATTTCCAGCATCCCAGGTTTCCCTCATGACTAATTACAGTGAATGACCTCTGATTCTACCCAGAGGTGGCCTTTATTCTGAATTCTATCATTTTAGGTTTATGTTTTTTTAAAAAATTGAATCATAGTTGATTTACAATATTAGTTTCAGGTGTACAACATAGTAATTCAATATTTTTATAGATTCTATTCCATTTACAGTTATTACAAACTAATGGCTTTATTTCTCTGTACTGTAAAGTATATCCTTTTTGCTTATTTATTTTATACATAGTAGTTTGTATCTCTTAATACCATACCTCTATCTTGCGCCTCCCCTGTTTCCTCTCCTCACTGGTAACCAATAGTTTGTTCTCTATATCTGTGAGTTTGTTTCTGTTTTGTTATACACATTTGTTTTATTGTTTTAGATTCCACATATAAGTGATAACATAGAGTATTTGTCTTTCCCTGTCTGACTTATTACACTAAGCATAACACCCTCTAGGTACATCCACATTTTTGCAAATGGCATTATTTCATTCTTTTTTATGGCTGAGTAATACCCCTGTCTGTGTGGGCGTGTGTGTATGTGTGTGTACATCTTCTTTATCCATTCATCTGTTGATGGACACTTAGGTTGCTTCCATATCTTAGCTATTGTACATAATGCTGCTATGAACATTGGGGTGCATGTATCCTTTTGAATTAGTGGTTTCATTTTCTTTGGATATATACCCAGGAGTAGAATAGCTAGAGCATATGGTATTTCTACTTTTAGTTTTTTGAGGAACCTCCATACTGCTTTCCATAGTGGCTGCACCAATTTACATTCCCACCAACAGTGTACTAAGGTTCACTTTTCTCTACATCCTCACCATTTGTTATTTAGAGTTTTTGATAATAGCCATTTTGACAGGCATGAGGTGATATCTCATTGTGGTTCTGATTTGCAGTTTCTTTGATGATTAGTGATGTTGAGCATTTTTAATGTGCCTGTTGACCATCTGTATATCTTCTTTGGAAAAATGTCTATTCATGTCTTCTGCCCATGTTTTAATCAGGTTGTTTATTTTTTTTTGATACTGAGTTGTTTGAACATTTTATATATTTTGGATATTAACCTCTTATCAGTCATATCATTTGCAAATATTTTCTCCCATTCAGTATGTTGTCTTTTCTTTTCGTCGGTCGTTTCTTTTGCTGTGCAAAAAGCTTTTAAGTTTTTAGGTCCTATTTGTTTATTTTTGCTTTTATTTCTTTTGCCTTAGGAGCCAGATAAAAAACAATATTGCTACTATTTAAGTCAAAGAGCATTCTGCCTATGTTTTCTTCTAGGAATTTTATGGTTTCAGGTCTTATATTTAGGTCTTTAATCCATTTTGAGTTTATTTTTGTACATTGTATGAAAATATGTTCTAATTTCATTCTTTTATATGTAGCTGTCCAGTTTTCCAGGGCCACTTATTGGAGAGATTGTCTTTTTCTATTGTATATTCTTGCCTCCTTTGTTGTGGAATAATTGATCATAAGTGCATGAGTTTATTTCTGGGCTCTCTATTCTGTTTCATTGATCTATGTGTCTGTTTTTGTGCCAGTACCATGCTGTTTTGATTATTGTATAGATTTAGTTTTTCCTGTTCTTGAACCTCATATAAATGAAATCATACAGAATATATGGGCATACTATTTCCTATTCAGCTTCTTTCACTCATCATTATGCTGTGATAGTAATCCATGTTGTTGTGACTAGATGTAGTTCATTCTTTTTTAATACGTAGTTTTCCATTGTATTGATATGTCACAATTTATTTCTTCATTTTACTCTTAGTTGATATTTGTGTTGTTTCTGGTTTCATCCTATTATTACTAAAGCTGCTATGAATATTCTCATACAAGTCTCTTGGTAGACATATGGGATGTGTTACTTACTGGGGTTGTTGAAGTTTTAAGATAGAAAATGCTGCTAAGTTTGAAATGTCAGAGGGAAAAGCTTTGGTTATAGAATCTGGAGTTTAAAGGAGAGTTAGGAACTAGAGGTTTAAATGGTGTAAATCCCTTCTTCCCATCTCTTCCTTTTTTTCCTCTTACCTTATATTTTTAGGATTGGTTTTTACAGGGCAGGGGGACTGGAGTGGGAAGTTTATTATTAGAGATAACAGAGGCATTAAAACCTTAACAGCAAAGAGAACCAAGAACTATATGCCAAGAACTGGAAGGTAAGTCTGAGTAGGCAGTAAAACTTTAGGGTCCAGAAGAAACATTCAAGGATGGGGTACAGACCCAGGAGTGTAGCAAACTCCAGTGCATGCAGTGGAGTTGACAGAATGAAAGGTTCCAGCAGTGGGCCACTGAGGTGTATCCTGTGGATGTGAACCACATATGTAGAACCTCTACATCAACTTCATCAAAATCACACACACACACACACACACACACACACACACACACACACACACCCCACACACAAAACCCAATCTAATTAATATAGAATACCTACTCTGCAAATACAGCAAGTAAACAATATAAGCAACTGTAGTGTACTTGATGTGCAATATCAAATCTCCTAGCACATCCATCTAAACCAGATTGTTATTCCTGAGTCCTCCTTATAGAAACTGGATCCTAGACCTTGCTAAGAACTGGTGCTGATATTTTAACTTGTTTTTATATGATAGCTGGGCCACGATAGATGGTCTGTTGGTTGAATTTAAACCATAGTGTAGAATGGATCCATCATCAGGTAAGTGATAATTAAGTCTTGGACACAAATAATATAATTTAGGGATAGCTGTTGATTAAAAGCCCTCAGTGTCCTGCCCATATCTTTGGTACTTTACCATTTCATTATGCTCTCCCTACTTCCACCTGCTTGCCAACATCTGCGTTACTTTCCCTTAGGGCTTTTGAGGACCTTTCTGGAAGCCATGGAACTACAGGACCCTTGCCTTTCCAGACCTCATCTCCCCACACCCACTCTCACCCCTCAGGAGGGCTAAAAGTGCTAGGGAATTAATACTCATCCGCCCCCTACAGCAGCCATCAACCAATGATTGATCCCTGGGTGGGTTAACTCTGAAGCGTGATGTTTTACACTGGTTCTCAGAATTTCCTCAGGGATTAAGCTTCAGCCACCTATAGTGTAGCTGGCTTTGACTGGCTTGATTGGCTTCCTTCCCTTACCTGTCTCACTTCCCAGTTCCCCTAACAGGATTTCCTGTACTTCCTGAAATAAACTACTTGTATCTGAATCCTATTAGGGTTTGTTTATGGGGATCTCAAACTAAGGGAGATCTCTTTCATAATATTCCCAGCTGAAAGGTAGACAAGTGAAGAACTACATCTTATTTATTTACTTTTTTTGATTAGCAATTTTTTTTTTTTTTTTTGCAGTACGCGGGCCTCTCACTGTTGTGGCCTCTCCCGTTGCGGAGCACAGGCTCCGGACGTGCAGGCCCAGCGGCCATGGCTCACGGGCCCAGCCGCTCCGCAGCATGTGGGATATTCCCGGACTGGGGCACGAACCCGTGTCCCCTGCATCAGCAGGCGGACTCTCAAACACTGCGCCACCAGGGAAGCCCAGCAATTGTTTTGATTTTTGACTGCTTCCTGGCATTTCTACTCGGACATCCCATTGATAATGTCAAACTGAAATCAGAACTTAAAAAGCAGACTGCTCCCAGATTGATTAGGATAAGAAGATTTCTAGGATTTTGCTTTATTTTCTATTCATCTCTAAAGGGAAAAATTTTTAAGTGAGTTCAATATAACTATGTGTTCTTAATTTTCTCTGAGTTGCAATGTGAATAAAACCTCAAACAAGTATAACTTGTACTGTAAGTTCATTGCTAGATACTTTTACTTGATGATCTAAGCCTTGGCTTGAATTCCTGGAATCTGGGATCACTTAGTTTACATTTTGATTTACTCTAGAAGTGTTAACCTCTGAGGTAGTTTAGAAAACATTTCAAGTACCAAAATAAACACAATGTTGTAATTCACAATCATAATCCTTGTGTACTACTTAGGAATCAGTCTTTTTTAAGAAGTAGCCAATTTATAGATTTATTTTAAGTGGTTTTTATTAATACTGTATAGTAAAGTTCATCTCGGCATATAATTCATAATTGATGATTTTCGTATCTTTGCTTTAAAGTATTTTGAAATTTCAGAAAACTAAAAATAGAACTACCATATGACCCAGCGATCCCACTACTGGCCATATACCCTGAGAAAACGATAATTTAAAAAGAGTCGTGTACCGCAATGTTCATTGTGGCTCTATTTACAATAGCCAGGACATGGAAGCAACCTAAGTGTCCATTGACAGGTGAATGGATAAAGAGGATGTGGCACATATATAAAATAGAATATTACTCCGCCATAAAAAGAAACGAAATTGAGTTATTTGTAGTGAGGTGGATGGACCTAGAGCCTGTCATACAGAGTGAAGTAAGTCAGAAAGAGAAAAACAAATACCGTATGCTAACACATATGTATGGAATCTAAAAAAAAAAATGGTCCTGATGAACCTAGGGGCAAGACAGGAATAAAGATGCAGATGTAGAGAATGGAGTTGAAGCCATGGGGTGGGGGAAGGATAATCTGTGACGAAGTGAGAGAGTAGTAGCACTGACATATACACACTACCAAATGTAAAATAGATAGCTAGTGGGAAGCAGCCACATAGCACAGGGAGATCAGCTCAGCTTTGTGACCACCTAGAGGGGTGGGATAGGGAGGGTGGGAGGGAGACGCAAGAGGGAGGAGATATGGGGATATATGTATATGTATAGCTGATACACTTTGTTATAAAGCAGAAACTAACACACCATTGTAAAGCAATTATACTCCAATAAAGATGTTAAAAACAAACAAACAAACAAAAACAAATGGAATGTGACATGTAAAGCAGGTAAGTGGTGAATATAAGATCTCAGTATGAACCGACCAATCACAAGCACTGAAATGAATGTGTGATTAAAAAATCTTCCAACAAACAAAAGCCCAGGACCAGATGGCTTCACAGGTAAATTCTATCAAAAATTTAGAGACGAGCTAACTCCTATCCTTCTCAAACTCTTCCAAAATATAGCAGAGGGAGGAACACTTCCAAACTCATTGTACGAGGCCAACATCACCCTGATACCAAAACCAGACAAAGATGTCACAAAAAAGAAAACTACGGGCCATTATCACTGATGAACATAGATGCAAAAATCCTCAACAAAATACTAGCAAACAGAATCCAACAGCACATTAAGAGGATCATATACCATGATCAAGTGGTGTTTATCCCAGGAATGCGAGGATTCTTCAATATATGCAAATCAATCAGTGTGATACACCATATTAACAAATTGAAGGATAAAAACCATATGCTCATCTCAATAGATGCAGAAAAAGCTTTTGACAAAATTCAACACTCATTTATGATAAAAACTCTCCAGAAAGTGGGCATAGAGGGAACCTACCTCAACATAATAAAGGCCATATATGGCAAACCCAAAGCCAACATCGTTCTCAATGGTGAAAAACTGAAACCATTTCTCTAAGATAGGAAAAGGACAAGGTTGCCCACTCTTACCACTGTTATTCAACATAGTTTTGGAAATTTCAGCCATGGCAATCAGAGAAGAAAAAGAAATAAAAGGAATCCAAATCAGAAAAGAAGTAAAACTGTCACTGTTTGCAGATGACCTGATACTATACATAGAGGATCCTAAAAATGCTACCAGAAAACTACTAGAGCTAATCAATGAATTTGGTAGAGTAGCAGGATACAAAGTTAATGTACAGAAATCTCTTGCATTCCTATACACTA
>NC_041217.1:110689850-110690291 GCF_002837175.3 Physeter macrocephalus
GCAGCTCAATACTAAAAAAAAAAAAACCCAATCCAAAAATGGGCAGAAGACCTAAATAGACATTTCTCCAAAGAAGACATACAGATGGCAAAGAAGCACGTGAAAAGCTGCTCAGCGTCACTAATTATTAGAGAAATGGAAATCGAAACTACAATGAGGTATCACCTCACACCAGTTAGTATGGGCATCATCAGAAAATCTACAAAGAACAAATGCTGGAGAGGGTGTGGAAAAAAGGGAACCCTCTTTCCCAGTTGCTGGGAATGTAAATTGATACAGCCAATATGGAAAACAGTATGGCGGTTCCTTAAAAAACTAAAAATAGAATTACCATATGACCCAGCAATCCCACTACTAGTGGGCATATACCCAGAGAAAACCATAATTCAAAAAGACACATGTATCACAATATTCATTGCAGCACTATTTACAATAGCCAGG
>NC_041217.1:110690301-110696921 GCF_002837175.3 Physeter macrocephalus
GCCATAAAAAGGAATGAAATTGGGTCATTTGTTGAGACGTGGATGGATCTAGAGACTGTCATACAGAGTGAAGTAGGTCAGAAAGAGCAAAACAAATATCATATATTAACGCATATATGTGGAACCTAGAAAAATTGGACAGAGGAACCGGTTTGCAGGGCAGAAATTGAGACACAGATGTAGAGAACAAACATATGGACACCAAGGAGGGAAAGCAGCGGTGGGTGGTGGTGGTGGTGTGATGAATTGGGAGATTGGGATTGACATGTATACACTGATGTGTATAAAATTGGTGACTAATAAGAACCTGCTGTATTAAAAATAAATAAATAAAGAAAATATAAATTTAAATAAAGGGTAGACAGAGAGACTTCCTATAAACAACTTCTACATTTATTATTAATATCTTCTCCACAAATTACCACCTCCTTGGGTGAAGGAAAATTCCATTTGACAGTTATATAGATTGAGATTATAAAGTTAGCATTTCAATTTTTCTTTGACAGCATAAGATGGAAACTCTGTCATGGGGATAAACATTAGAGACTCATAAGTTGAGAAAGTTATCTCAACTCCCTAACCTTAGTGTTACAAAAGGGCAAAAGAAAAGATACTTTTCCAGGCCAATATCCTATCTGAGTTTTATTAGTGTTTATAATAAAACCTCTTCTCCTTGGAACTCAATTGTAATATATCTCATCTAACTAGAACCCAACTGAGAGTCAAGAAGCAGATATAATTGACTTCTCACTAGCCAGAGGGGAGTAATGTCTTCATTGAAAACATGAATTTAGATATAATCTGTGTGTCTTTGGATTCCATGCTTAAGTTCTTATCCTTTTTAGGGGTGGGTGAGGAGTGGAGGTGATGAGTAAAGAGGGCAGAGAAAATGGCAGGCCACTCTTCATTTTGGGATTAGGTGTGATGGAGGGTGGGTACTTATGACTCCAGTATTTTTCTTCTCCAGTAATGGTATAGACAGGATCACAACCACAGGCAACTGTGATGTTGGCCTTCCCTGATTATTTGCCACCGAGTTTGCTATTCTTTTTGATAATGCCTGTGGGCATGGTGCTTTTCCACACTTTGCTTCAAATCAAGTCAGGTCCATTTAGAAGCAAAGCTGCTGTACTTCATGCCCTGCCCAGCCCTGGTACTGATGGAGCTGGAGGGTACTGGTGTATGAGGATGGCTCCAGGCTAAAATGCCATTCCCACTGTTCTTCCTCCAAGTTCAGTACTTTTTCTTGAATGAAAGCCTTTCAATTTCTTATATTCCAGAGTCCTGGAATGGTTGTTTGTGACAGTTTTGTGCAGTTTTATCATTGTTTTGAGGAGAAGAATTGCTGAACTTTTCACTTCACTTCTACTACTTTAGAAGTTCTGCATTTGGAGTCCAGTTTTAACTGGAATGTTAAAAGTTATATTTTGAGTGAGGCCTGAGTAGAAAGCCTATCCAGATCACGAGTGACCTAGATTATAATTTTTTTTCTTTGCTTGGGACAAAGATTTTAGAATTTTAGAGCTAGAAGGGGTCTTAGTTCTTCCTTTTTTTTTCAGGTTAATAATTGGAAATGTTAGTACGTTGTGCAGTTACCACACAGACTGTTGGTGTCAGAATTGGATTTGGAAATGGATCACTCATGTGTCAGTCACTGTTTCCCCTCCCTCTGTGCAGCTGCAGGTACTGATACCCTTTCTCTGCAGACTCAACCCTTTGCCCTGGGCTAATCCTGCCCAGGTCAAGAGTATATGAGGTTTCGCAGCCTTGCTGGAGTAGGTCTGACATGAGTTGTGCTACCTTGAGCGAAAAGCTTGGGGAAGGGGCCTAGTGATCTTATTCAAGCCCTCCAGGAGATTTTGATGCACGTTCAAGTTTGAGAACTGTTGGCATAGAGTAAAGGTTCAAAAGATGGTTGGAGTTGTCATTAGTTCTATACACTCGAGATTCTGATAGCCAGTATGCTGCTATTTTTCATTGCAGTTAAGATCGCATTCATTGTAAGACACACTGTTGTTTTATTAGTTTGGGGAATAAAACCCTCTGCAATTTCAACTATGAAGCGACACTTTCTTAGTACTACAATTTTATTTTATACACACTGGAAGAGCGTTTATTTTAAATGCTCTTAAAGATAATTTTAAAAAGTCACATCACTTTCGTGCAAACAAGAAAAGGAAAAATATAAGTCAAATAAATTGATCAAGACATTCCTTAAACTTCTTCACATTCAAAGGCAGGCACTTTTGAATCTCTTCTTCTTTAGAGTCCTCATTGTCCATGTTTTTCTGTACAACATCATCCTCTCTGTCATCAAGAGTTGGTGATGCAACATTTCTTAAAAGAGTGTTCCATTATCATATCTGCGTTTTTCTCTCAGTCTCTGACACTGGTTCTGCAAATTTTGATGTAAATGCACAGGCAGTGATCACTATGTCAGGACTGCCGCCCGGCTGGCAGTGATTGTAAGATGCATCACAATTTTATATGTTTTTGAATGTTAAAAAACAAAACAGTATGGCTTACAATCAAAGAAATATGGTGGTAACTATGAAATAGTCTATATAATCTACTCTTTTTCTCACTTCTATTAAGATAAATCCTGTAGATTGTTCTTTATACAACTGTCCTCATCCATCCTTTTTATAATAATCTAACATCCTTAGTTTAGGCCTTGGTTATATTTAGGTTGGTATATCTTTTTCTCCAGAAACTTCTTGCCTTAAAGAGTATGTTAAATCATGGTTTTGTCTCATGAAATGTAGCTGACCCTGTGGAATAATGAATGTATTACTCAGGGTTCTCTAAAGAAACAGAACCAATAGTATATATAGAGTGGAAAGGAGGAGGGGGAGAGGGAGGAAGAGAGAATGAATATGAATTGGTTTATGTGACTGTGGCCACTGGGAAATCCAAAATCTGCAGGGCTGGCAATCTGGAGACCCAGGGAAGAGCTGATGTTGCAACTCAAGTCCAAGACAGTCTGAGGCTGAGTTCCCTCTTTCTTTGGGGTTTCAGTGTGTTTTCTCTTAAGGCCTTCAACTAATTCAATGAGGCCCACCCGCATTTTGAACATGCGGAGTGCTGTGGAGAATGCAGAATATATATACCGTACAGAAGCTTATATTCTAGGTAAAGAAGACATTAAAGTGAATATTTAATTAACTAAATAATGGCAGAAAATAATAATATAGGTAGAGACAATATTTAAAATTGCACACCAAATGTATATTGCTGTTTTAAGATTCATCTTTTCCATGTTCTTAAAGAAAGCAAATCTTTTTTCTTTAATAGATTGATTGGGAAGATATAAAGGAAGCTTTAAAAAATAATCTGTTAGTATAAGTTCTAGCAATGTGGCATCATCACCAAAGCCAGCCCAAGACAGAAATAGATGACAGTTTTTCAGTACCTTGAAAGAATGCACAGAAGAATGTTCTAAAGAATGCACATTTTTGGGCTTCCCTGGTGGCGCAGTGGTTGCGCGTCCGCCTGCCGATGAAGGGGAACCGGGTTCGCGCCCCGGTCTGGGAGGATCCCACGTGCCGCGGAGTGGCTGGGCCCGTGAGCCATGGCCAATGAGCCTGCGCGTCCGGAGCCTGTGCTCCGCAGCGGGAGAGGCCGCGGCAGAGGGAGGCCCGCATACCACAAAAAAAAAAAAAAAAAAAAGAATGCACATTTTTATAGTCAGACTTGTATGGTATATGGATAGCTTTTTAAAATTTCTCCTTTTTATTGAAGTATAGTTAATTTATAACATTATGTTAGTTTCAGGTGTACAGCATAGTGATTCAGTATTTTTGCAGATTATACTCCATTATAGGTTATTACAAGGTAATAGGTATAATTCCCTGTGCTATACAGTATATCCTTGTTGTTTATCTATTTTACATATAGCAGTTTGTATCTCTCAATCCCATACCCTTAATTTGTCACTCTCCCCTTTGGTAACAAATTAGTTTTCTATATCTGTGAATCTGTTTCTGTTTTGCATATACATTCATTTGTGTTATTTTTTAGATTTCACATGTGATATCATAGAGTATTTGTCTTTCTCTGTCTGACTCATTTCACTAAGCATAATACTCTCTAAATGCATCCACATTGCTGCAAATGGCCGTATTTCATTCTTTTTTATGGCTGAGTAATATTCCATTTTATACTCCATATTATGCATATATTACATATATATATGTATATATACCACATCTTCTAATCCAATCATCTGTTGATGGGCGCTTGGGTTGCTTCCATGTCTTGGCTATTGTAGATAGTGCTGCTATGAACATTGGGGTGCATGTATCTTTTTGAATTAAGAGTTTTCATCTTTTCCGGATATATGCCCAGGAGTGGGATGGGTGGATCATATGGTAGCTTTAGTTTTAGTGTTTTGAGGAACCTTCATGCTGTTCTCCATAGTGTTTGTACCTACTTACATTCCCACCAACAGTGTATGAGGGTGGCCTTTTCTCCACACCCTCTCCAGAATTTATTATTTGTAGACTTTTTGGTGATAGCCATTCTGACAGGTGTGAGGTGATATCTCATTGTTTTGATTTGCATTTCTCTAACAATTAGCGATATTTAGCAACTTTTCATGTGCCTGTTAGCCATCTGCATTTCTTCTTTGGAAAAGTGTCTATTTAGGTCTTCTGCTCATTTTTTGATTGGGTTGTTTGTTTTTTTGATATTGAGTTGTAAGAGCTGTTTGTATAATTTGGATATTAACCCCTTGTCAGTCACATCATTTAAAAATATTTTCTCTCATTCCGTAGGTTGTCTTTTTATTTTGTTGATAGTCTCCTTTGCTATGCAAAAGCTTTTTAAGTTTAATTAGGTCCCATTTATTTATTTTTGCTTTTATTTATTTTGCCTTACGATACTGATCCAAGGAAATATTGCTACAATTTATGTCCAAGAGTGTTCCACCTACATTCTCTTCTAGGAGTTTTATGGTTTCAAACCGCTCTTACATTTAAGTCTTTAAACCATGTTGAGTTTATTTCTGTATAAGGTGTGAGAGAATGTTCTAATCTCATTGCTTTACATGTGGCTGTCCAGTTTTCTCAGCACCACTTGTTGAAGAGACTGTCTTTTCTCCACTGTATATTCTTGCCTCCTTTGTTGTAGATCAGTTGCATAGGTTTATTTCTGGGTTCTCTATTCTGCTTCATTGATCTTTGTGTCTGTTTTTGTGCCAGTACCATGCTGTTTTGATTACTGTAGCTATGTAGTATTGTCTGAAGTCTAGGAGGTTTATACCTCCAGCTTTGTTCTTTATTCTCAAGACTGCTTTGGCAATTCAGGGTCTTTTGTGGTGCTATATGAATTTTAGGATTATTTGTTCTAGTTCTCTGAAAACTGTTATGGGTATTTTGATAGGTGTCATGTTAAATCTCTAGATTTCTTTTGGTAGTACGGCCATTTTAACGATATTAATTCTTCCAATCCAAGAGCATGGGATATCTTTCTGTTTCTTTGTATCATCTTTAAATTCCTTCATCAGTGTTTTATAGTTTTTAGAGCATAGGTCTTTCACCTCCTTGGTTAAGTTTATTCCTAGTTTTTTTTTTCTTTTCTTTTTGATAAGATTTTAAAGGAGATTTTAAAAAACTTTCTCATATTTCATTATTAGTGTAGAGAAATGCAACAGATTTCTGTATATTAATCTTGTATCCTGCAACCTTGCTGAATTCATTTATTAGTTCTAATACTTTTTTGGGTAGAGACTTTGAGGTTCTCTATATACAGTGTCATGTCATCTGCAAATAGTGATAATTTTACCTCTTCCCTTCTAATTTGGTTATCTTTTACTTCTTTCTCTTGTCTGATTGCTGTTGCTAGGACTTCTGATACTATGTTGAATAGAAGTGGTGAGAGTGGCCATTCCTCTTTTGTTCCTGAATATAGTGAGAAGGCTTTTAGCTTTTCTTTTTCTTTTTTTTAAATTTATTGTTTCACTTTATTGCACTTCACAGATACTGTTTTTTTTTTTTTACAAATTGAAGGTTTGTGTCAACCCTGCTTGGAACTACTATTGGCGCCATTTTGCCAACAGCATTTGCTTACTTAGTGTCTGTGTCACATTTTTAAAAAAATTTTATTTTACTCTTTTATACAGGAGGTACTTATTAGTCATCAATTTTATACACATCAATGTATACATGTCAATCCCAATCGCCGAATTCATCCCACCACCAACACCACCGCCCGCTGCTTTCCCCCCTTGGTGTCCATATGTTTGTTCTCTACATCTGTGTCTCAATTTCTGCCCTGCAAACCGGATCATATGTACCATTTTTCTGGGTTCCACATATATGCGTTAATATACGATATTTGTTTTTCTCTTTCTGACTTACTTCACTCTGTATGACAGTATCTAGATCCATCCACGGCTCAACAAATTACCCAATTTCGTTCCTTTTTATGGCTGAGTAATATTCCATTGTATATATGTACCATATCTTCTATATCCATTCAACTGTTGATGGGCATTTAGGTTGCTTCCATGACCTGGATATTGTAAATAGTGCTGCAATGAACACTGGGGTGCATGTGTCTTTTTGAATTATGGTTTTCTCTGGGTATATGCCCAGTAGTGGGATTGCTGGATCATATGG
>NC_041217.1:110697073-110698743 GCF_002837175.3 Physeter macrocephalus
AGGTCTTCTGCCCATTTTTGGATTGGGTTGTTTGTTTCTTTAATATTGGGCTGCATGAGATGTTTGTATATTTTGGAGATTAATCCTTTGTCCATTGATTCGTTTGCAAATATTTTCTCCCATTTTGAGGGTTGTCTTTTTGTCTTGTTTATGGTTACCTTTGCTATGAAAAAGCTTTTAAGTTTCATTAGGTCCCATTTGTTTATTTTTGTTTTTATTTCCATTACTCTAGGAGGTGGATCAAAAAAGATCTTGCTGTGATTTATGTCAGAGTGTTCTGCCTATGTATTCCTCTAAGAATTTTATAGTGTCTGCTCTTACATTTGGGTCTCTAATCCATTTTGAGTTTATTTTTGTGTATGGTATTAGGGAGTGTTCTAATTTCATTTTGACCATAGGTGCGTGGGTTTACCTCTGGGCTTTCCATCTTGTTCCATTGATCTGTGTTTCTGTTTTTGTGCCACTACCATATTGTCTTGATTACTTTAGCTTTATAGTATAGTCTGATCTAAATTCATCAGTGATATTGGTCTGTAATTTTCATTTTTTGTAGTATCTTTGGTTTTGGTATCAGGGTGATGGTGGCCTCATAGAATGAGTTTGGGAGTGTTCCTTCATCTGCAATTTTTGGGAAGAGTTTGAGAAGGATGGGTGTTAGCTCTTCTCTAAATATTTGATAGAATTCACCTGTGAAGCCATCTGGTCCTGGACTTCTGTTTGTTGGAAGATTTTTTATCACAGTTTCAATTTCATTACTTGTGATTGGTCTGTTCATATTTTCTATTTCTGCCTTGTTCAATCTTGGAAGGTTATACCTTTCTAAGAACTTGTACATTTCTTCCAGGTTTTCCATTTTATTGGCATAGATTTGCTTGTAGTAGTCTCTTAGGATGCTTTGTATTTCTGTGGTGTGTTTTGTAACTTCTCCTTTTTCATTTCTAATTTTATTGATTTGAGCCCTCTCCCTCTTTTCCTTGATGCATCTGGCTAATAATGGTTTATCAATTTTGTTTATCTTCTCAAAGAACCAGCTTTTAGTTTTATTGATCTTTAATATTATTTTCTTTGTTTGTGTTTCATTTATTTCTGTTCTGATCTTTATGATTTCTTTCCTTCTGCTAAGTTTGGGCATTGTTTGTTCTTCTTGTCTAGTTCTTTCAGTTGTAAGGTTAGATTGTTTATTTGAGATTTTTCTTGTTTCTTGAGGTAGGCTTGTATAGCTATAAACTTCCCTCTTAGAACTGCTTTTGCTGCATCCCATAGGTTTTGGATCGTCGTGTTTTCATTGTCATTTGTCTCTAGGTATTTTTTGATTTTTCTTTGATTTCTTCAGTGATCTCTTGGTTATTTGGTAACGTATTGTTTAGCCTTCATGTGTTTGTTTTTTTTAAGTTTTTTTTCCCTGTAATTTATTACTAATCTCATAGCGTTGTGGTCAGAAAAGATGCTTCATATGATTTCAGTTTTCTTAAATTTACTGAGGCTTGATTTGTGAACCAAGATGTGATCTATCCTGGAGAATGTTCCGTATGCACTTGAGAAGAAAGTGTAATCTGCTGTTTTTGGATGGAATGGCCTATAAATATCAATTAAATCTATCTGGTCTTTTGTGTCATTTAAAAATTGTGTTTCCTTATTTATTTTCATTTTGGATGATCTGTCCATTGGTG
>NC_041217.1:110698846-110740591 GCF_002837175.3 Physeter macrocephalus
AGTCCCCCACTATTATTGTGTTACTGTCGATTTCTTCTTTTATAGCTGTTAGCAGTTGCCTTATGTATTGAGGTGCTCCTATGTTGGGTGCATATATATTTATAATTGTTATATCTTCTACTTGGATTGATCCCCTGATCATTAGGTAGTGTCCTTCCTTGTCTCTTGTAACATTCTTTATTTTAATATCTATTTTATTTGTTATGGGTATTGCTACCCCAGCTTTCTTTTGATTTCCATTTGCATGGAATATCTTTTTCCATCCCCTCACTTTCAGTCTGAATGTGTCCCTAGGTCTGAAGTGGGTCTCTTGTAGACAGCATATATATGGGTCTTCTTTTTGTATCCATTCAGCAAGCCTGTGTCTTTTGGTTGGAGCATTTAATCTATTCACGTTTAAGGTAATTATCAATATGTATGTTCCTATGACCATTTTCTTAATTGTTTGGGGTTTGTTTTTGTAGGTCCTTTTCTTCTCTTGTGTTTCCTACTTGGAGAAGTTCCTTTAGCATTTGTTGTAGAGCTGGTTTGGTGGTGCTGAATTCTCTTACCTTTTGCTTGTCTCTAATGCTTTTGATTCCTCCATCGAATCCTAATGAGATCCTTGCCGGTAGAGTAATCTTGGTTGTAGGTTCTTCTCTTTCATCACTTTAAGTATATCATGCCACTCCCTTCTGGCTTGTAGAGTGTCTGCTGAGAAATCAGCTGTTAACCCTATGGGCATTCCCTTGTATGTTATTTGTCGTTTTTCCCTTGCTGCTTTTAATAATTTTTCTTTGTCTTTAATTTTGGCCAGTTTGATTACTATGTGTCTTGGCGTGTTTCTCCTTGGGTTTATCCTGTATGGGACTCTCTGCGCTTCCTGGACTTGGGTGGCCATTTCCTTTCCCATGTTAGGGAAGTTTTCGACTATAATCTCTTCAAATATTTTCTCGGGTCCTTTTTCTCTCTCTTCTACTCTGGGACACCTACAATGCGAATGTTGTTGCATTTAATGTTGTCCCAGAGGTCTTTTAGGCTGTGTTCATTTCTTTTCATTCTTTTTTGCCTATCTCCACTTCATTTAGTTGTTTTTATGGGGTTTTATCTTGTTCCTTCCTTATCTTGTTCCTTCCTTGGTACATAGCGCTCTGCCTTATCATCTTCTCTATCTTTCTGTGAATGTGGTTTTTGTTCCACAGGCTGCAGGATTGTAGTTCTTCTTGCTGATGCTGTTTGCCCTCTCGCTTTTAGCTTTTCGCCGTTGAGTATTCTACTGGCTGTGAGTTTGTCATAAAGGGTTTTTATTATATTGGGGAGTGTTCCTTCCTCTTCAATCTTTTGGAATAGTTTGAGAGGATATGTATTAGTTCTTTATATATTTGGTAGAATTCCCCAGTGAAGCTATGTGGTCCTGGAATTTTGCTTTTTGCAAGTTTCTAAATTACTGATTCAAATTCATTACTGGTAATTTGTCTGTTCGTATTTTCTATTTCTTCCTGTTTCAGTCTTGGTAGTCAGCAGTTTAGATCCTGTGTTCTAGGCTGTGTGTTTGAGATTGAAGAATATGTAAATCAAAAGACAATTTTAAAGCTGCTGCCTCAGAGCTAATTTTCTCATGGAAGAAACATGTAAGTAAGCCTCTTTTTACTTCACTTGAGTTGTGACATTTTATGTAAGGACATTGTGAAGTAATTTTCTTTGTTTAAGAACAAAATAAAAAATGGAACGTAAGCTTATAATTATTTGTATTGTTTAAGAATCTGGTTTAAGCGAAAAAGGAATTTTTTAGTTTATTTTTTCAGCGATAATTTCTTCAAATACATTCTCAATACTCATCTTGCTCTCTCGTCTCCTTCTGGAACATGTATAATATGAATGCTGGCATGTTTAATGTTATCCCATAGATCTCATATGTTGCTTTCATTTTTTTTTATTTGTCTTTCTGTCTGCTGATCTGAATGAGTGACTTCCATTATTCTGTCTTCCAGATCAATTAGGCATTCTTCTGTGTCATTTAGTCTGCTATTCATTGCTTCTAGTATGCTTTTTATCTCAGATATTGAATTATCTATTTTTGATTGGCTCTTTATTTTTTTAGTTCCTTGTTAAAATGATTTGTGTTTAGATCAGTTCTCGCCTCTAATTCAGTTAGTGTTTTTATTGCAAAGGTTTTGAATTATTTGTCTGGTAGATTGACTATTTCTGTTTCATTATTTATTTTTTCAGGGGTTTTCTCTTGCTCTTTCAACTGAGAGTAGTTCCTTTTTATTTTACTTAACTTTATCTTTCTCTGTGAATTTAGGTGAAATAGTTATCTGTTGTGGTCTTGAAGGGGTATTCTTACGTAGGAGCATCCTTATGTAGACTGTGTTTGCCCAGTGTGTTTGGTGGGAGGGCTGGACTTGATGTGGACACCAGCTGCATGTTTCCTTAGGGTGTGCTGACCACTATCACCTTAGTAGGTGGTCTGGCTGGTGATGGAGGAACTAGAGCCTGTGCAGGGTGTGAGGCAGGACTTCCTCTTTGCTCAGTGGCTGTCACTGAGCTTAAGGGCCTGCTTAAGGGCCTATCTGCTCCCAAGTTGCTGGAGTGGAATCCCTGAGTGTCAGGTTTGAGCTGACTCTGTTCCCTTTAAGTGTGTGTTTTTCCTTTTCTCTGCACTGGGGCCTTTGCCCCAATAGAGGGAGGTGCTGAAGCAGTTTGAGTTTGTGTACTTACAGAGACCTGATCGGCTGCTTGTGTAGGCATCTGTGGCTCTGCTCAGATGCAGCCCCCAGTCGTGTCTTTTCCCCTGTCGTGGCTGCCCCAGGTCTAGTGCTAGGCTATAGCATGGAGTGGGTGGGGCAGGAGCATTTGCTCAGCTAGGACTGGGTAGGGCAAGGTGGTCTCAGGAATTCTGGTGGCCATGGTGCCAGGAGTTTGGGCTGCTTCTGTGGTGCTGTTTGTGTAAGCGCTAACCGTGCTGCTGCTGCTGCGCTGCCTGGACCACACCCTAGGCCCCTGGGTCACCTGTGCATCCCTAGATCAAGTCTTTTCCCAGGTCCTGGCTGCTATAGACCCAGCATCAAGCTGTGGCGTGGAGTGAGGGGGCTGGGGTGTTCACTTGGCTCAGATTAGGAAGTGGAGAGGTGGTAGCTGCTAAGGCAGGCCTCTTACTGCCCTGACTGGGGGCAAGCCAGTACTGGTGCTCTCTCACCAGTGGAGTCTAGGCTTCCCCAGTCTTTCTATCTGTCCCAGCAGTTCTCCAAGCAGTCAAGGTGGCTTGTCTCTCATGCATTGGACCCCAGGACTGGGACACCCAGTCTGTGCTGGACCCACTCATTCCCCAGGAGGAATGTCTGCCTGTGTGATGTCCCTTTTCCTCCTAATCCCCTCCTAGGGGCACAGGTCCCGGCCTGATGCTTTTCTTCCCACCCTACCTAATTCTGTGTAAATCTTTCCTGCAGCCTTGGTTAAATAGGAGTCCTGCTGCAGGTTTCCAGTTAGTGTCCCATGAGAGTTATTCCACTTGTAGTTGTTTTTTTGATGTGTTTGTGGGGGGAGGTGAGCTCCACATCCTCTTACATTGCCATCTTGATCTCCTGTATATGGATAACTTTGAATACTAGGTAAGAGTAGAAAATAGTAAATGTAAATCCCATGAGGCACAACTGGAAATCAGCTTTGTTGATTTTACATAGTAGTTAATTTATAACACTGAGATACATGTTGTGGATATATGGTTAAATGTATAATTTTATAGATACTTAGGGTCTACTTTCATTCTTAAGTATATTTCTATTGATATAATCAGTATGTCAGTCTATTTTAGATGAATTCTTATCTTTTAGGTAGTTTTGGATATGCTTAGCTACTTCTCTCAAGATAAATGTGTATGTCGAAGGCAGGATGCATATTTTTTTTCTCAATAGAGCACCTAATAAAATGATGAGCATTAAACATGTGTTTTGCCTTAATTAGAAATGTAATGAAATAATGGAGGGTAACTAAACTTTCAAACAGATTGGTGATACATCCTAATAGTGTTTATTTGCTCTGTGTGAGAAGGGAAGGAAGAGGTCAAGAGAAGAAAGAACTATTAAAAAAGAAATTTGTATTGTTTGAGCGTTTAGTATCTGTGGATATTATATTATTGAGCACTGGTTAACTTCGGGCACTAATTCTATTCTGCATTCCGTTATTGTTTTTAGAATGAAGGACAAAAATAGTTCTTTTTCTATACATTTCTATAAAAGGACTGGTTTCACAGCAAAGATTGTGGTGCCAGATAGATACACTGTTTTTAAATGGAATGACTTTGGGGAAAGATTCTTATTATAAAATGAGCTAAACTTATTAAAATATAGTTAAGTTTAATTAGTTTTCTTAGTAGTGGGCCTGTTAGATAAAAGCTATTAGTATTTTACTTCTTTCCAAAAGCTGATCTTGTAAATTCTCTTTACACCTAGTTTAACGATCTAGAAACAAAGTAGTCTTATTATTCCTTCCCTCCTTAGGATCTTATGGTGACATACTCAGCTTAATTTAGCTGATGGGGGCATGCAGAGCATTATATGAACTAGGCCTGTGCATTTTCCTTTTTCCATATGGACTTTCTACACTTAGACTGCAGGACTCCAAGACCATGGCTTAATTTTACTGGGATTTAATTTAATTTAGAGGGATTTGAAAACTGTGACAAATTTACCTGATTCTATTGATAGAAATTAATACAAAGGAAATTTTAAAAGTTTTTATATAGTTTTAAATGTTACACTCCATTTACAGTTATCACAAAATACTGGTTATCTTCCCCGTGTTGTACAATACATCCTTGTAGCCTATCTCACACCCAGTAGTTTATACCTCCCACTTCCTCAGCGCTATATTGTCCCACCCCTCCCTCCCCACTGGTAACCACTAGTTCGTTCTCTATATCTGCGAGTCTGCTTTCTTATTTTAAGTTCAAAAACTTCCTACAGAACTGTATCCCTCTGATTTGGAAGCTCAGCAGTTTAGTTTCTATGTTCCAGGCTGTGTGTTTGAGATTGAAGAACACGTAAATTAAAATAATTTTTACTAAAGCTGCTGCCTTGGAGCCAGTTGTCTCATGGAGGAAACGTGCAAGGAAGCCTCTTCTTATTTCACTTGAGTTGTGGCATTTTATGCAAGGACATTTTGAAATAACTTTCTTTATTTACATCAAAATTAAAAATGGAGCCTGTGTTGGTTAGGTTCCATTGGTTAGGAATCTGTTTTAAGCAAAAAAGGAATTTTTTAGGTTATGTTACTGAAAAGTTCAGGAATATGTTATCTTTGTCTCTGCCTCCTTCACGTTGACTTTATCCTCAGACTCTTTGTTGAGGCGAGATGAGGACCAGCAATGCAGATCCTCTCAGGTTCAAATCCAGCTCAGAAGAGAACCTATATACTTTAAGAGTCTGAAGACGAGTTCTAGGCTTGATTCTTGCTGGTCTTAGTGGGATCCCACGTTCCTCTCTGAACCAGTTCCATGGTCAAGGGAATGGACTTCCACAATCACTTTAGATTGGAGTCATTTGCCTAGCCTTGGAGCTGGGATTGGCAGCAACCCCATGAAGGCACATGGAATGAAAGCAGGGGGAGCAGTTCTTCACAGGAGATTCAGATCACTGTTCATAGAAAATGGGTAAATGTAAGCTGTGGCAAAAACGATAAATGCCTAAAGTCACTTGTGCCAGTGACTTTGCATTTGGTTTATCTTTTTCAGAAACAAAACTCATAATTTCTATTGGAGTAGCATGTCCATTAGAAGGCACATTTAGCTGATGATGACAGAAACTTAAAATAATCATGGCATAACAAGCTGGAGGCGTTCCCACCCCAGGTAGGCAGTCCAAGACTAAATTAGCATTTCCATGACAAAACCAACGCCACTTTCAATTGCTGCAGCTCCAGCAATCACATTTGCATTCCAGGATGGAGGAAGAAAGCAAATAAATGAGTGTCCATGTATTGTCTACCTCCCTTTTACTGGAAAGTCCTGCTCAACAATTTCTACTTACACCTCACTGGCCAGAACTTGGTCACATGGCTATGTATACCTGTAAGGATGTCTGGGAAATGTGCTTATTTAGATCGGTACAATGCCACCTCTAATAATAACTCAATAGGTGTTTTGTTAGCAAGGAAGAACTAGTGAAAGGCTATTAGGTAGATAGCTAGTGGTCTTTCTACATGTGTTAACTTATTAACTGATATGGATGCCATCTGAGGTTTAACAACCCAATGCATTTTACATTTAAGACTTAAAACACATTTTAGAGGTAGATGGTAAGATGAATAATGGAACTAATATATACCCTAAAATTAGTAACAGGGTGTTCATTGAATGAGTATCAAACAAGGAAGTCAAAAAAAGAGTTAAAGATGATTCTGACTTATCTGTCTCTTGAATATTTGGCTGTAGTGATGCCTTTGCCTAAGATAAGGAACATAAGAGGAGTGCCAGGTTTTCAGCAGAAGTTAAAGCGTTAAGTTTTGGATGTTGAATGCTATAAATGCTGGCATCAGATGACCTCTCGGGTGATGTCATTTGTTCACCAGCTGGGCATTTTGATATCTATTGTGCATTTTCTGGCAGAGTACAGAGAACTAGATACTTTAGAAATTTTCCACTTCCCTCAGTCCCTCTCTTTCAACTTGTGATCTAGGTTCCTGAAAATCATGCAGAGTTGGGTCCAAGGAACCTTTAATTCCAATTCTATAGCTTAGAACAAGAGAGAGGTCTTTGTGGAGTCAAGCATGGGTTGGGTATTTTTCATTATCCTAAGTACTGGAAATACAGCTATTAATAAGGAAAGTAATGCCTTCAAGCTATGCTTTGTTATCATTACTTATCAATCCCTATTTTTTCATGTCATACTACACTAAATTCCAAAGACAAGGAATTCCACAGAGCTTAGTGGAATTTTGTATGGGTGCTGTAATTTAATTATAAACATTGAACAAATGCTAAACAGTCTAAGGCAATTTGAAATATAAATAAGCAGTACATTCATGAGAGCTACTGTTGTTCAAGGTAAATATTAATTGTTGCTAGAATGAATAAATAGTTCTTCTGTTTATTCTTATGTAATGTCACACTTGGCTTCATTTGGGTCTTTACAAGTGGTTGATCAAATGGTTTTTTTTTAAGGTCTGGAAAACACTACGGATCTAGCTTTTGAGAATATACCCAGCCTGGGAAAGGGAGACAAAAGTTTCTGTGTTCAGGGAGTAAGTAGCGTCTCTAAAAACCCTTTTAATTTGTACACACAATGAGTAGTAGCAAAGCAGTATCACTGTGACAGTTGTTTGGGTGATGTCATTTGTTCACCAGTCAGGCAGCTGGGCATTTTGAAAATCTGTTGCCGTTTCTTGGCAGAGAGCACAGAGATAAGAGCATTTATGCTTTGGAAAGGACCTTTCTGTATTTAACCAAAAGCATTTTATTTATAAAAGTGGAGGTTTTCCTTATCTTCAGTCATCACTAATTCCATTGTCTTATTGTCTATTTTTTTCCATCTATCCTTTTCTGCAAATATAAAACTGAAATCATCTTATCCCTCAAAATGACTTTTCTTTCTGCCTTCTCTTGTTGCATGGTGCTGTCTTCTACCCAGTTCTCCTAAGGCAGAAATCTGTAAGTCATCCAAGATTACTTTTTCCTTCTTGATCACCAAGTTCTGCTGTTCTTCCGTAGTTAATGTGTTCTTTCTCCCTGTGTCTGTTGCTTGTATCCATGATCGAACTCTTACCATCTCTCTCCTGGACTTGTGCAACTCTTGAGACTCTCTGTTCACTCCTGCCCCTCTCCCATCCAGCCCCCACAATAACTGCTGGTGTAATCTATAAAAAAGAAATTTGGATTATGTTACTCCTCTTTAAATCCTTCAGTGACTCCACCATATTGCTAATGAGTCAGAATTGGACCTACATTTTCAACAGTGTGACTTAAAACAGAATACTTCCAAGGAGACATATAGTGGTTCAAACAAAAGTATTTTGGCTATTTCATTTCTGCCTATTCTTTTGAAAGGCTAAAATGATAAGGGTATATTCATTCTTTACATTAAGAGTTACATCTTTGGCATGTATAGGAGCATAGCTGCTCACTTTCTATAAAACAGGACTGGCTATTAGATGCTCTCCCTTCCTGTCAAGAGGTATCATGGGGTGTTTATCATCCCCATGTAGTTCTTTACACTTTTATTTCATATGCATTAATTTCTAAGAGATCTATATGTATATCTCAATGTTTATCATATATTATTTTTTAAATAATTTTAAACTTCATGTAAATAAGGTACTGCTGTGTATATTCCTCAACTTTTTTGATATGCATTGTTCATGAGATTCATCATGCAGTTCTAGTTCATTTAGTTTCACTTGTGTATAGTACTTTCACTGTATGAGTGTACCACAGTGTACGCACTGTCCTGTTGATGTTCATTTCATCCCCTCCCCCACCATTTTCCTGCTATCCATGACCTTTTCAGATCAAGCTCCCATGCTCCTGGACCAATACTTGGGAGTAGAGGGTATATAATTGATCTTTGTGGTTGCTGTTAATCTTCAAATAATTATTTTTGGTAGATTGCTTACCTTTAAAATGAATGTCTTTGTTGGTCAGCACTGGCAACTGCCTTGGTCTCAAGCAAGGGGTATAAATTGTCTTTCTAAATTAGCAAAACCTCACCTCACTTAGCAGGGCTGTCTGCAGTAGTAAATGAGATCCTTTGTAGCAAATGCCTTCCTTTGCAGATGCTCAGAGCCCTGTGTGGCATGTGCTTTCTCCTCTACTTGTTGCTTGGCCAGGTGATTTCTAAGTCATATGGCTTTGCTTCAGAAGACCCATGAGGAGAGAATAGGTTCCAGTAGTGGTGTCCCTTACTTTCTTGGGGTTTGCATGTCACTGGCGCTTGGCCCTCTAGTCCAGTGGTTATCAAACTTTAGCCTACATCAGAATCACCTGGAGAGCTTGTCAACTGGTGGGCCTCACCCCCAGATTTCTGATTCAGAAAATCTCAGGTTGGGTCTGAGAATATGCATTTCTCATACGTTTGCAGGTGATGCTGATGCTGCTGTTCCTAGGACAGTACTTTGAGAATCACTGTTCTAGGTCAACATTTCCCAACCTTTTAAATTTTATTTTAATTTTTTTGACTCATGGACCCATTTAATATTAATACATAACTTCACATCACTACATGAATTTTAAAATCATTTAGGCCTTCCCTGGTGGCACAGTGGTTAAGAATCCACCTGCCAATGCAGGGGACATGGCTTCGATCCCTGGTCCGGGCAGATCCCATATGCCACGGAGCAACTAAGCCCATGTACCACAACTACTGAGCCTGCGCTCTAGAGCCTGCGAGCCGCAACTACTGAGCCCAGGCGCCTAGAGCCCGTGCTCTGCAACAAGAGAAGCCACCACAATAAGAAGCACACGCACCGCAAACAAGAGTAGCCGCCCCTCGCTGCAACTAGAGAAAGCCCACGTGCAGCAACGCTTTCTTGGGGTTTGCATGTCACTGGCGCTTGGCCCTCTAGTCCAGTGGTTATCAAACTTTAGCCTACATCAGAATCACCTAGAGAGCTTGTCAACTGGTGGGCCTCACCCCCAGATTTCTGATTCAGAAAATCTCAGGTTGGGTCTGAGAATATGCATTTCTCATACGTTTGCAGGTGATGCTGATGCTGCTGTTCCTAGGACAGTACTTTGAGAATCACTGTTCTAGGTCAACATTTCCCAACCTTTTAAATTTTATTTTAATTTTTTTGACTCATGGACCCATTTAATATTAATACATAACTTCACATCACTACATGAATTTTAAAATCATTTAGGCCTTCCCTGGTGGCACAGTGGTTAAGAATCCACCTGCCAATGCAGGGGACATGGCTTCGATCCCTGGTCCGGGCAGATCCCATATGCCACGGAGCAACTAAGCCCATGTACCACAACTACTGAGCCTGCGCTCTAGAGCCTGCGAGCCGCAACTACTGAGCCCAGGCGCCTAGAGCCCGTGCTCTGCAACAAGAGAAGCCACCACAATAAGAAGCACACGCACCGCAAACAAGAGTAGCCGCCCCTCGCTGCAACTAGAGAAAGCCCACGTGCAGCAACGAAGACCCAATGCAGCCAAAAATAAATAAATAAAATAAATTTTTTAAAAATTAAAAAAATCAGTTTATAATTTCATAATTTTTACATATTATAAAGAAAGGCTTTAAGTTAAAAAAATTCTGTCAGCATAGTATTAAGCATTGTGGTTGTCTAGAGCCTTGCTGCTCAAAATGTGGTCTGTAGACCAACACACCTGGGAACTTGTTAGAAATGCAGACTCTCAGGCCTCACCCCAGACCTAATGAATCAGAATCTGAACTTTAACAACATACCCATGTGATTAGTATGCACATTAAAATTGAAGTTGGTGGTCTAAGGCTCACATTAAATCTGATCCTAATAATATTTAAAACAAATAAGAAACACTTCAAATTTTAACGTTTAAAAAGTAGCACATGATTCATTTACTTTCATTATCTTATTTTCATGTAAGAAAATGCATCATTTCTTGGAAAATAAAAATAGCATATCAAATTTGGTTTGAGGACCAACTGCTGAAATTTAATGATGTTTTAAAACACAACAATGGACAAAATTGTATTTATGACCTGATGTTTGGAAATATTACTATTTTTACCTAAAAAACCAACTGCCTTATTTTGATGATTTTCATGAAATAATAGATTCCTGACTGCTACTTGCAATAACCTCTCTGCAAATAATACATTATGTGTATGGCGAGTGTTTTCCCCACCAAGTAAAAGCTTAACTGGATATAATTTTTGTTATATTTATTATTTTTCATTTTTCTTGAAGTAGTAGTCGAAACATCTTTCATCAGCTGATAACAGTTTGACATCCAGAGAGAATTATCTTGGGGCAAATTTGCAAAATTGTTATCACTTAAAAATTTTATTTGTGTTTTAATATCATTGTTCATTATACCTCTTTTCTTTAAACAACTGTCTGTGGGGATAATAATAACGGGATACCATTTAGGGTTGGGAAGATCAGAGTTTTATATGTAGAAACCTAGAAGAGTACCTGGCACATAGTATGTTTTACATAAATGACTGTGTCAACCCCATCCTCCTCTTTCTCCTTGTCTTCTTCCTCTTCTTCACCATCGTTATTTCATTCCATAGCAGCTCAGGATAGAGAAATTTAACTATCTACTGTGTAAAGCTGAGAGGTAGAGTGGACCCAATACAGATCTTAGCAATTTTTCTTCCAGGCAGGGGAGAATACTATAAAGTGGAGTTACAGAGAACTAGAAACTAGGTTCATGTAGGGAGTAATCAAGGTCTGAGTCTGTGATGGTTCTTAGTGTTATTTACTGGCTTTTTTTCCTGCTAGTCATTTGATATGATTGCACTTCCTAACTCCTGTTGGCCGGCACCATGTGACTGCTTGAGGCCATTGAATTGTGAGCAGAAATTGTGTGTGTCATTAGCTGCTGGGATAAGATCCTCCAAAACATTCTTTCCCTCTGGCACAGTGACTGGTTATTGTTAGGTTGATGGCTGTTCTGACAGCTTGGGTTTCTGTGTGACTGTGATATGTGGAGCACCCCTGCCATGGTTGAGATGTAACATGATCAAGAAAGAGACCTTAGTTGTTTCAAGCTCCTAAGATTTGGGGGTTGTTTATTATTGCAGCATTATATAGTTTGTACTGACTAATATAGATTTTTTGATGGGTTTTGAAAACTGAAAGTATGGAAGTGGGGTGAGAGTGAGCTAGATGACAAAAACTACACAGTTTTTGCTAGGAGCCCAAGAACCAAAGAGAGTCCTCAGGAGTGTGTCACAATCTAGTGTCATTGTAGGGGACACAAGGTGGAGGGAGTGTTTGGGATCTTTCTGGTGCCTCCCTCCTTCAGAAAAGTGACACACTATCAAAAGTATACAAAACTACATACATTGTGAAATGTATCTGTTCTACTCCTTGCCAGTGTGAAAATAGAAATATAAAAATCAATGTAGAAAATGATGTAGGAAAACTAGGATTTAGGAAGAAGAATCATGTTGAAGGGCTGAAAGATTGTTCAGTACCCAGAAGGTAGTAGGTTTCCCCATTTCCTCCCTATCGTACATGTTCACATCCACACATGCTTACATGCCCATATGCTCACATATGCATAATATTTTTTAAAAAATTTTATTTATTTATTTATGGCTGAGTTGGGTCTTTGTTGCTGCTCGCGGGCTCTCTCTAGTTTGGCGAGCAGGGGCTACTCTTCGTTGTGGTGTGCAGGCTTCTCATTGTGGTGGCTTCTCTTGTTGCAGAGCACGGGCTCTAGGCGCTCAGGCTTCAGTAGTTGTGGCTCGTGGGCTCTAGAGCGCAGGCTTAGCAATTGTGACGCATGGGCTTAGCTGCTCCGCAGCATGTGGGATCTTCCTGGACCAGGGCTCGAACCCATGTCCCCTGCATTGGCAGGCAGATTCTTAACCACTGCGCCCAGGGAAGCCCCTGCATGATATTTTTATCAACTCCACTTGTGATTACAAATCATTGCCCTCCTTAGTATATCATCCCCAGTGAGGCCTATCTGGATACAGTACTTAAAATTGCAAACCTTCACTCTTTCCCCCCGACACTCCTGACATCCTAAGTAGTAGCTCTGTTTTTTTTCCCTCATAGAACTTAGCATATTCTTTAGTTTATTTACTTATTTTTAAAATTTATGTCAATAAATTTTATTGACATATGTAGTTGATTTACAATGTTGTTTTAATTTCTACTGTAAAGCAAAATGACTCAGTTATACATATATACTCTTTTTCATATTCTTTTCCATTATGGTTTATCACAGGATATTGAATATAGTTCCCTGTGCTATGAAGTAGGACATTGTTGTTTATCCATCCTATATATAATAGTTTGCATCTGCTAGTCCCAAACTCCCAATTCTTTGCTCCCCCCGCAACAGCCCAGCAACCACAAATCTTTTCTCTGTGTCTGAGTCTGTTCTTGTTTTGTACACATGTTCATTTGTGTTGTATTTTAGATTCCACATATGTGATATCATATGGTATTTGTCTTTCTCTTTCTGACTTACGTTGCTTAGTATGATAATCTCTAGGTCCATTCATGTTGCTGCAAATGGCATTATTTCATTCATTTTAATGGCTGAATAATAATAGCCATTCATCTGTTGATGGACATTTAGGTTGCTTCCATGTCTTGGCTATTGTAAATAGTGCTGCTATGAACATAGGGGTGCATGTATCTTTTCTAATTATAGTTTGTCTGGGTATATGCCCAGGAGTGGATTTCTGGATCATATGGCAATTCTATTTTTAGTTTTTTGAGGAACCTCTGTACTGTTTTCCATAGTGGCTGCACAAATGTACATTCCCACCAACAGCATAGGGGGGTTCCCTTCACACCCTCTACAGCATTTATTATTTGTAGATTTTTTAATGATGGCCATTCTGACTGGTGTGATGTGGTACCTCGTTGTTTTGATTTGCATTTCTCTAATAATTAGCAACGATGAGCATCTTTTTTGTGTGCCTATTGGCCATCCATGTGTCTTCTTTGGAGAAATGTCTGTTTAGGTCTTCTGCCCATTTTTCAGCTGGGTTTTTTGTTATTAAATTGTAGGAGCTGTTTGTATATTTTTGAAGTTAGGCCCTTGTCGGTCACATCATTTGCAAATATTTTCTCCCAGTCCGTAGGTTGTCTTTTCATTTTGTTTATGTCTTCCTTTGCTGTGCAAAAGCTTGTAAGTTTCATTAGGTCCCATTTGTTTATTTTTGCTTTTATTTCTATTGCCTTGGAAGACTGACCTAAGAAAATTTCTGTAGTTTACTGTTATTGTTTTTCTCTCCCCAACTAGAATGCAAGCACCACGCAGAAATAAAATTTTTATCTATTTTGTTTACTGAGAACAGTACCTGGTATATAACAGTACTTGTTGAATTGCAGTACATTCATGAGGGAGAAACCCGGGAAGATGATCTGGACCCTGCTAGCTGCCTAGGTGTTCCAAGAAGGGAAACTAAAGCTGATGCAACTTTGTGATCTCAACCACATTTTAAACTACACTTTTGATTCTCTTACTTTCATTCCCTAGCTTTTAAAATAGTTCCAGTCAAGCAGAATTAAGCTTCTTTGTGAAATCGTTAATATGTCATGTTTAAAGACTGAGTTTTGAAGGTAGCACAAAAAGTGGGGAAGAATATGGGCTTTAGAGAGAAATCACTTCATTGTCACCTATTAAGGTGTGACTTTGGGCAAGTTACTTATCCACGGAATCTAAATTTTACTATATGTAAAATTAGAATAAAAAATGCTTTGTATGGACTAAATACACATAAAGTTACTAATTTCACATAAAGTTATGTGAAAGTGCTTAGTATACAGTAGGTACTGGTTTATTTGGGTCCCTTCTCCTTTCTTTCATCACCAGAAAAACAGCTTTTATTACATTTCTATTTAATGTTATTACACATATTTTCAATTTAGCTCTAATTTTGGTTCCCATGACCTTTTGTTAGATTATTTTAGTAAACTTTGGTAAACTAAAATTTCAGTATGTACAAAGAGCCCATATACCATTCACCAGGGAATGGGTTTGGGGGGACTGTTGGAGAAGGTCTGAGTTTCCCTGTTTATTTACACAAAAGTAGTTTTGTCTTCATCTTGTTGTCATCCAAAATATCAAAAATGCTATCCTCGTTGGTTGACATTTTAGACTTTAGGGCTGGAAAGAATCAATTCCTTCCTTTTGCGTATTAAGAAATTAAGTCATCTATTTGGTAAATGGCAGAGTAAAGGGTAGGAGTTCTAATTGACTTCTTGTTCAGTGCTCTTTCTACCATATTATACTTCTATCTAGATTAAATTATTTTCATCTAAATGAAATACACAATTTGATGGTTTTTGTCATGTTGACACAAACTTTTATCACATATATTTAACTTTTTGAATAGGTGATACATGCTTGGGTCACTAAAGGGTATACATGAAAGTTAGTCTCCCTTAGCTCTGCCCCCAGCTACAAAAGGCCACCACTGCTCTGTGCATATATCCATGTATTCACTTATCATTTTACACAAATGTAAACTTTTATGTACTTTGCTTTTTTCACTTAAAAATGTGAAAGTAATATATACATGTGTATTGCTTCTCAGAGCCCCATAACCACCTCTTCTTACTCCCAGGTGTTGTTAGTTGATTGATTTTTTAAAATTCATGAACAAACACTTATTGAGCACTGTGTTAGGCACTATTCTAGGCTCTGGGAGTGGAAGAGTGAACAAGATAGAAGAAAACCACTGTTTTCACAGAGCTTAGTTTCTTGGTTTGTGATTGGTGATATGATAGGGGTACAAATAATGGTCTCTAGGATAGGCCAGAAGAGGGAGAAATGAATTTCTTCAGGCATGATCAGAGGAAGCTTTAAGGAAAAAGTGGAAATTTATTTGGATTTTAAGTGATGGGTAGAAATTCAGCAGGAAGAACTGGGAAGAAAGGGTACTCCATCACGAATATATTAGAATTTTTGTTGTTTCAGTCTTATGCAGCTCTTGTTTTGCGTGGTATCACTTGAAGTTCTACATTTAAGGATACTATTGGCTTGACATTTTAGTAGATTGATTCCTTTTGGAAATGGCTTCTTTACTTGCAAAATAAAATTGTCTTAGAAATCAATTTCTGCTGATTTAATTCTTTTTTCTTCTGATTTGTTTACTTGAACTAGATATGAGGATTTTTATAGATGACTTCTACCTATTTGACCCTTTTCATTTGGTTATAAGAGTTTTCATCTTTGTTTTACTTTTTTCTTATAATTTGATATGTGTATGTTGTAATTAACTATTATTTGCTTTAGTGCAGTTAAGTGCTTACAGCAGAGGTTGTCAACCTTGGGTGTACACTAGGATCATTTGGAGAGCTTTAAAAATGCTGATGCTTAAGTCCCACCTGGGTCTGGGATGTGGCCTGGGTACCAGGATTTTAAAGAGTGCCTCAGGTGATTTTACTTTGCAGCGAAACTTGGCTTATTTGGGAGGTAACCAAAACATGCTTTCTCCTTTTGGAAAGTAGGTAACCATGGTTCATCTGAGTGGTATGATCAATCTGTCATCTGAAATCTCTTGTTTAGAATAAAGTGAAATGGTTAGAATTGGATGGCAGAATGAGGTCCTGGAGTTTGTTAGAGCACTTTTATTGTTAATCACCAAACCATTAACGGAATTAAGCATAATCTATGGAGAGAATAATTTTAAGGTCTTTAAATTCTGTGTGGTTGGGGGAAGGGATAACAGTTCTTGTTTTGAGCTCTATACAAATCGAAGTTGTTAGGCTCATTATGTAAGTCAGAAATTAATAAATCTGTTTTTACAGCCTATAACAATTATTGATTTATTGTTAGTATAGTTAGGCAAACATTGCTCTCAAGCTCTTGTTGGCTTTGTCACCTACTTTCAATGTAATAAGTACTCCATTACCGTAAGAGGATCTTTGTTTACTCCAGTAACAAGGTGTTGCACAAGGACTTGTAAACTCAAATAGTTACCTCTCTGAGGTATCAGACCTCAGGTTTCCAGAAGGAAACCAAACTGAACCATAGACTGCTCCTTTCTTTTATTCTGAAAAATGATCTAGTCTGTTTCCAGCTTGGAATTGGGAGCTGTCCTCGGGTTAGGGATGTTTACTGTGATTTCACTGTTGGGTTTGAAGTATCGTGAATTCCCAGATACACCCATATCTTGCAGTGTGGACTGCAATAGGGTCACAAACTTCTTGTACATCTATGTAGCATATTAGCACGCTGTCTGAAACTAGTGGGGCTCGGTGAATAGAACAGATAATCAGACGAAATTGGGTTCAAAGCCCAGGTTTTCTATTTATAAGCTGTATTACCTTGATTTACTTAACTTATTTAGCCTTAGTTTCCATGTCTGGAAAATTGGGGGAAATGATACCTAAGTTCCAAGTTTGTTAATGAGGTAAAATAGTTTAGATTCTTAACATAGTGCCTGCCCACAGTTGGTCAGTAATAAATAATAGTTCCCTGGTTTTGATATTGAATTATTCTAGAGAATTATTCTAGTGAAAATGATACCTGAGAACAAATTAAGTTCTATATTTTCTTTAATAATGAATCTTATTATTAATAATGACTGTTGGAGTGGTGTATATGAGTCACATTTTATGTAGCTGAAATTTTAAATACTTCTGAACTTCTCATAAACCTGATAATATCCTGATAAAGGTGTTGATATCATACCTTTGTTTATTGTGATAGGTTTTATAACTTTCATTATGTTTAGAGACATTTTACAAGAACTTGCAGATTCTTGAAGTATGAAGGGAGAAGTTAGAAAGTTGATAGTATAGACTGGGCAGTATAGTATAGTCAGGGTACAACCCCTAGGTTCATACATACACAATGAACATATAAGTGAAGTGTAATAGACCATGTTGAGGCGTAGCCAAACTAATTAGTTCATTCATTACAAAATGTTTATTGTGTTCCTCCGTGTGCCCAAATAAGATCATCATGGTAATGACTCCTATTTTCTGCCTTTCAAAATTGTTCTCTCATTTTTAAAGGCGTAATTCAAATGTGGTCTGTTCGATGAAGTCACCCCTCCCCCTCACACAACTTAAAAGGGAATTTCTTTTTTCTCCATTCTGTCAGCATGTGATCTCTACCCTGGCACTGGCACTTATTTCACTGTTTCATATTAAAAGCGGGGCTGGGGCTAAGTTACAGGCATTGGGTTGAAGGTTGTATGGGGTCCTGGTTAAGGGCACTGGTTTTAACATCAGAGAGATGTTATTTTAATCTCTACTTTGTCATTTGCTTTCTTTGTGAAGATTTGTCCTTTCTGAGCTCAATTTACTTATCTGTTAGATGGGGATAAAAGCTTCTACCTTGTAGTTTTGTTGAAAGATTAAGTGGTATAAGTGACCTGAGGTAGTAAACGTTCAACAAATGGTAGTGAATATTGTTATTGTTGTTCTTATTTGTGTAAAGCATGTTATTTATTGTATGTAAGTATGATACATGACTTAAAACCTCCTCCTTTAGATTGTGCACTTTTAAAACAGGGGACTATTGCTTGGCATTTTTACATAAGATTTAATAAATTAACTAATATTTGTTTATTAACTACATTAACTTTCATCTCTCCTTGACTTTTAAAAAGAAGAGTATTGGCATATATCAAAAAAATGTCATAAAAGTTGTTCTCTAAATGCCTGTGTTTTAAAATCCCTGCAGGTCCCTTCTTATCTCATAATTTCAATGTCCTGAAATCTGAGGATTCCACCAAGATAATATGATAGGAACTTTCAGTGATTTGGAGCCGTATCCTACTTAGACTAATGCGGGCCTTCCAGGTTTCCTAAGAGCTTGTACAGCAGCACGCACTGCTGTTATTAATCGGCACGGGCGAGAATGCCATCTTTGCCTCAAGAAAGGGGTAAGCAGCTTGATTTAATCATATGTACCTATTATGTGGCTGTATTATAGATCATCACTGCTAATTTTTTTAAGAATTAAAAATTAATTGGGGACTCAAAGAATCAGAATTTATAATTTTACCTTGTGGGGGGCATTTATGTTCTCTGGTATGGAGTTTTTGTTATTTCAGTGATGCTTGGTTGGTTTACATTTCTTTTAAAGTTATTCAGGGACCCTCTCCCCTGGATCTGAATACAGAATTGCCTTATCAAAGCACGATGAAAAGGAAAGTCAGAAAGAAGAAAAAGAAGGGAACCATTACAGCAAATGTTGCTGGGACAAAGTTTGAAATTGGTAGGTCTCCTCAGAATCATGAGATTTTCATAATTGTCGGAAAAACTAACTTGATATTGAAAACAATATAGAAATTCAGAGATAACTATCTTCTCAGAGATAATTATCTTCTATGTAATGGATTTTTGAATGGCTTCTATAAAATTTTCTTCTTTATGAGATATTTAACATGTCAGTAATCAAATAGAACATCACTGTAAACTAAAAAGCTTTAGTTTTTGATGGGATTGGATTAAATATATATGATTTTAATACTCAGTTTTTAAATCAAGTGTAAAATAATATGAGCAGTAAAACCAATGGTTCTAGCTTTAATCTTTAAATACAGATGTGCTTAGGAAAACTGTATTATTCTAATGCATTTTTCACTTGGGGCTAAAATTATGTTTAATCTTTAACATTCATTATTTTGTAAATCATTTTTAAAACAGATTAAACATGTAAAATGAAAAGTGCAGAATTTGAGATTTGCATTAAACAATGAGAAACTGACAGAGTAAGAACATATTTCTCTCTATGCTTTAAAAATTATTTTGATGATACTGTTGCCTTTTATTAATAGAATTTTAGTTTTTATATGTAAGCAGTATCTGCAGTGGAGAGAATAGGTAAGAGTTACTTTAAATTAAGATACTTTTGCCCGGCACTGAGAAACTCATTACTACTACAAGTACTCAAAAAATCTTCCTCTTTTTAAAAAATAATTTTGCATTAAAAGTTGAGGAAACCATGTGAATCTCAAGGATGTTAATTATTCTTACTCTTATTAACCTTTGAGGGTCGTGTTTCCACTTACAGTAATTCACCAAAGTTCATCAGGAATCAATGGAATATTTCATAGGAATCGAGGTCCCCTAATACTCTATTTCAACAAGTGTTCCTCAGAGGAAAAAACTTTCGGCGAGTTAATGTGGGAGGGTGAGATGTGAATTATTTGCATAGTATTTCCTAGAGTGAAAAAACAAGAGTAGGGCTTCCCTGGTGGCGCAGTGGTTGAGAGTCCGCCTGCCGATGCAGGGGACACAGGTTCGTGCCCTGGTCCGGGAAGGTCCCACATGCCGCGGAGCGGCTGGGCCCTTGAGCCATGGCCACTAAGCCTGCGCGTCTGGAAGCCTGTGCTCTGCAACGGGAGAGGCCACAGCAGTGAGAGGCCCGTGTACCGCAAAAAAAAAAAACCAAAAAACAAAAAACAAGAGTAACCGTTGTCAAAGTGATTAATGGACGGTGTCAACTTATCCTGTTTGCTTTTAAGGTCCTGGTGGGGTTTATAAGCAACTTGATCTAAAGGAGAGTGTTTTTAACTGTAGTTCCCTCTCACTTCTAAGGGCTGAAGTTGCATAAGCCTTCTTCACACTGATTCCAGACCTCTTTGCTGAGCCTGCTCAGTTGTGTTTAGCAAAAGCCCTGGCTAGATCAGGCTTGGAGACTTGGACAAGGGACTGCTGGGAGAATACAAAGCTAAGTATAGGGAAGGGAAAGAGACAATTGGCTGTGTGTCCAGGAGAAAGTGTTACCTTGCTTTCCCTTATTTAACCTTGTGATATGCAACAGATTACTTCTTGTAATTTAATTACTGCTCCTTTGACAGGTTGAATTATATAATAGAAAGATAATTAAGCCATAGTCAGGCCACTTGTGTTTTGTCCCTGGTGTTGCCTGTTTCCTCATGAAGAATACTTTGATCACTACTAGTCTTAATATTAATTCTTTTATAACCCTGGACCACATATTTTCACATGAATTACCTCATTTAATCTTCCAGTAACCCTGTCAAATAGGCTGCATTACTCCCTTGTTGTCCTTTTCCCTGACTTTCCTCACTCTAATAGTGAATTTGAAGTGGCTAACAGCCATAAGAAAATAAATAAGGAAAAATAAAAACAGTAAAATAGGATGAATCTTGTGGCTGATCAGAATACAAACTGCATTCCATGAAATCCTGTATAGTTAGAGATGTGCATGGGTTTGACTCTGAGCTTCCTAGCAAGCAAAGCAAATAATCAAAACATAATCAGCTATAGAATACACAGTGCCCAGAAGATAAAACCATACTGGTTATTCAAGGGAAATGCAATTTTTTCTATTTCCGCATTTTGATAGAAATTTCTCCCATAATTCCTCATGGAGACACGTTGTGGAATGGTGAACTACATTCTCACAGTAGTCCTATAATTAATACATTATGAAATTTTAACTATTACTTTTTAAAATGCCCCTTAGCACAGTTGAAGAAACTGAAGCTCACTGAGAGCAACTTACTCAAGATTGTACAGATGCCAAAAGTAGAACTTGAATCTGAATTAATTTGCTTCCAAATTTAGTGTTCTTTTTACTCTATCATACTGCCTAAATAAAATATGAATTGAAATTTAAATTGAGGAACATTAAGGTGTCCTCTGTATCTAAAATTCAAAGAGTTGCATGGATTCCTATTTTTAAAACTCCTGAACAGCCTCTGAAAGCTCTATGGGTCAAGGTAAAAAAAAAGTAGGACAAATTTGTGAGGAATGTATTTTTGGTAATTTTCATTAAATGGGGACAAGACAGATTGGAGAAGGGGATATTAATTATGCAAGGGGAAATGTGAGAAAAATGGTTGGTGTGGTTATCTCTATTTTACCAATGGGGAGTTTGGTTTGGTAGAAATTCAATATTGAGGCAATTACTTCACTTCTTTTTGTAAAGAGAGCTCCTAAAAGACCAATATTTAAAAGCACGGATTTAGGCTTTGGCTGCCAACAGCCTTCTATCTGGAACTGACATGTTAAAGGAAGTTCTTTTCTATGCAGTGGAGGATGGTATACTTAAAAAGATGCCAATTGATTTCTAAAACTTCAATTCAAACAAAAATATGGTTAAATAGCTTAGCTGAAAAAAAAAGTGACAGTTTAATACCCTACATTGTATTTTTCTTTGAAGTTCAACTTTGTCAGCTCTCCAAGCTTTGAATTTCATAATAAGAGAGATTTATATATGACCGACCTTACAAATTTGACTTTGAGAATCTAAAGAAAGAATGGATCTTTTCCACCATTGTTTATGTACCCTAAATGTTCCCAGCCTCACCAGCTCATGTGTACATTAATACCCACATTTTAGTAGCTCATTATACTCCCCCCGTCCATAACTGCCACCAGTTCCATTTCTCTCCTCAGGGGTTTCCCAGTTATTTCTGAGAGGCCCAGGGCAATGACTTCCATGCACTCAGAAATGGGTCTGCCCCTGAGATGCGGTTCTGGCCTTGTCATTGTTTTCTGCTAGTGAGCCAGTGAAAGAACTCTCCTAGGCTGTGTCACTGTGGTCTTGCCCTCCCCATGAGCTCTAGATGACACAGAAGCTCTTGGGCCCTCAGGACGCCAACACTGCATGGTGGTCTGCGGCAGAGAGAGGAACAGCCCTTTCCCCAAATTCTTGTACTGTACGTTGTCACCTAGGCCTTCAGAACAACCCCACGTTTTATCAAGCTTCTCATGGATAAAAGCAACTTCACCTCAACAATCCCTTCCCCGACCTCATCCGTCTCCAGTCACTGTCCTCTTCTTTTATTATGCCTGTGTTCTAGGCATTATTGCATAAAAAGCCCATTCTTTCTCCTCGGCCAAAAAGAAATCAAGAGTCCCTAGGACTTGAGACCAGCAGGTGTCTGGTCATCAGTTTCATACTTGAGCCAAGTACGTTCAGACAATTAATCCCTTTTTACCGTATCTCCCCATATATAGGGCAGTAAAAAGAAAATGTTTAAAAATAAACATCGAATCGCTGCTAATTTGTTACACCATTCTATTAAGACTCCAAATTCTGTTGGAACCTAAATTTATCCTAAGTATTTGCTGATCTTTATTCTAAATTTGAACCTCATTGGAAGAAAAATGTCAATATGTTAATTGTGTAATTGTGATATCAATGTGTTGATTGTGAAATCTAAAAAACAAGATTTTCTCTGAGCATAAATTTTTTCCATAGGATTAGAGGGCTGGGAGCAGATAGGAGGGCCAGAGTTTCCAAATCTCTACTGTAATTCTGCTTCATTATTTTGTATCCTATGTCAATATAGCTGACTTGGTTTTAACTGCTAAAAATAATTTGAGCTAGGGAGGTGGAAAATATAGGATAGGTCTAATGATCAGGGGCTATTTTTATCTTTTCCCTTTTGTACCTAACCCAAGGTCATGAAAAAGCCATAAAAGTACATTTTCCTGAGTAGAAGTGTTATCAGCTCTGTGTGTATTTTCACTATGCTATGAATAATCACTAAACTCTTTAATAGTGTTGTGTACCTGTTAAATCTCAGAAAATTGAAACTAAGGATTTTGGATGCCACTTAAAAACAGTTCTCTGTTGCTATTGAGTAAAATTTGGCATTAAATTGTTGTAGCTAAAAATAAGGTTATGCTATAACTAATGGAAATTTTACAAGTGAAATACTGTGAGCTAAAATTGAAATATATCAAAAAAGATTTTCATAATGAATGTATTTCAGAAGTATTTTAATTTTGGTTTAACTTAACTGTTTACTTGCAGTTCGTTTAGTAATAGATGAAATGGGATTTATGAAAACGCCAGATGAGGATGAAACAAGTAACCTTATATGGTGTGATTCAGCTGTTCAGCAGGAGAAGATTGCAGAGCTGCAAAATTACCAGGTGGGAAATTAATCATGACCAATTTTTGGTCAGTAGGAAAGTTATATGAATTCCATTATAATTTTCTTTAGATAAGTCTCTTAATATGTTGACATATTAAATTTCAGTTCTAATTTACCTGAATAGCCTGTTTTGTTGCTGTCCAGTTGTACTGACTCTTTGCCCGAAGACTGCATCCTCTCAGATTTAACTTTTAACCTCTTTCCATCTTTAAGGAAGAATTGATAGAGGAAAACTCTTCCTAGGCTGGTGCTTTGCATTATGCTTAAAGATGAACGATGTGGAGTAGATTGCATAAAGAGATCTGAACACAGATATCCCTTGTAATGTCAGCTATGTGTAATTTGGCTTCATTATTTTATTTCTGGAATGTAATACAAACATATTAAAAAATAAAAAAGCCAAATACATGGAATTTTAGACAATTGAGATTTTGAATAGTTCTTCCTGTTAGTGTAGAGGGTTATACAAAATTGACTGGAGGCAACAAATTAGTCCATTTTCATCAGTTTTTTGGTTTTTACTAAAAAAAATTAAACTCAAAGAATGAATGTAACTGTATTATAGTATAAATGAATATATTCATTAAGTTAATGAAAATATTAATGTTGACCTTTTTATTTTCCAGAGGATCAACCATTTTCCAGGAATGGGAGAGATCTGTAGGAAGGATTTCCTAGCAAGAAATATGACCAAGTAATCTTCATTTTCTTGTAATAGAGAAGACCTGTTCAAAAATTACATTTTGAATGTCATAGTGCTATCTTTCACAAATTTATATTGATTTGAAATGATATTTTGTTGGAAGAGATAGAATTTTAGAGCTAGAAATGTTTTAAAATTTTCCTGGTTCTATTCTTTGACTTTGCAGAGAAGGTAATTGAGGGTCAGAGACATGAATACCTTGCACGAAGTCAAATAGCTAACAGCAGAGCTGGAGTAGAAACCTGGTCTCCAGAATTTCAGAGTTCTTTTCACTGCAACTTGCTGTCTCTCTAGCAGCATAAGTTTTTCTTTTAAATGTAAAAAGTTTTCTGTACGTGGCATATCCCGCCTGTGGGTATGTGTGTGTTCAGAATACTGGTTATTGAGCATCTAATATGTGCCAGGCACTGTAATAGGTGCCTGTGTGCACACATATACACATACACACATGTATATGTTCCTACCCGGGGATACATGCACACATATTTATCTCAAGAGACCATTATTTAGAGTAATAATTTGCTTTCATGGGAAAAACTGTTAACAGGTAAAGTGTTATCCTGAATATACTGCAGAATTTTTGTGCAGCTTATATTTCTGTTGATGAGATTTCTTTTTATTTTAAGAAAGTTGATAAATTGCTTGGATTTTTTTCTAAATATAATAAAGAATGGTATCATTCATAAACACCTCATGGTTAGTTTTAAAATGTATTGTTCTATTAAAGCTTTAACTTGATCTAATTTCACATTATTGTTAAAATATAATAAATACATGTAAAGGTGTTGGAAATAAAAACAAGTACATTAGCACTGTTATTGTGCTTCCTTTAGATATGTGTGTGTGTGTGTGTGTGTGTGTGTGTTTCAAAGCAATCAATGTTAGCTTATTTTGTATTGAGATTATTTACCTGGTTGGCTTATTTTGGATTTGACAGATGGAGTTGGTGACTATTTTCCTTCTCATAGTGGAAACGTAACTTTTTTTATAGGGTTCTCTTGAAAGAGCACTTGAAATATGATAACTGTATGACCTTCCAGTTGTGGAAGCCAGGTGGCTTATATATTCCACACCCTAGTCTTACAGTGTAGGCCCTGCTTCTGTGCATATTATATACTATGGTCCCATTTTAGTTTTAATTAATCTCGTTTGGAAACAGTAACTACTCATCTATAAAAGACTTGCATACATTTATAAAGAAGACTTTTTGAAACAATCAGATTTTCTTTAATAGGTAATATTTTAAAATATTTCTAAGAATTTTAAAATTGTTATTGGGAATCAATCTGTACCAAATAATTAGCATTTGGATTAATCAAAAGCAAACATTTTATACCTAGTATTGTATCAATATCCCTAAGTTATGTACCAAATAGGCAGCCTGATTTATAGCAAATACAAAAATGTCAGGCCATACATTGTAGCCATAAAACTACATGTATAGGTAGATGTAGTTGATGTAAACAAAACCTGACTCAGAGGCTTCAACGGTTTTCTCACAAAAGTAGTAAAACTCCAGAAAACGCCGGGGTAAAAGGCAATCTAAAGTTTTTCCCTATGGATGACCCAGCAAACTCCAAATCATCTTTTAAGAAGCAATATGAATGGCACCTGGCTGTGAACCATACTAACCACATGCATCCTGGAGGCAGAGTTAATGCTGCCTTCCACATGTTACCTTGCCTTATGTAGCTTTATTGCACCTATCACACTGTATTTAATTAAAAGCCTATATGTAAATTCCTTAGAACAGAGACCATGTTAATCCTCAGTGCCCAACACGTAGTATATACTCAAATGTTTGATCTATTAATATGTAAGTTAGTACATGGGGCAGAAATTCTTGTCTATTTTTTCCACTAATGTATCCTTAGTATCTAGAATAGTGCCTAACATATAGTAGGTGATTAATAGGCATTTTAAAAAATTAATGAATGAATCAATGAATGAAGAAATGGAGGGAATTTAAATCCTTGTAGTAAATGTCAGTAGCACAGAGAAAGAAAGTTTAGATAAGTTTGAATAGAAATTACTTTTCATATTATCTCTAACTTACAGAATGATCAAGTCCCGGCCTCTGGATTATACCTTTGTTCCTCGAACATGGATCTTCCCTGCTGAATATACACAATTTCAGAATTATATGAAAGAATTAAAGAAAAAAAGAAAGCAGAAGACTTTTATAGTAAAACCAGCTAATGGTGCAATGGGTCATGGGTAGGTATTTTTCATATGGAATACATAAAAATTTTAAGAATTTGGGGGAAAGAATAAGTGTGACGGTTTGCTCATGGTTGAGTACTAATATGAAAAAAATAATAAAATAGCTTTCTAACTTTTGCTTTTTTGGAACTAAATATTTAATGAGCCCTTTTACCCTGTCCCAGAGACTTCAATAATTCAATCTAAAAATTTAATCAACAGGTTGTGAGACTTTGATAGGAGACTACAAAATAGAGAAAAGTAAATATTTTCTAATTTTTTTCTTAAACATAAAATTTGCATTCATCATAATTTTAGAGAAAGCTTGGAGAGGAAAATCAGTTGATACAATAGAGCTAAATTGAGTTGGTGAATGAAATGGAAAGGGTGTTACTGTTTTCATCTTAAAAAAAATGTTAAGCAGAAAATATCTATTTTCTTTGCTTTACAAATAATTGTTTTCTTTATGTAGCCATGGTAATTGGATTGAAGATGAGTAGAACACATTTTAAGCTAAAGTGCTGAGAACTAGACCTGTTAGCTGGGGATAGATTATACAACTTAATATTCCTGTTTACTTTTGCTTTCTTATGTTAGTTTTCTGCTGTTTACTTTTTCAAAGAAAATGTGGCTGAGGCTACTTTTAATAAAAACACAAGTAATTTTTATCTTTGATTTAGAGTGCTGTGGGAAAAAAAGATATTTAGAAATATAGCTGCCAGGTAAATTACTGTTCAACACATTTCCTTTTAACTTTTAATCATAATTTAATAATTTAATCAGACATTATTTTAAACTGTGGTTTAGTAATTTAAAAGACAAACAACATGTAGTGTTAGTGGAAATTGTATATTAATTGTTTAATGTAAATTTGGTTCACTATATGTTAGTATCAAGGTAAACATTTTGGGGAGGATAATTGAAGTTCACATTTTCTCAATTTTAATGTTAAAAATTATGTTAAAATTTCATTTTTATATATATTTGATGTTAGTGTAAATAGTTAATAATATGAATTGACTACAGTAATAAAATAGCTGAAAAAGTATACTGTATATACTGTGCTGCCAGGGTTTATCTCATGCAATGCAGAGTGCATAGGTAAAGTACACCTCTCTCATCTGTAGAATATATCTATTTCCTTTTCTGTTTAATTGTCCTGTCCATTATTGATAGTGAGGGGCATTGAACACTTCAGCTGCTATTGTTGAACTGTCTATCTGTGCCTTCAATTCTATCAGTTTTTGCTTCATATATTTTGGAGCTCTGTTGTGAGGTGCGTATGTTTATAATTATTATATCTTCTGGATGCATTGACTTTAAAAAATTATTATATTACTGTTCTTCTTCGTCTGTTGCAGTACTTTTTGTCTTAAAGTCTATTTTGTCTGATACTAGTCTAGCCACTTCAGTTCTCTCTTGGTTAGTGTTTGCATGGAATATCTTTTCCATTTGTTCACTTTCAGCCTATTTAAGTCTTTGAATATAGAGTGTGGCTCTTGTTGACAGCATGTAGTTGGGCCATATTTTTTATACATTCTGCCAAATCTTGTCTTTCAACTGGAGAGTTAATCCATTCTTATTTATTATGTAATTAAACTCTCAGTTTTTGTTTATCTGGTAATGTCTTAATTTCTCTTTCAATTTTGAATATTTTGTCAGATATAGATTTCTTGGTTAACCGTTTTTTTTTCTTTTTCTATCAGCACTTTGAATATGTCATCTTACTGTCTTCTGCCCTCCATTGTTTCTGATGAGAAATTAGCTCTTTATCTTAATGAGGATCCCTTGGGTGGGATGAGTGGCCTGTCTTGCTACTTTTTTCTCTCTTTCTCTAGGCTTTTGACAGTTTGATTAGAACATGTCTTAGTGTGGCTATCTTTGAGTTTACCTTACTTGAAGTTTATTAGGCTTCTTGATTTGTAGGTTAATATTTTTCATCAGATTGGGAGATTCTCAGCCATTAATTCTTCAAAGAGTCTTTTTGTCCCTTTCTCTTTTCTCCTTTTGAGACACCCATTATGAGTGTGTTGATATTATTGATGTTGTCTTGCAGGGCTCTTAAGCTCTGTTCATTTTTCTTCATTCTTTTTCCTTTCTGTTCCTCAGACTAATCTCAATTGATTTATCTTCAAGTTTGCTGATTCTTTCCCTGCCTTCCCAAATCTTCTGTTTAGCCCCTCTAATGTATTTTTGTTTCAGTTATTGTACTTTTTAACTTCAGAATTTTTGTTTGGTTCCCCCCACCTACCCCACCACCTTTAAAAGTGATTTCTATCTCTACTGATATTCTGCATTGGTGAGATACTATTCCCATGGTTTCCTTCAGTTCTTCGTACATGATTTCCTTTAGCTCTTTGAACAAATTTAAAATAGTTGATTTAAATAATTTATTGTCTAGTAAGCCAAATGTCTGGGTTTCCTCAGGTATAGTTTGTATTAATAGAGAATTTTTTTGTGTGTATGGGTCATACTTTTTTTTTTGAATGACTCATGATATTTTGTTGAAAATTGGACATTTTGTGTATTGTAATGTAGCAACTCTGACAATTAGATTCTCCTCTACAGGGTTTTTTGTTACCATTTGTTCTAGTTGATGTTTGTTTAGTGACCTTTCTGAAATAATTTTGTAAAGTTTGTATTTTTTATTGTGTGTGACCTCTGAAGTTCCTGTTCTGTTAGGTCAGTGGTCAGTGTAATTGTCCAATCTGTTAGTAATTGAATAGAAATTTCCTTAAACACTGGGAACCAAATATCTATATCTATACCTATATCCATATACACACACATACATATATATATGTGTGTATGTATATATGGATATAGGTATATATATATATATATCCCCCAATCCTTGCAGATTGTGTGTGTGTGTGTGTGTGTGTGTGTGTGTGTGTGTTGGAGCATGCCCTCAACACTTAGCTAGGTAGTTTATAACTCTGCCTTAGCCTTCACTTCCTACCTGTACAGAGCTTGATGTTTAGCTGGAGGTAAGAGCTTAGGACCATCTCAGGTCTTTCCTGAGCGTGCGCTTAGCCCTGGGCATTCATATGGCCTTCTAGAATCCCAGAAATATGTGAGAGCTTTTCAAAGCCCTTATTCCCCAAAGATTGTCATTCCTGTCTTTTTCCCCAATCTTTTCAGTTAGTCTGTTGTTTTTCCCAACTGCTCTTTGTTGCCTCAGGCAGCAGGGACTACTACATTTGTCTTTAAATGTTTTCAACATTTGTCTCTGCCCCCGCCATCCCCCCAAGTAGCTACCTCAGCACTGGGAGAGTTCGCAGTTAGACAAAATAAAAGAAAACCTTTGAGATTGTCCAGGGAAACACAGAACTGATTTAAACAAATAGACAAACAAACAAACAAACAAAACAACCACAAGAATAGGTCTATTCTGCTGCCTCTAGAACCAGTACCTGTACTGGGAACACAGGTTACTGCTCAAGGCCACTGCTGAGCTGGGGGTTGGGGGTGGTACCAGAGTAAGTTAAAATGCTAGGAATCTCTTTTACACAGATTCAGCTGTTTGTTTGTTTGTTTTTTTAAATTACATGTTCCTTGGTTAGTATCCATGGTTCTAAAAAAGTTGCTTCTGACAGTATTTTTATGCTGTATTTTTGTGTGTGTGTGTGATGGGACCACTTTCCTCTTGAGTATTACCTATAACTTTGTTAAAGTCCTGACTCCATAACAAATTATTCTTTTAATCTTTTCTTTAAATTTAGGATTTCTTTGATAAGAAATGGTGACAAACTTCCATCTCAGGATCATTTGATTGTTCAAGAATACATTGAAAAGCCTTTCCTAATGGAAGGTTACAAGTTTGATTTACGAATTTATATTCTGGTAACATCGTGTGATCCACTAAAAATATTTCTCTACCATGATGGACTTGTGCGAATGGGAACAGAGAAGTACATTCCACCTAATGAGAGCAATTTGGTAAGTGATACCAGACACTATGATTTTATTAATTTATTAAACATCTATTTTTTAAATCACCCATTGTGTATAAATGTTAAATGAACAAAGTTCCTCCTCTCAGGCTTTTATAGTCTAGAAGAATTATATAGGTAAATAAGACTGCCTCTAATTTAAGACAGCTTTGTGGAAATTAGAAAAAAAAGTGCCTGCTGCTCTAGGTAGGCTAATTAGGAAAATACACCCCATCTGGGTGCTGTGAGCATGAGGATGGATTTCAAAGTATATATGTGTGTGTAGTGGTCCTGGATAGAAATGATTGATACAGAAATACAAATTAAAATAATATGCCATTGAGAAATACAGATAAAGTGTTATAGAATTGAGTGTAGGAATAGGTTTTGTTCAGCTTTTCATGGGAGAGGTGGTATTTGAACAGGCTTTGTATGAAAGGTATAGTTTAAACATGTAGAATGTGGGAGAAAGTACATGAAACAGAGAAAGCAAAAGTTATCAGAAAGTAAAGTTATTATTTTTTGTTGGAACAAAAGAGAAGATTTTAAATTTATGTTGATCAATTGTGAAGTAGAGACACAAATTAGCAGTTTCATAGTATGTTTTTAATTCGATTAAGTGGATATTTTTGTAAGTATTTTTCCATTAAGATTATCTTTGTGTAGCCATAACATATTGATGAAAGTCATAACTGTGTAGTTTATGAAGGTCAAACTGTAATTTATTATCATAATTTATCATGAAAGTCATAAATATAATTTATAGTTTATGAGAGACAAACCATAGTTTATTATCCATACTTAAAAGTTTAGTTAACCTCTACCTCTATTTTTGGATCTACTAATTACAGTAAAAATTACACCTAATTAAGGATTGTTTCCCATTTTTGTCGAAGGCCTGGTTATTGTTCTTCTATAATATTCTGCAGATAAATGACTACATGGAGTGGTCATTTTCCAAAATTAAATGACTAATCATAAATGTTGCTGTGTTCAATTAACTAAAAAATGTTGTAAACCTGGCAAAGGAAGAATAAGGGAACTGTCAAAGTTTTTACAGGAAAGGAAGATAAAAGAAAGAATCATCTCTTCAAAGGTCATAAGGTGTGGATACATCCAATCTCCAAGAAATGTTTGAACTCTACTGCATTCTAGACATTGTGCTGGTTTTGGAAAAATGGTGACCAAGACAGATACAGTACTTGATCTCACAAAAGCAACAATCTAGTGGGGAGGCAGAAAATAAAATAAGCAATTATAATACCCAGTGGTAAGTGTAATGGTTTAAGAAACTGAGACTGCTATGGCAGTGCATAGCAGGAACATCTAACTCAGTTGGAGATATAGTTAGAGAGGGAGTTTGTAAAGTGAAATCTGAAGAGTGAGGGGTTAGCTAAGTTAGAGGTGGGGTGGGATGGGTTAAGACTCCAGGTAGAAGAATGGCCCAGAGGTAGGGGGGAGAGTGATACGTCTGGAGAGAGCACACACGTTCAATATGGCTAAAGTACAGACTAAGAAAGGATGGGTGTTCTGACATCAGGATGGAGAGTCCCAGAGGCCAGATCTTGGCAGATCATGGCTAGGATTTTGGAACTTAACCTAAGAAGAAGGGAAGCATTGAAAGATTTTAAACAAGGGAAAGAAGGAATGAGATTTTTGTCTTAAAAAGGTCACCTGGTCTATAGTGTGGGGAATGTGAGATGGGGCTGTAGATGGATGGGAGAGACTAGAGTAAGGGAGACAAGAAGCTGTATTCTAGTCTAACCACATTTGAGAGACAAGATGACTTAATTTGAAGTGATAGTTTGGCAGGACTACGAATAAGAACACAGATTTCAGATATATTTACGATATACCATGTGTAACACTGATATACCGACAGGTTGATTTGTAGAATAAGGGAAGGAGAGAGAGAAATTAAGGATAAAACTCAAAAGAGTTTTGGCACAGCAGTTGGGTGGATGGTGACATTCACTGTGATAGGGAGTATAGGAGCTTTTAAAGTTTTGCAGAAAGCTGATGTGTTTGATTTGAGATGCCTGTGTGACTTCCAAATGGATCTATACTATTGGCATTTGGATATACAGTATAGGTCTAAAGCTCAGATGAGAGAACTGAGCTACAGGCGTAATTTGGGGCTTGTCAGTTTATAGATTATAATTAAAATAGTTGGAGTGGGTAACACTGGATTATATATATGTAAGGCAGATAGTCATGTTTTGAGAGGAAAGAGATAGGAAAGGGTAAGACTTGAAAGCTCATTTAGGTGATAAAGTGATTTATTCTAATTTCTTAAGTTGGATGTATGTGATTTGCTTAAGTACACTGGGTTAGGAAATCATATTGAAAGATTGGGAGTCAGGAAACGTGGCCTCTCGGTTTCGCTTTGCCAAGTGCTCTTGAGTCACATAATCTCCTGGCTTTGGTTTTCACGTGTATGAAAAATGATGTTCTCCTGTATAAACATCAGTGTTCCTCATATATCTCTAAAATTTCATGATTGAATTCCTACATGAAGATATGAAAAATTTAAAAAGTGAAGTGCAAAACTTTATCTAAAGTGAGATCACTCTTATGTAAAAGATAAGTTTAAGAAAAAAGGTGGAAAAAATAAACCAAAATGCTCCCATTGGTTGTTTTTGGACAGCAGACTGCTTCATATTTTTTTCCTTCTTCGTATTTCCAATTTTTAAAATAGTGTGCATTTTGTCATGAACTGTATATTGATAAGCTACATGTAAGGAAATCATAAGAATTTCAGAAATTGAAATATAATAAACATAAATTTTTTTGCCACCCAGTGTAGCAGTCAGTCAATCCTTGGAAGGTTCTATATATTCCAATTCATTATTTTGAGCCTATACACTATAAAATAGGGTGGAGAATAGTTATATACTTTTCATGCATTGCAGGTTGCTATTTGATTCAGAGCTGCCGTCACTTCTCCTTATGGCAAATGTCCAACTGACAGTGAACTGTTTAGAAGGGGATTTTTGTCAAGGTAGATGTGAAATTGTGGAATTTCCAATGCTACATTATTAAAGATAATGTTTTAAGAAAAATGCAAAGTTCCATTTCTTATTCACTTTTCCACTAGGATAGCTAGAGTTTTTATTACTGCTGTTAGTATTTATTTTAAGAAATTCCTGCCAAATGGAGAGCTCCTCAAAAAATTATTTTCCAAACAAAAATAATTTCTATTTTGGAAACTAAGAAATGTTATAGTTTGATTAATTTCCTTTTTTCTTTAAATCAAGCACTTAAAATTAGACAAGTATGAGGTTATGCTCTTTCTTTTAAATGTCACTTAGTTTAAAGTGATAATTTTCATGAAGGTAGGGACTATGTCTGCCTTGTTAATCTTTGTGTCCACAGTGCACAGCACACATTCCTGCCAGTGGTGGGTGCTCCTTAAATATTGTTCAATGAACAAAATAAATTCTTAATTACTGGTGGGCATATGGATTAATAAACAACATGTAGCTCGTATGATCAGTTCTGCATATTTACTTCAAAGATTTCAATACTGTAGACTTAAGTAACTGCAGTGAAAATAAAATATGATCTAAATATCGTTGGTTATTAACAAATCAGAATAGTAATGATGTGCCCAAAGTATGTATTCATTGTGATGCAACATTTAAACCACATCTAAAGTGGTTTCTGGGAGTAAGATCATGAGGGTGGGATTTACAGACCTCATGAATGTTTACGATAGATTGATAAGGAGCTATTAATGTATATTAATTGACAATTATGAGAAATTTTAAATTTTGTATTCTTTTTCAAGTTTAGTTGAGGATAACATTGTCAACAAACATAAGACTATAAAGAGACTAAGAACTCCAGTATGGAGCTCTATAAATTTGCTGTTAATCATTTAGACATATGTACAGCATTGTGTGGTGCTTCCGCCTGCTGACTCTGAGTGCACTCTGTCTTGTTAACAAGTTACAGTGATCTTCCAGTCAGGATGGGAGGGCAGAGTTTGAGGTTGGTATCCTGCCTCTAGTTTCTGCTACTTACTTGAGCTTTCACTCTTAAATCTTTGTTTGAGAAGATATAGAATATTCTCTCAGAAAATTCCTTTCCCAAAACAAGTTAGGATGAAAATTTTAGAAAAACATTAAAAACAAACCAACTAAGAAAAACAAACTTCAAAGTTATAGCATTTTTCTTGCTTAGCAATATGTAGTTTCACATTTTCATTTAATTACTCTATATATCCTTATTATTTTCATACTTTCTATGGTAGATATATTTTCAATAATATACAAAGTAACTTTGTAGGTGACTACTTTCACAACCTTTTTTTAGAACAATGTGCCATTGCATTTTGAAAATTATCTTTATAATCATTAAATTATGAATATGTATATTTTAAACTTTAAAATTATCTTTCCTCTTTGGATGCTTTCTTTTCTGTGAAACTTCCTGGTTCTAGAGTCTCATAGGTGATAACAACTTTGGTTCTGACTTGTTACAGACCCAGTTATACATGCATCTGACAAACTACTCTGTGAACAAGCACAATGAGCATTTTGAAAGGGATGAAACTGAAAACAAAGGCAGCAAACGTTCCATCAAATGGTTTACAGAATTCCTACAAGCAAATCAACATGATGTTGCTAAGTTTTGGAGTGATATTTCAGTAAGATTATACCATTTAACAATTTTAACTGTCTTTCCTCATATTAGTTGAAAGGATCATCAACCATTTTAAATAAAGAACGGATTACATTAGATTGGGCAGATAAAGTGTGCTTTTATGAAGAAAGTGAAATTTGTCATGGACCTTAATAGATAAGTAGTACTTTTACTGCTAGGATCGGAAAGAGGGAATGCTAAGCGGAGGCAAAAGCGTGAGTAAAGGCATGGAGGTATGAAAATAGTTCAAAGTGGCCCAGGTTGGCGCATATCGTATTTGTGGGAGATACATGAAGACTTAATGGCTGGAAAGATATGTGGAGCCAAGTTTTAGGTCTGAAAATCAAGGCTTCACTTGGTAGGCAGTAAGGATTCATTCAGTTTTTAAGGGAGGTGAGTAATAAGGCCAAAGACCATGCATTTGAAAGATAAATCTGACAATGGGTATAGGATGGGTTAGAGTGAAGACCAGAAGTAGGTAGAGGAGGGCATTTGGGAGTAGTTTCAGGGAAAAGAATGGCCTGAATTGAACCACAATAAAAGAGGTGACAATGAAGTAGACCTTGAGATTAATTGAATGTTTAGAATGGGGAAGGGGGAAGAAGTATTCAGATATTCTTGTGCAGTTTTGAGGAATAATTATAAGGAGAATGGGTGTGGCATTATTTGAAATAGAATAGGAAGGAATTTATTTTGAGAAGATGTAGAGCTTAGTTTTGCAGATGAGAGAAAAGAGTTCTATTCACTTATTTGCTAGTTCATTTATTCATTTATTCAGTAAACATTTATTGAACCCATAATATAAGCCTGTCCCTGGCTGATAATTTGAGGATTTATAAGATACAGCTCCAAGCCCAAAAAACTCAAGAGTTTGGTAGGGAACACTTGCACATAAATTGTTAATGAAATGCAATGTAGCAAGTACAAAAACAGAGGCATACATTGGATTCTGTAGAGTTGTAGAGGAAGACCACATATAGTAGCTTTGAGTGGATGGGCATAGCAGGACTTCCTGGAGGCATTGACGCCTGAACTCAGTTTTTTAAAAGTCCATGAGGCTATGATGAATTCTACTTTCGATACGTTAAACTTGAAATGCTCCCTCAGGTAGAAAAGTTGAACAGGCAGTTAAAAGTGTATGTATGAGGTGTAATGGATAATTAAAGCCATGGCAGTAGATGAAATTCCAAATGGTAAGGGTAAAGAGAGAAAAGGAAACACATATGAGAAGATAACCTTGGCGAAACAGACCCTTTTATTAATCCTAGCAGAAATATTAAAATGGTATTCATAGTTAAGAAGAGTATGTTGAAAATACTTAACATGATTAGGGCTATACAATTTGACTTCTGGGACAAATAATATATATTTAAATAAAAATATCATGGAAAATGGATGTGAAAGTTCATTGTTGGTTGAACTTGGTTCTCTTGAGAAAATCAGAGAAAAAATCAGCATCATTGTATTTATTCCTTTTCTTAATGTTTTGTTGGTTTAAATCTTTTTTAAAATCTTATTTTCTGTCTCACAAAATGTAAACCCGAAGATACTTAGGTGTCAGACAAGTAAAAAGGAGTTAAGTAGTCTGGATAGAAGAAAATAGGGCAGGCTGAGAACAGTGGTAATTTGAGGAGCATGAAAGGTCTAAAGGGGATAGATACCACTCAGCACCAGCCTATTGATGCCATGTTGGAATTTGGGGCCCAGTGCCCCTCATTCTCTAATTTGTCAATAGATGCCCTAAGTCTCCTGATTTATAAATGTTGGCAACAATTTCAAAATTTTTAAAAATTTAGGGGTTCCATCAAATTTTAAAGTTTGTCACTTGGATTTGGTCAGATTCTCACCAACTTGTTAACTTTCTATTATGTCTTCCTGAGAGACTAAATATTGATACATCCAAACAAGAAATTTGATTCCAACAATGCCGTTTATTTATCTATTTACTTTATCAAGGCCAGTTTTTTGGAAATTCCAAAAAATATTCTAATAATGATAGTTTACTATCATGTGGGTCAGAAACATCAAAGTGGTAAAATTTGCCATTTTGGTACAATAGCTCAATGATGGAAGATCTACTTGGTGATACCTGGATGATTTAATGAATGGGTCGTTTCGTGACTAGCTCAGTGAGACCAGGAAAGTTTTAGATGCCCTCTGGTATTCTTTTTCTTTACCAGATTCTTCACTTCTTATGAGTTTGATTGTTCAGGGAAGTCTTTGTGAAAAGGGGGAATCTGTTGGGTTGCCTTGGTGAGGAATGTATGCAGAGAATCAGTCAGAGAGAAAAATGGATATCATTAGCTTTACAGACATTGGTTTTAAGTGGTACTTTACCCACATAATTGAATTAGGACAAGGTATACAACTAAGACTAATACTAATAAGAGTATGGAAATTAACTCCTCAGTTAGAGCTTAAAATATAATTTTCAGATATGACCTGAACATAGCAATTGCGGGCCTATTAAGCTCTGATACATTGCATGATCATTTCTATAAATGGGTAAATTTTGCATCATTCTTACCTACATTAGTTAAAATGTATATTAATAATCTATAAGTAACCAGTTAATAAATAATTAATAACATTAACTTTTCCAAGTACCTTCTTACAATTATCTTGTCAAACTATCTGCACTTATGTAATTCTTTTAAAATTTGCCTTCCTTGTTAAGAATTGCATGTACTTACAGATGTTTGTTGAAGGTGAATCAATGGGATAGTATAAAAAGAGAATAAGAGGAGATGAAGAAGGCAATTGTGCAACAAATTTTTATCTTAATAGTTTACAAATTTCATGAATTTAACTTAGAACTTTTCTTTGGTGACTACTTTATTGATGGTAATTTCTCTGAAAAGTAGCTGTCTGCATATGAAAACTAACATTTAGCAATACCTTCTATGAAGAACGGATATATGTGCTTTTGTTCTGGTGAAGAATAAATAAGAAATCAATAGAAAAGCAGGCCATGGAGGTTAAAAATGACTTTAGTCACTCATAAAATCATCCTTAATGAATGCTTTTTATATACTTTAGGTACAAATCTACAAAATCATCTTTCAAAGCAATGTTGGAAATTCTCAAAAGCATTAGCGGAATTTGTATTTGGTTGTATCATTCCTGATTTCACATATACCTGCAATCTTGCCTCTGCATTCCTAAAAGTGTGCTGTTTTTTATGTAGAAAAAACACAGATTTGTAATCCAGAGTCTAAATATTCATTCCCCCTCACCCTGCCCCCCCATCCTAGCACCTATCTTGTTTCACATAGACACTTACTAGTCAAGGTTTTAACTTTTTTTTCCTACTCAGGTGATTTCAGTAATATCTCAAGGTTTATATAATGTGGACTTTTCTTTTTTATCCTCATATACTGTGGTGCTACCACGCATTTGTTATTTTGAATAGAATTTTCTAAGAATAGCCTCTTGTGGCACCTCTGATATCCCCAAATACGTTCTGGGTTGGGATTCTTGGTAACAGTGAGGTTAACTTCATCTTCCATTTCTTTCTCTCATATAATAAATACTGCTCCCACCAGGCAGCTGAATGTTTGTGTCTGACCAGATATATGAGGTGGAATTCCAGAAGAATAATAGAATAAATATAACAATAGTAGTTAAGTTGCTAACCCCTCTTGACGGTTTACTCTGTTCTAGGCACTATGCTAAGAGTTTTACATGGAGTCTCATTTTGTCCTTCCATCAGTCTTTTGCAGCAGGTATTATTGCTATTGCCAGTTTACATTTTAGAAAAATGAGACAAAGTTTAAGCAACATGACTGAGGATGCACATCTAACAAGTAGCAAAGCCTGGGATAAAGCCAGAAAGTCTACTTTGGAGCCATTTTCTTAACTGCCATGCTATATTGCCTATACCTGTAGAATGGGAGTTAAAAAGACAGTATATTCTAAGCAAAAACCAGCGAGACAGCTTTTCCACAATCCCTAGCTTGTTCTCAAACTTCGGTAAACCAACTTTTTATTTTATTAGCATTAGTAACTCTCCCTAGTAGTATTATGTGTTCTCACAGAAAATGTTGACAGCTAGTTTGTTAATTGGCAGTACTGTGATTTCAGATAAACCTTATGAACAACAGAATCATCACTGCACAGAGAAACCCAACCCTTTTAGATTCTGTCCTCTTGGCCTTTCAGGCTTTGTCTAAGTGGAGGTTCTATAATGTTGTTTGTGAAATAGTTTACTGTCCTTGGAATTGTCTTCCCTCCCATCCCCTCGCCTTCTGTATGATTTCTGAGAAGGCAAGCATGTGATCCTACCTTACATATTTAACAAATACAAGCTGCATTCATAAACTTCTATTTGTTCACAGATGATCTTGAGCATTTACTAAATGCCAGGCACTATTGTTAAGCACTGGGAATGGGGTTGTAAATAATACAGACAAGGACTATGTTTTAACAAAAAAAAGAAAAAGATCAGCTGGTCCTATGCTGTGTAGTGACACAGTAATGAATGATGTATGGTTGCCTACTTTTGACTCAGGGGTCAGGGAAGGACTCTCTGAGTATCAAGGGGCCAGACATGGGAATATTGGGGTAAGAGTGTTCCAGGAAGAGTGATCAGCTAGTGTGAGAGGCCTAGAGAAGGGGAGCATGGCTGGAGCACAGTGGGCAGGGGGAGAGTTGGGTGAGATGAAGTCAGAGCAGTGGCAGGGGTTAGATGCCACAGAGCTTTGTGAACCTGGTCAGGAGGCTAGTTTGTAAGTCCAGGCCTGATTTCCATGTATGTAAATGAGATACAAAGAAATAAGGCTTTTCATCTTTTTTTTTTTTTAAATCACAATCTTTTCAGGAATTGGTGGTAAAGACTCTGATTGTAGCAGAACCTCATGTCCTGCACGCATATCGAATGTGCAGACCTGGTCAACCTCCAGGAAGTGAAAGTGTCTGCTTCGAAGTCCTGGGATTTGATATTTTGTTGGATAGAAAACTAAAGCCATGGCTTCTGGAGGTAAGGTGTTTCTTTAAGAAGAAAGAGAAGTGATCCCTCTTCTTTATTCTTTTTTTCTTTTGAATTTTATTTTATTTATTTTTTTATACAGCAGGTTCTTATTAGGCATCCATTTCATACACATCAGTGTATACATGTCAATCCCAATTGCCCAGTTCATCACACCACCAACCTCACCCCCCTGCAGCTTTCCCCCCTTGGTGTCCATATGTTTGTTCTCTACATCTGTGTCTCAATTTCTGCCCTGCAAACCGGTTCATCTGTACCATTTTTCTAGGTTCCACATATATGCGTTAATAACTCAATTTCATTCCTTTTTATGGCTGAGTAATATTCCATTGTATATACGTACCACATCTTCTTTATTCATTCGTCTGTCAATGGGCATTTAGGTTGCTTCCATGACCTGGCTATTGTAAATAGTGCTGCAATGAACATTGGGTGCATGTGTCTTTTTGAATTATGGTTTTCTCTGGGTATATGCCCAGTAGTGGGATTGCTGGATCATATGGTCATTCTATTTTTAGTTTTTTTTTTTTTTTTTTTGGTGGTACGTGGGCCTCTCAGTGTTGTGGCCTCTCCTGTTGCAGAGCACAGGCTCCGGACGCACAGGCTCAGCAGCCATGGCTCACGGGCCTAGCCGCTCCACGGCATGTGGGATCTTCCCAGACCGGGGCACGAAGCCATGTCCCCTGCATTGGCAGGCGGATTCTCAACCACTGTGCCACCAGGGAAGCCCTATTTTTAGTTTTTTAAGGAACCTCCATACTGTTCTCCATAGTGGCTGTATCAATTTAAATTCCCACCAACAGTGCAAGAGGGTTCCCTTTCTCCACACCCTCTCCCGCATTTGTTGTTTGTAGGTTTTCTGATGATGCCCATTTTAACTGGTCTGAGGTGATACCTCATTGTAGTTTTGCAATTACATTTCTCTAATAATTAGTGATGTTGAGCAGCTTTTCATGTGCCTCTTGGCCATCTGTATGTCTTCTTTGGAGAAATGTCTATTTAGGTCTGCCCATTTTTGGATTGGGTTGTTTGTTTTTTTAATATTGAGCTGCATGAGCTGTTTATATATTTTGGAGATTATTCCTTTGTCCATTGATTCGTTTGCAAATATTTTCTCCCATTCTGAAGACTGTCTTTTTGTCTTGTTTATGGTTTCCTTTGCTGTGCAAAAGCTTTTAAGTTTCATTAGGTCCCATTTTTTAATTTTTGGTTTCATTTCCATTTCTTTGGGAGGTGGGTCAAAAAGGATTTTGCTGTGATTTATGTCATAGAGTGTTCTGCCTATGTTTTCCTCTAAGTTTTATAGTGTCCAATCTTACATTTAGGTCTTTAATCCATTTTGAGTTTATTTTTGTGTATGGTGTTAGAGAGTGTTCTAATTTCATTCTTTTTCATGTAGCTGTCCAGTTTTTCCAACACCACTTATTGAAGAGACTGTATTTTCTCCATTGTATACCCTTGCCTCCTTTATCATAGATTAGTTGACCATAGGTGTGTGGGTTTATCTCTGGGCTTTCTGTCTTGTTCCATTGATCTATGTTTCTGTTTTTGTGCCAGTACCATCTTGTCTTGATTACTATAGCTTTGTAGTATAGTCTGAAGTTAGGGAGTCTGATTCCTCCAGCTCCGTTTTTTTTCCCTCAAGAATGCTTTGTCTGGGGCTTCCCTGGTGGCGCAGTGGTTGAGAATCCGCCTGCCGATGCAGGGGACACGGGTTCATGCCCCGATCCGGGAAGATCCCACATGCCGCAGAGCGGCTGGGCCCGTGAGCCATGGCCGCTGAGCCTGCACGTCCG
>NC_041217.1:110741710-110742040 GCF_002837175.3 Physeter macrocephalus
TTTCCTTCTGCTAACTTTGGGTTTTGTTTGTTCTTCTTTTTCTAGTTCCTTTAGGTGTAAGGTTAGATTGTTTATTTGAAATTTTTCTTGTTTCTTGGGGTAGGCTTGTATAGTTATAAATTTCCCGCAAGAAGTACTTTTGCAGTTCTATGTTTTGGACCATCGTGTTTTCATTGTCATTTGTCTCTAGGCATTTTTTGATTTCCTCTATGATTTCTTCAGTGATCTCTTGGTATTTAGTAACATATTGTTTAGCCTCCATGTGTTTGTGTTTTTTATGGTTTTTTCCCTGTAATTCATTTCTAATATCATAGCGTTGTGGTCAGAAAA
>NC_041217.1:110742524-110746736 GCF_002837175.3 Physeter macrocephalus
TAGATGGAATGTCCTATAAATATCAATTACATCTATCTGGTCTGTTGTGTCATTTAAAGCTTGTGTTTTCTTATTTATTTTCATTTTGGATGATCTGTCCATTGGTGTAAGTGAGGTGTTCAAGTCCCCCACTATTACTGTGTTACTGTCAATTTCCTCTTTTATAGCTGTTAGTAGCTGCCTTATGTATCGGGGTGCTCCTATGTTGGGTGCAAATATATTTATAATTCTTATATCTTCTTCTTGGATTGATCCCTGGATCATTATGTAGTGTCCTTCCTTGTCTCTTGTAACATTCATTATTTTATCATTATTTTATCATTAATTATTGAAGAGATTATAGTCGAAAACTTCCCTAACAGGGAAAGGAAACAGCCACCCAAGTCCAGGAAGCACAGAGAGTCCCATACTGGATAAACCCAAGGAGAAACACACTGAGACACATAAAATCAAATTGGCCAAAACTAAAGACTTTGCTGCCAGACCCTGGTTTGGTCAGAGTCGTCATTATTTTTCCTCCATTATAAAAGATCATTTGGAAAATATAGAATAATATAAAAGAAAAATAAAAATGACGTCTAAGATATTTGTACCTTTTCGTCATGTTTGTATTTATATTGTATACAGGAGAAACCTTAGAAGTCACACAGTACCACATCCAGCAATTCCCCTAAGTTCCCTGATCATAGAGCATGTGGCTCTGATCATTGAGCTCCATGGTCATAGATCACATGGCCACAGAATACTGTGTTTAGGAATCCTTGTCAAGAAAATAACACCTACCTAAACAGTGTTTACTAGATTAGTTACATTTTAAGGAAAATATTACTATAGAAGATATCATCAACAACTACCTGTCATTTTAAGTTGGTTATTTCTTTTTTTGTTAATGATTTAGAAGTTAGAAGTTACATCTGTAATATCAAGGTTTGCAAAAGCAAATTGAATGAGTGATAGGTGAGATCAAGACACTCAAAATATATTTTTAGGAAAGAACACTTTTCCAGTTTGAAGGCTACTGGTTTAATTTGTGTGTTTGAATCTACTATGAGCAAATAATGTGTATTATATTTCCAATCAAATACAATTCTGTCAGGTATTCAAATTTTGCTCCTGCCTGGGTCCTAGAAATATGATAAATGTGAAGAATTTTGCTTATCATTTTGCTTCCTCCGTTCCTTGGATATGAAAGCACTTGACTCTGGACTACCGCCCTTCACCTAAGGCCCAACATTTTCTTCCTTTATTTTTGCTGTTTTCCTCTTCTTACTTTCCTTTCCTGTTTTTACCTGTATTTTTTTTCTGCTCCTGCTGCTTGTCTTTTATCCTTGATGGGGTGGGAAAGAAGTGAAGGCAGCATGCATGAAGTAGAACTGAAAGGATAGCAAGGAATAATGATTTTATACATATATTATTTACCTGTTTTTAAAAGCACTTGCCTAACTGGAGCTTACCATTAGCTTGGTATATCAGAATTGACTAAATGGTTCTGTATTTTTTAAAGGCTCAAAAATACTATTGTTTACATTCATGTTTCTTTATACTTTATTTTCTCCATCATTTGCAGAACAATAAGAACAACTAAAAAACTCCACAATAACTTCTTTTCATTTTCTATTCATTCTTTCATCATTTTCAGACCAATCATAACCATTTAAAAACTCCACAATAACCAACAGCTGTGGGTAATGAACATTTATTATATCAAAACAGTTAAAAGAATCTTATTTAGATCTTCCTTTGTATTTTCTCCCAGCTGCAATCATAGTACTTCTAATATACATTGGTAAAAACCTTTTGGCGCCATCAAGTGGAATTAGGTAGAGAGTGCCTCTGAGCATGTTAACTTTTAGTTAACTGGAATAATTGCAGGCAATGATTCTTAGTGGCAAATTGCAGAAATTTTGAATCATAGAAAACATTTTTAAGGAAAAACATGGAAATTGAGTGGAGTATAAATATAATGCTAATATTTTAAGTATCCTTGAATTAATTTCAACAAATCATTGGGGCACATGGTGAAGATAGAAGAAAAATAAGGTTGTCCTGATCTAGTGGGGACTCAGATATGTGTTTATGGTAGTATTTACAAGTATGAGTAGGGAGTAAGGAGCCAGCACAAACAGAGTGATTAATCTGTCTGTGTACATGTGTATATTTGAGAGTTAAAAAAAAGTCTTTGCAGAAGAGGGAACACCTGAGAAGAGTATTTAAGGTGGTAGAAAGTGGGGTAGGGGCTGGGGCTGGGAGAAGTTACTGGCTGGAGGAAACAGCACTAATTTAGGAGCACGGAATCTATTATGGAAACTTTTATGTGTGCATGAAATGATTGTGCTTATCTTGATAATAAAACTGTGATGTGGATGGTTAATAAATAGTATTTATTAATTTAATTTGCTTTCTAATAATTTTCCTTTTTGCACGCATTTACAAGCTGCTGAGCTTTAAGACTCTATCACTTGTGGGTTTTGTTTGTTTTACAATTGGGTTAGGAAATGAGAACAAAAGAAGCCATCCACGTTACAGAATAGAACTTGAACTGGATGGAACCCTAATTTTCAGCGTTTCTTCTGTCAGCCATTTGTGGTTTTTCTTTTATTTTTTTCTTTACCTTTCTCATAAAACTTAAAGAAAAAATCCAAAATGTTAATTGAATTAAGTTTTTGTACCTTTCCATGTATTAGTTTATTTGATGTGTAGGTACATTTCTTGATAGACCAATTTCTCTTACATGAGAGTAGAGTGAAGAAACTGAAATAGAAAAGAGAGAGGGTCTGAGATTATGTTGTACCAAGACCGTCTACCATCCTGGAGGAGGGATATGCTTGGCAGAATTCCAGACTGCAGTTTTAGAATGAAGCACTAAGGAATTCTATAAAGATAGATAACATTTCAGTAAACCATTTAATCATCAGTTCAAAAATGTTTTTTTTTAAATAATCCTGTTACATGTAGTAGCAGAACTATCTTTGTTTTGCAAATTCCAGAGATTTGAATCAGTATTGAATGGTTGAAACTTTTTTCGTATAAAAATATTACTTTAGGGCTTCCCTGGTGGCGCAGTGGTTGAGAGTCCGCCTGCCGATGCGGGAGACGCGGGTTCATGCCCCGGTCCGGGAGGATCCCACATGCCGCGGAGCGGCTGGGCCCGTGAGCCATGGCCTCTGGGCCTGCGCGTCCGGAGCCTGTGCTCCACAAGGGGAGAGGCCGCAACAGTGAGAGGCCAGCATACCGAAAAAAAAAAAAAAAAATTACTTTACCCTTTCTCTGCACTTGTAAGAGGAAATACTTGGAGCTTTGAAGTAGTAGATTAATAAACTTCCTTTTTCAAATGTACCTGGAATAAATGGATGTTCTTGCAATTACCAAGCTATTCTCTTCCCCTTGAGACCACATCACACAGACAAGAATATGTTCATCACCTTCTAAATCAGAAATCAGCAAAGGCATAATATAGTAAGGCATTTCTCTATTGAAAAAAATACAGTTTGCCATAATTCTATACAAGGAATACCGGGTAACCATCAAAATGATGACATGAAAGATTTTCACGATACATTGTTAAGAGAAAACCTTGGATTATAAAATAGTATATTTAGTATAGAGATATATTTGGAAGGCAAAATGAATATTATAAAATGTATACATAGCAAATATCTGGAGCACCATTTACCAAATGGTTAACAAGACACAAGGTAGTGGAATTGCAGGTGATCTTTCTGTTGTTTCTTTGGCTTCTGTTTCTAATTTTTCTGCAGTGATCTTGTGCCACATTTATAATTAGAGGCATTTGTATTCCTGGATTTCTTAAGTGTAATGTGGCATTTCCTTCAGCTGCCAGTTGTAAAATGCGTGTTTTCAGTTATCTTGTCTTTTGTGGTGATGGTTTTGTATAAGATGACCCTACTCTATGAGGAGTAGCATGCATGTTTTTTGAGATAGCCTGTGGAGTTAGTTGGTGGTCATGAAGCTAAGCTGTAGTTTTGAACTCAGCAGTGTTCTCACCAACTGAGTTATTTGAGTAAGTAATTTTCTTAAACATCTGCTATCCCAATTACATTTTCATAACCACAACAACAACAAAGACAAAAACAAACACTCCAGCTCTTGAAGTGGTAATATATTGTATACTAGATTTCAGGTTATATGTAGTTACTTCTTTTTTGTGTGTGTGTGTGTGTGTGTGTGTGTGTGTGTGTGTGTGTGTGTGTG
>NC_041217.1:110746903-110749376 GCF_002837175.3 Physeter macrocephalus
CTCTGTCGTGGCCTCTCTCGTCGCGGAGCACAGGCTCCGGACGCGCAGGCCCAGCAGCCACGGCTCACGGGCCCAGCCGCTCCGCGGCACGTGGGATCCTCCCAGACCGGGGCGCGAACCCGGTTCCCCTGCATTGGCAGGCAGACGCGCAACCACTGCGCCACCAGGGAAGCCCTGTAGTTACTTCTTATTTTTCTTCTTAGTGAAATCCTAGAAATGATGTGGGAAAGAAGAACAACCACAAATGGCTCAGTTATTCCCATGAGTCCTTAAACAGTTAGAAAAGTTCATAGAGGTTAGTTTGCAGCTACCTTTAATGGTATCCTCTGAGTAATTTCAATGAAATGAAATGAAAATTGATGAATTATTATCTGACCCAGGTAGAAAGAAATAAAATTTATTTTTCAGGCAACAATAGACATATTCATCCAGAAGATCTGAAAGCAGTGAAAAGAGGGCACTGATAATTTCAATTTGGGAAATATATACATGAATATAATTATTACTATATTGGTAATATCCCTATTATTTTTTGTTCCATTTTTATTATTGTTACTGTTGTTACTGGTCCTCCAACCTTTTTGTCTGGATGAGTCACTTTAACTTCCTAAAGGTAAGACCTAGAGTTCATGGGGTAATAGATTGGAGAGAGTGGAGAGGAGGGAGAGGGCAGATATGCTGACTGAAAATCTGGAGCTAAGGCAGTAGCGGGAAGCGGCAGTGATGACAGTCAATTCCTTGCAACTCCGTGACTTAACGTTTTGGGGAAGTGTGGAGTGGCAATGGTGATTGGGCCATCTACCATATAGTGCTTTGAGATTTATTGTAGAGTCCTTCTACTGGTTGGGGATCCCACATTAAATTAACAAATTTGTACTGCATATTAATTGACCTACCAACATTTGTTTACTCATTGTTTTCTTTGTAAATTTCAGATCAATCGAGCTCCAAGCTTTGGAACTGATCAGAAAATAGACTATGATGTAAAAAGGGGAGTGCTGCTAAATGCACTGAAGCTACTAAATATCAGGTAAAGTGCTTCCTCCATCTTCTGGAATTTTTTTCACCATATTTGGCATAGAACAATCATTTGTAAGTGGAATTGTCTTGTAATTTTAGAAATTTGTATTGTGAATTTCTTGATTCCATTCTTCAAACCCATTTAGTTTTCTTCTTTTTAAATATCTTTTCCTCTTTTCCTGAACTCTGCTTCTTCTTCTCCCCATATGATTTGAACCTACAGTAAATATGCTTAAATTGCATTGTTGGTATAATACAGACTATGGAGTGGAATTGGAGAATACCATAGGAAACCTTCTAGACTGTTTTCCTCACCTCACAAGAAGAAACTAAAGCACGAAGGTCACTCAGGGAGTTAAAAAACCTCAAAAATACATTTCCGACCTTTCTGTGCAAAGGTCTTTCCACTGTATCATGCTGCCTGGGTAAACAGAGAAGAAAAAAGAAGCAGTTAAGTGAGAGTTAACCTTCCCATTGAACAGCATAAACAGGATTTCCTTCTTTTTTAAGGCTGAATAATATTCCATCTTATATATACCACATTTTTTATCCATTCATCCATTGCAGAACATTTAGGTTGTTTCCATGTCTTGGCTGTTGTGCATAATGCTGCAGTGAACATGGGAATGTGGGTATCTTTAGATCAGATACCCACAGGGTATCTGTTGAATCCTGGTTCAACAGGATCAGTCGAATCCTGATTTCAACTTCTTTGAATATATACCCAGAACGGGGATTTCTGGATCAATAGGATATTATTAGTTTGGTTGCAGCATACATAATCATGAATGTCAAATGGTTGAAATCTTATTATGTGGGAAGCTTTGGCTTATTATGAAAAAATTTGTTAGAAGTTCAACTGAACTGCTTAATGAGGTTAGTAGTTGTCTGCTATTATAAGTATTCAAATAGCATTTAGGATCACATCTTGGGTCACAAATCAAGCCTCAGTAAATTTACGAAAATTGAAATCATATCAAGCATCTTTTCTGACCACAACGCTATGATATTAGAAATGAATTACAGGGAAAAAACCATAAAAAACACAAACACATGGAGGCTAAACAATACGTTACTAAATAACCAAGAGATCACTGAAGAAATCAAATAGGAAATCAAAAAAATAGAGAAAGAAGAACAAACAAAACCCAAAGTTAGCAGAAGGAAAGAAATCATAAAGACCAGAGCAGAAATAAATGAAATAGGAACAAAGAAAACAATAGCAAAGATCAGTAAAACTAAAATCTGGTTCTTTGAGAAGAGAAACAAAACTGATAAACCATTAGCCAGACTCATGAAGAAAAAGAAGGAGAGGACTCAAATCAATAAAATTAGAAATGAAAAAGGAGAAGTTACAAGAGACACCGCAGAAATACAAAGCATACTAAGAGACTACTACAAGCAACTGTATGCCAATAAAATGGACAACCTGGAAGAAATGGACAAATTCTTA
>NC_041217.1:110749808-110750447 GCF_002837175.3 Physeter macrocephalus
CAACAGATGGAGAGATATACCATGTTCTTGGATTGTAAGAATCAGTATTGTGAAAATGACTATACTACCCAAAGCAATGTACAGATTCAATGCAATCCCTATCAAATTACCAATGGCATTTTTTACGGAACTAGAACAAATCATCTCAAATTTGTATGGAGACACAAAAGACCCCGAATAGCCAAAGCAGTCTTGAAGGAAAAAAACAGAGCGGGAGGAATCAGACTCCCTGACTTCAGACTATACTACAAAGCTATAGTAATCAAGACAATATGGTACTGGCACAAAAACAGAAGCATAAATCAATGAAACCAGACAGACAGCCCAGAGATAAACCCATGCACCTATGGTCAACTAATCTATGACAAAGGAGGCAAAGATATACAATGGAGAAAATGACAGTGTCTTCAATGAGTGGTGCAGGGAAAACTGGACAGCTACATGTTAAAGAATGAAATTAGAACAGTCCCTAACACCATACACAAAAATAAACTCAAAATGGGTTAGAGACCTAAATGTAAGACCGGACACTATAAAACTCTAAGCGGAAAACATTGGAAGAACACTCTTTGAATATAAATCACAGCAAGATCTTTTTTGATCCACCTCCTAGAGTAATGGAAATTAAAAAAAAAAACA
>NC_041217.1:110750781-110756307 GCF_002837175.3 Physeter macrocephalus
ACAAAGGATTAATCTCCAAAATATATAAACAGCTCATGCAGCTCAATATTAAAAAAAAAAACAACCCAATCAAAAAATGGGCAGAAGACCTAAATGGACATTTCTCCAAAGAAGATATACAGATGGCCAAGAAGCACATGAAAAGCTGCTCAACATCACTAATTATTAGAGAAATGCAAATCAAAACTACAATGAGGTATCACCTCACACCAGTCAGAATGGGCATCATCAGAAAATCTACAAACAACAAATGCTGGAGAGGGTGTGGAGAAAAGGGAACCCTCTTGCACTGTTGGTGGGAATGTAAATTGATACAGTCACTATGGAGAACAGTATGGAGGTTCCTTAAAAAACTAAAAATAGAATTACCATATGATCCAGCAATCCCACTACTGTGCATATATCCAGAGAAAACCATAATTCAAAAAGACACATGCACCCCAATGTTTATTGCCGCACTATTTACAATAGCCAGGTCATGGAAGAAACCTAAATGCCTATTGACAGATGAATGGATAAAGAAGATGTGGTACATATATACAATGGAATATTACTCAGCCATAAAAAAAACGTATGGATGCCAAGGGGGAAAACCACGGTGGAATGGGGATGGTGGTGTGCTGAATTGGGCGATTGGGATTGACATGTATACACTGATGTGTGTAAAATTGATGACAAATAAGAACCTGCAGTATAAAAAAACCAACCAAACAAACAGAAACAACTAGTACTAAACTTTATTTGGGTTATTTGTATGGAAATATGTTAATATAAATGTTTCATACATTACATGAAATTTCTAAAAATCTTATATATTCTGGTATAATGTTATGTCGTAATATATACAATGGAATATTACTCAGCCATAAAAAGGAATGAAATTGAGTCTTTTTTTGAGATGTGGATGCATCTAAAGACTGTCATACAGAGTGAAGTACGTCAGAAAGAGAAAAACAAATATCGTATATTAACGCATGTATGTGGAACCTAGAAAAATGGTACAGATGAACCGGTTTGCAGGGCAGAAGTTGAGACACAGATGTAGAGAACAAACGTATGGACGCCAAGGGGGGAAAACTGCGGTGGGGTGGGGTTGGTGGGATGGTGAATTGGGCGATTGGGATTGACATGTATACACTGATGTGTGTAAAATTGATGACAAATAAGAACCTGCAGTATAAAAAAACCAACCAAACAAACAGAAACAACTAGTACTAAACTTTATTTGGGTTATTTGTATGGAAATATGTTAATATAAATGTTTCATACATTACATGAAATTTCTAAAAATCTTATATATTCTGGTATAATGTTATGTCGTAATTCTAGTTATTACTTTAAAATGTATATCTTAGAAATAACTAAATTTCCTTGTCAATTGCATTATTATGAACTTTCATCAAATCTTTAACCGTGGTCAGTCTTTTGTCATTTACAGACACACTGCAAAGTAAAGGAGCTGTTACAGTGGAGGATTACTGGACTGAATGTCAATATAGTGACATAGTATGAGTGTGTTTCGTGTTTGGTAATTGCAATCATTGTGGCTTTTGTTGTGGTCATCCATTTACAATGCTTGGTGTCAGTTTATTTATCTCTTGTAAAAATAAAATACAGTGTGTGTGTGTGAAAAAAACAAACAGCATTTAGGGTATTAGATTAAAGGACCTCTGAGGTCATTTAAGCTCAGGAATTTTATTATCTCCATTGATTCTAATTGTCATTTCAAGAACTCTAAAAGAGTAGTGGGATACTACCAAGCAATTTATTTATTTGAAATGTTTTCAAGCATTTAGCAGATGCCTGATTGAGAAGTGGATTTATGTGGAAGGCATTATTAAAAAAAGATTGACATATAAACTTGTTCAGAAATTTTCATATGGCACCTTCTTTTGTATGATCAAAGAATGATTTGCCTAAGTTCTACTGATATTTTAATTATTCTAAAGGAAATGAACAGAAAGGAAAGAAATGTAGAATGGGAAAATTTTATTTAGCTTATACAAGTGTATCAAGTATTTTAGATTATTTAAGCAATATGCCTATACATTTTTTGGCATATATATTGTTTAAGTAGTCCTGTGAAATGTATGACTTCCGCTTAATTTCTTAGACTCCTTTTCAAGTTTAGGGACTTCTCATTTCTCTCCTGGGCTATTTTATTGGTTTACTTCCTTCCTTCAGCACTAACCTTCACCCCGTTTTGCAGTGTCCACTCTGTTGCTCTGCAAATCATTTAACAAGTGTTTATTGAGTGCCTGCTACTATAGGGGTAGGTGCTGGGAGTTCAAAATGTTGGTTTCTGGCTTGGATGACTTATTTGACAGTATGTCATTTATTTAGATAGAGCTTTAAGGCAAGAAACAGGCTTAGAAGTGATGGGGGAAGGTAGAAATGAGAGATAATTCAGTTTTAAACATGTTGATTTTGAAGTGCTTTGAGACACCCAGGCAGAATTGTTAAGTGGGAGATTTGATATACAGGGCTCCAGGGGATAGAAACATCTATGTGATTGAAATCTGTGTATAGATTGCTGTTGAATCCAGTGGATGAGAACATACAGTTGGAGTGTATATATTCAGAAGTAAAGTAGGGCAAGGGCAGAGCCTGAGGGATGCCAACATTTAAAGAGATATTTATAAACTCTAATATTCTGCTCAGATTGTTTCCACACTATCAGATAAAGTTTAAACATTGCCTACAAAGTGTTTTTGATCTTTAGACACAAGACTTTTTTTGATCTGGCCCTTTCATATCTCGCCAATCTGATCACTTTTTGTTCTTCTCTTTTCCCTTAGAATTAATTTTTCTAAGAACTCTCGTGCGATGCTGTTTCACATGTTCATGGTTTTGCGTGTATTCTTATTTAAATTTTCTCTTAGCTTTGTTCCTCTGATGAATGTTGATTCATTTTTAAACATCGTAGTAAAATAAAATTTACTATTGTAACCATTTTTAAGTGTGAAATTCAGTGGCAATAAGTACATTCACATTATTATGCAACCATTACCACCATTCTTCTCTGGACCTTTTTTCATTGTGTGAAACTGAAATTCTGTACCCATTAAACAACTCCCCATTTCACCCTGCCACCAGCCCCTGGCAACCACCATTTCACTTTCTGTCTTTATGAATTTGCCTAGGTACCTCGTATAAGTAGAATCATACAGCATTTGCTCTTTTGTGACTGCCTTATTTAACTTAGCATAATGTCTTCAGGGTTCATCCATGTTGTAGCATGTGTCAGAATTTCCTTCCCTTTTAAGGCCAAATAATATTCCATTGCATGCATATACCACATTTTTGTCAACTCATCCTTAAATACTTAGCACAGGCCTGACTTACTATTTGAAGCTTTTGCTGAGGCAAAGTGGTTTACTTCCTCCCTTGTGCCATCACCCTACTTACTATCACTTTTTAAATAGCATCCATTGTACTCTATGTATTTATTCACATGCCATTGCTGACACATGAGGGCAATGTCTCTGTCTATTCATCTTTGTATTCCCAGGGCCATATCTAGAACTAGCGTATAGTGAGTACTAAATAAAATTTAGGTTGGAAGACAAGAGTAGGGGAAGGACATTTCATTCCAAGGTAACTCCTTGTGGTAAGATAAGGAAGTGAGGCAAGCACAGGATGTTCATAGAACTTCCAGGGATTCCATATTACAGGAGCTTGAGTGTGCGAAGCCAGCTGATTAGAAAGAGAAATCCCTTGTATGGAATCACAGGGTAATGAGAAGTGGAAAGAGCTCCAGAAACTGTAAACAAAACTCCTTAGGACAGTGTGTGGATACAGCTGAATGGAAAAATGCTGATTACAATGCTAAGTGAATGGAGATCCTTTTGTCTCTGGTTAAATTTTTATTATGGACTAAGAATCATTAGTGCTGATTTATACCTATATTTATAGGAATCCAAACATAGTTTTTAGAATGGCAGTATTTCTCAAGGCCAGAATATGGGAGCAGTCGTCTAGAGAAAATGTCTGGGTGTGATTGGCTTTTCTTTGTTTCTCAGTGTGTCCAAAGGAACTTCTTTGTGAGCTTATTTCTGTTACTTTTCTTTATAGGTATGTTCTTGAGCTGTGTGTGTGTCAGTGTCCTTGTCTGTGAGTGCTGTGTTTGCTGTGAAGGTGCATATAGCTCTGTGTTCATTTCTTCCACAGCATTCTCATAATATTCTCAATCCTTTTTTCTTTAATTCTCCCTTCCTCTTTTCTGTCATTTCATTTTTCCTTCCTCTCTTACATTTCTTTCTTACCAACTGTTTGGTCTTTGTTCTTCTCTATTCTTCTTTTCATTTCTATTCCCCTTTTCTCTCCTCTCCTTCCTGTTAATTGTATGGTAAATAGAAATGATTGTTCTACATAAAATGGAATATCAAAAAAATTAAAAGTTAAGAGCTACCTAAACCACATTTCCCCTTTCCCTAAACAAAGGAAACTCAGCCAGATTTAGTATTTACCATTGGAAAAATGATATTCTCAATCATTCAGTCACTAAAATAAAAAATCTTGTTGCCATCTCAAGTTCAGCCCTTTTTGTTACTCCTCACATCTAATTAATAGTAATAATTAATCACCAAAGTCATTCATTCTTCCTCTAAAATAACCCTTCAAATCTTTCCTTATTTTCTAATCTGACTGCTGGTTCCCTGATCCACGCTGTCATATTTTATATTTGCTAATGAAATAGCATTCCATTTGTTTTAATTTGTTCGGGCTGCTATAACAAAATACCATAGACTTAATAGGTTATAAAAAACAGATTTATTTCTCATGGTTCTGTCTATAGGCTGGTGGTCCAAGATTAGGGTGCCAGCATGGTTGAGTGAGGCCTGCTTCTGGGTCACATACTTCTTATTGTATCATCACATGGCAGAAGGGTCTAGGGAGCTCTCTGGAGTCTCTTTTATAAGGACACTAATCCCTTTCAAGGGGGTTCCACCCTTATGGCCTAATCACCTCACAGAGGCCCCACGTACTAATATCATCACCTTTGGGAGTTAAGATTTCAACATATGGGTTTTGGGGGAGGGGCACAAACATTCAGACCATACACTGCCTTAACAGCCTGCTTCTTTTCTCATCCACTTCTAAGCCATGGTACATATTGCCAAGGGATAATATTTTTTTTTGAATTTTATTTACTTATTTTTATACAGCAGGTTCTTATTAGTTATCAATTTTACACATATTAGTGTATATATGTCAATCCCAATCTCCTAGTTCATCCCACCACCACCCACCCCCACTTTCCCCACTTGGTGTCCATACGTTTGTTCTCTACATCTGTGTCTTTATTTCTGCCTTGCAAAATGGTTCATCTGTACCATTTTTCTACATTCCACATATGTGTTAATATACGATATTTGTTTTTCTCTTTCTGACGTACTTCACTCTGTATGACAGTCTTTAGATACATCCACGTCTCAAAAAATGACTCAATTTTGTTCCTTTTTATGGCTGAGTAATATTCCATTGTATAAATGTACCACATCTTCTTTATCCATTCGTCTGTCA
>NC_041217.1:110756379-110757921 GCF_002837175.3 Physeter macrocephalus
ATTTCGTTCCTTTTTATGGCTGAGTAATATTCCATTGTATACATGTACCATGTCTTCTTTATCCATTCGTCTGTCAATGAGCATTTAAGTTGCTTCCATGACCTGGCTATTGTAAATAGTGCTGCAATGAACATTGTGATATATGACTCTTTTTGAATCATGGGTTACTCTGGGTATATGCCCAGTAGTGGGGCTGCTGGCTCATATGGTAATTCTATTTTTAGTTTTTTAAGGAACCTCCATGCTGTTCTTCATAGTGGCTGTATCAATTTACATTCCCACCAACAGTGCAAGAGGGTTCCCTTTTCTCCACACCCTCTCCAGCATTTGTTGTTTGTAGATTTTCTGATGATGCCCATTCTAACTGGTGTGAGGTGATACCTCATTGTAGTTTTGCAATTACATTTCTCTAATAATTAGTGGTGTTGAGCAGCTTTTCATGTGGCTCTTGGCCATCTGTATGTTCTTTGCAGAAATGTCTATTTAGGTCTTTTGCCCATTTTTGGATTGGGTTGTTTGTTTTTTTAATACTGAGCTGCATGAGCTGTTTATATATTTTGGAGATTAATTCTTTGTCCGTCGATTCATTTGCAAATATTTTCTCCCATTATGAAGGTTGTCTTTTTGTCTTGTTTATGGTTTCCTTTGCTGTGCAAAAGCTTTTAAGTTTCATTAGGTCCCATTTGTTTATTTTTGGTTTTATTTCCATTTCTTTAAGAGGTGGGTCTAAAAGGATCTTCCTGTGATTTATGTCGTAGAGTGTTCTGCCTAAGTTTTCCTCTAAGAGTTTTATAGTGTCCAATCTTACATTTAGGTCTTTAATCCATTTTGAGTTTATTTTTGTGTATGGTTTTAAGGAGTGTTCTAATTTCATTCTTTTACATGTAGCTGTCCAGTTTTCCCAGCACCACTTATTGAAGAGACTGTCTTTTCTCCATTGTATATCCTTGCCTCCTTTGTCATAGATTAGTTGACCATAGGTGCATGGGTTTATCTCTGGGCTTTCTATCTTGTTCCATTGATCTATATTTCTGTTTTTATGTCAGTACTGTATTGTCTTGATTAGTGTAGTTTTGTAGTATAGTCTGAAGTCAGGGAGTCTGATTCCTCCAGCTCTGTTTTTTTCTCTCAAGATTTCTTTGGCTCTTCAGGGTCTGTTGCATATCCATACAAATTTTAAGACTTTTTTGTTCTAGTTCCGTAAAAAATGCCATTGGTAATTTGATAGGGATTGTTTTGAATCTGTAGATTGCTTTGGGTAGCATAGTCAGTTTCACAATAATGATTCTTCCAGTCCAAGAATATGGCCTTTATAATGCTGAGGTAGGTTCCCTCTATACCCACTTTCTGGAGAGTTTTTATCATAAATCGGTGTTGAATTTTGTCAAAAGCTTTTTCTGAATCTATTGAGATTATCATATGGTTTTTATTCTTCAGTTTGTTAATATGGTGTATCACATTTATTGATTTGTGTATATTGAAGAATCCTTGCATCCCTGGGATAAATCCCACTTGATCATGGTGTATGATCCTTTTAATGTG
>NC_041217.1:110758098-110769599 GCF_002837175.3 Physeter macrocephalus
AGCTTTTCTCTAAATGTTTGATAGAATTCACCTGTGAAGCCATCTGGTCCTGGACTTTTCTTTGTTGGAAGATTTTTAATCAAATTTCAGTTTCAGTGCTTGTGATTGGTCTGTTCATATTTTCTATTTCTTCCTGGTTCATTTTCAAAGGTTGTGCTTTTCTAAGAATTTGTCCATTTCTTCCAGGTTGTCCATTTTATTGGCAAAGAGTTGCTTGTAGTAGTCTCTTATGATGCTTTGTATTTCCGTGGTGTCTGTTGTAACTTCTCTTTTTTCATTTCTAGTCTTATTGATTTGAGTCCTCTCCCTCTTTTTCTTGATAAGTCTGGCTAAAGGTTTATCTTCTCAGAGAGCCAGCTTTTAGTTTTATTGATCTTTGCTATTGTTTTCTTTGTTTCTATTTCATTGTTTTCTGCTCTGATCTTTATGATTTCTTTCCTTCTACTAACTTTGGGTTTTATTTGTTCTTCTTTCTCTCGTTCCTTTAGGTGTAAGGTTAGATAGTTTATTTGAGATTTTTCTTGTTTCCTGTGGTAGGATTGTATTGCTATAAACTTCCCTCTTAGGCAAGTAGTGTCCTTATGTAGTGTCCTTCCTTGTCTCTTGTAACATTCTTTATTTTAAAGTCTATTTTATCTGATATGAGTTGTGTTTCCCACTTATAGAAGTTCCTTTAGCATTTGTTGTAGAGCTGGTTTTGTGGTGCTGAATTCTCTTAGCTTTTGCTTGTCTGTAAAGCTTTCGATTTCTCCATTAAATCTGAACAAGATCATCACCAGGTAGAGTAATCTTGGTTTTATTTTCTTCCCTTTCATCACTTTAAATATATCATGCCACTCCGTTCTGGCTTGTAGAGTTTCTGCTGAGAAATCAGCTCTTAACCTTATGGGAGTTCCGTGGTATGTTATTTGTCATTTTTCCCTTGTCACTTTTAATAATTTTTCTTTGTCTTTAATTTTTGTCAATTTGCTTACTCTGTGTCTCAGTGTGTTTCTCCTTGGGGTTATCCTGCCTGGGATTCTCTGCACTTCCTTGACTTGGGTGGGTATTTCCTTTCCCATGTTAGGAAGTTTTCAACTATAATCTCTTCCAATATTTTCTTGGGTCCTTTCTCTCTCTCTTCTCCTTCTGGGACCCCTATAATGCAAATGTTGGTGTTTTTAATGTTGTCCCAGAAGTCTCTTAGGCTGTCTTCATTTCTTTTAATTCTTTTTTCTTTATTCTGTTCCACAGCAATGAATTCCACCATTCTAGCTTCCAGGTCACTTATCGATTCTTCTGCCTCAGTTATTCTGCTATTGATTCCTTGTAGTGTATTTTTCATTTCAGTTATTGTATTGTTCATCTCTGTTTGTTTGTTCTTTAATTCTTCTAGGTGTTTGTTCTTTACTTCTTCTAGGTCTTTGTTGAACATTTCTTGCATCTTCTCAATCTTTGCCTCCATTCTTTTTCCAAGGTCCTGGATCATCTTCACTATCATTATTCTGAATTCTTTTCCTGGAAGGTTGCCTATCTCCACTTCATATAGTTGTTTTTCTGGGGTTTTATCTTGTTCCTTCATCTGGTACATAGTCCTCTGCCTTTTCTTTTTGTCTGTCTTTTTGTGAATGTGGTTTTCGTTCCACAGGCTTCTGGATTGTAGTTCTTCTTGCTTCTGCTGCCAAGACATAACATTTAAAACCTGCAAATATAATTATTCCCTTCTCCTTTTAAAACTCACTCTCTCCCCTCCCCCATTGCCTAAAGTTCAATTTGAGACTCAGTAACCTAGTCTTAAAGCTAGAAGGCTTTAATTAGCTGAGTTTCCTACATTCACCCATAGCTCCAGACATACTAAATGACTTACAATTTTCTGGACGTGTTTATTCCTTTTCTCAAATTATTCCTTCTGTCGTGTTCACTTGTTGAACTCCTGCCACTCAAACCTTAATGTTGTTATGAAAGGTAATAGATCAGTTTCCTAACACCCTTGCAAGTTCAAGTTGTGAGGTGGTGCATACTTGAGGCAAAAGAACACTATTATCTAGGGCCTTGGCCCAGTATTCTCAGTGCAATCCCTTATTGAATAGACTGGGACCACCTGTAAACTTAAGCATGTCTTTTACCTCTCCACACTAGAATCTGGCCAGATGGCCTCCTTGTACCCTTTCCTTTGGTTTACACCTTCATCTGGGCCCTACCGGGCTAATGATATTGCAAGGCATGGAAATGTAAGCTCAAGAATAAGAACTCTACTTTTTCCTATGGCTGAGGGCAAAATTGGCTTTGCCTTTCCTTTTTTCTCTAGAGTCCACCCTGTTCCTGCTAGATCTTTAAGATTGGTATATAAGAGTGTAAGTTGGAGGGAGAGAGAAGAGACCTCAGGCTTATCTGATCATACCAGCTACATGGGAGGGAAGTGAGAGAAAACAAGTTCAGAGGAAAGCACTCTCACAACAGGAATTTTCCAATAAAAATCAGACCACTATGAGTAAATTTGCATTGTTGGGCAAAAATGAGAAGGACTATGCAGATGTTTTCAATTCAGCAATGATTGTTAGGCTGAGATTCCAATCTGAATTGAAAATATGCTGAAGAGTGGTCAGTATAAGTGAGAATGCTTAAATATAAAGGGCACTGGTTGAAGGAAGAGAAAGGAAACAACATTTATTAAGGACCTATTAATGCTACCCCAAGTTAATCTTTATAAGAACTCTAGGAGGGAAATGATATTGTTAGCATTTAATGGATGGGAAAACAGACCCAGCAGTTAATTGACCTAAGGTTGTATTGCTAGTAAGTTGCTATACTGTCTCCATTTTATCTTGTTACCTTCAGAACTTCTATTTATTGTATGGAGATCCACATTTGATGAATGAGTAGGTGAATATAACGTATGTGAATATATAAATTTAATAAACACTGATTCTTATCCCCACTGGGTCCCCTCTTCTGCTGATTCTCACAGGGATAAGGTTAGAGCTTATTTGAATTCTTGAATATGGTCTTGTGTTCTATATTTTAGGACCAGTGATAAAAGGAGAAACTTGGCTAAACAAAAAGCTGAGGCTCAAAGGAGGCTTTATGGTCAAAATTCAATCAAAAGGCTTTTACCGGGTTCCTCAGACTCAGAACAGCAGAGACATCAGTTGGAGAGGCGGAAAGAAGAGTTGGTATGAAAAATTTAACAGTGTACCTGCAATTTGAATTGCGTAATTCATTTGTCAGGTTTTATTTGTAAAATTTCTTCATTTCTAGAAGGAGAGACTCGCTCAGGTACGGAAGCAGATCTTGAAAGAAGAACATGAAAATCGACACATGGGGAATTACAGGTAACTGTGCTTTTGTTTTTTAATAGATTGAAGAAGTGAAGTGTCAAAACAGAAGTGTCTGCATTTTTTAACTTTTAGGCTTATTTTAAGCACTGTTTATTTCATTCTGAGAAAGTGCTTTTTGTTTAATATATTTCCAGAAAGAAAAGATAGTTAGCAAGTAGATGGTTCAGACTTGGGGAGAGCTCCTGGGGTGGTTGTGTGAAGTCTTTTCAGGCTGATGTTATCATGTGACCTTATTTAATTATAATACACTATTTTGAAAAAGTCAGGTTTCAGGTCTCTTAGTATTCTTTCTGTCAGTTCAGAGTGGTTGCTGTACTTTGTTTTAAGTTCAGATATATCAGGAACCAGGCAAATAATGAAAATGTTTGGAGGAGGCAGGTATGAGACAATAGAAAGGGGTTTGGACTGTACAGAACTGGACATCCTCCACAGTATCACCTTTGACAGGAGAAAAGGGGACCCCCTAAGCTCTTTGTGTTCTTGGAAAGACAGCCCCTCCTCCCAAGCTTTGACACTGACTCAGCAGAATTAGGAGGATTTGACGTCATAGAGCTTCCCGCACTCCTGGTAAGATGTTCTTTCCAGCCTTAACACTATCAACAGTGATGATGAGAACACATTCCTCTTACCCTATGTCTACCTAATTCTCTCCACCAGAGAGACAAATTCCACCACCCCTCAAAAGATCATTAGGATTAATCCCTACATTCTTGTATACATCAATAATCACACTGAGTCTAAAACTTCTCAAATTATCCCTCATCACCTAAATTCTCTCCAGTAAACTTCTGTATTTCTCAATATGCCCAATAGTGATTCTTCTTCAACCACCTCCCCTTGACCAAACCTTTATACTGTGCCTTCTGGAACTGCATTGTTTAATGATAATTCTCTAGATAAACTTCAATTTGTATTGGTAACAAATGAAAATTTATGGATTTCTTGTAACTATATTCATCTTTACTTCTAGCACCTAGTAAAGTGACTGACAAGAGTAGATGGTCAAGAATTATCTATGTAGTTGACCTTAACTCTTGTGCTATGATAGCTTTTTTTAAACAAGCTGGTTTATCTGATTTTATTGTAGGCGAATTTATCCTCCTGAAGATAAAACACTACTTGAAAAGTATGAAAATTTGTTGGCTGTTGCCTTTCAGACCTTCCTTTCAGGAAGAGCAGCTTCATTCCAGCGAGAGATGAATAATCCTTTGAAAAGGATGAAGGTAAAAGAATGAATGTTTATAAAGAAAAAAAAAGAATAAAGCCACACAATATGTCTTTATAAACAACCCATGTTAGTTCCACATATAAAAACATTTTACTTTTAATATGCACTTTCCTTCCATTTTAAGTTGGTAATGTTTCATAACCAACCAAATGATTTCATAAATAAGATGTTTTTTAACAAGACAAGTTAAGCAGTAGAGAATGTTGATATTATGTTTTAATCTATTGTAATAAATGTTTTATTACAGAGTTATGTATACATAACTGAATAAAAAAATAGATTGAAATAACCTAGTGGTTTGTGATGTTCTCATTGTTTGAGAATGAGATATAACTATGAGTTACATAGTTAACAATATAGTTAACTATGTAACTATATTGTTACATAGTTAGATTGTAACTAACGTTATACATAATTTTTTCCTGATACTGCATAGACCTGGCATATGAGAAGTAATTGAAACACACACGCAGAGTAATCTGTTTGCCTTACTAAAAGGTCTGTTAGTTATCTTTTGCAGTATAATAAGCCATTGCATTTATTTGCTCATTATTCCGCAGTCTTGGCTGGCTGGGCTCAGTTGAGTGGTTCTTCTGCTGAGCTAGCTTGGAGTGAATCATATATTTGCATTTATCAACTCAACTGGGGATGGAAATCCAAGAAGGCTTCACTCCTGTGTCTGGTGCATCAGATGAGATAGCTGGAACATCTGGGGAGCAGGCTGGGTGTCTCTTTCTCTCTACATGACCATGTAAGGAGGGTAACTGGATCTCTTAATATGATAGCTCAGGGTTCCAAAATGGAGCATTTCAAGAGGACAACCCCAGAGTACAGGGACTAATCAAACCTCTGCTAGCATCATGCTTGCTAATGTTCCATTGGACAAATAAGTTTTTATTTGTTGTCTAAACAGTCAGTGGTCTTTAATAGTTTTCTAAGTATTCATATTTACTCACATACTTACCCTTTCTTGTGTTCTTCATTCCATCACACAGACCTATTAAAATTGTTTATATTTTATATTACTGGAAATCTCCCTAGTGTGATACCTCCAGTATCTTGGATACCCTGTTATATTGAGTGATTCAAAAATCATGATAAAGTTTATTATAGATAGATTTTGCTATGGTCTTTTCACTAAAATTCTGCAACAGGAGGATATAAAGCCATTTTCAAGCTGGCTAGGCCTAAGGGACAGAAGCAGAAGGAATATTGTATACCCCAATGCTCTTTTGCTTTAAATTTCCCTCTTTTGACATATGCAAGTATTTCCACCATTAGAATTATGTTCTGTGGTCTTTTTGTTTTTCCTGACCCAGACAGTGAGAGACCTTTGTTCATTTTCCTCTGCCTGTTCTATAATGTCATTTCTCTCTCCTCTGGATGCAGCCTCTGTTCCATCTTCCCATCACTGTGCTCCTAGAAATCCTAAGGATTCTGGAGCCAGACAGACCTACATTCAAATTCCAGCTCCACCACATGTTAATTTTGTAAACTTACATTAAACTATTTGATCAATCAGATCACTAAAATAGTAGTATTAAAATTATATTTGACAGGCTGTGAAAATAAAATTGAGGTTAATTAAAATAGTCTGTTTAAAGTACCTTGGCACATAATAAATAGGCTTCAAGTCTCAATTTGATTCTTCAAAATCTAGTTTAAATGTCACCACTTTGCCTGCCCCATTCCATTGATCTGGGAGCCTCTTCTTATATAACACTCACACAGTCTTCATTACTGTTGTTTTCTAATGAGTGTCAAAACTAGGTAGTGTGAGTCCTCAAATTTATTCTTTTTAAAAACTCTTTTGGCTTTTCTAGGTCCTTTCATGCCTTCATACAAATTTTAGAATCAGTTTGATTCTAAATTTTGATTAATTTTTTAATTACAAAAAAAGGCTGCTGGGATTTTAATTCGGACTGAGGAATCTACAAAACAATTTCTGGGGAATTAACAATACTGAGTCTTCTGATCCATTAATATGGCATATCTCTCAATCTACTTGGATCTTTAATAACTCTGCTGTGTTGGTAGTTTTCAGTTTATAGTTTTTGCACATCTTTCATTAAATTTATTTTTAAGTATTTGATGTTTTTGCTGCTGTTGCTGGTAATATTGTTTGTAAATTTTTTTATTTTTAATTTGTTGCCAGGATGTAAACACCTGATTATTTTTGTATATTACCCTTATATCTAGCATTTTTATATATTGTAATTTTACTAACTGCATTTCAAATTATTTTTTTATTTTTATTTTGGTTACTTAGAAGTTTGTTGCTTAATTTCCATACATTTAAAAAGTTCTAGTTTTATTTTTGGTAAAGTTTCTAGTTTAGTTCATTGGTGTTAGAAAACATATTCTGATTTCAGTCTTGTAAAATAAATTGAGACTTGCTTTAACTCAATATGGTACTTATATTAGTGAATGTCCAAGTCTACTTGAAAATAATGTGTACACTACAGGCGATGGTTATAGACTTTTATTTATTTACTTATTTATTTTATTTATTTAATTTTTTTGGCTGCGGCGGGTCTTAGTTGCAGCACATGGGTCTTCATTGAGGCATGCGGGATCTTTCGTTGCAGCGCGGGCTCTTTGTTGCAGCGCTTGAGCTTCTCTCTAGTTCTGGTTTTCCATCCATGCCTCTATCCTCCTATTCTACTACATACTCAACTAAAATTGCTATTGGAAAGACCCAGCAGGCGAAGAGAACCAGCTCTGTGGGACTCTTCTAGATGTCTCAGTAGCCCACATGACCTTTGAAAACTCCATTGGATTCTCTTTACCCCCACAGAATCTCTGTATTATAGACCTAATCTCTGCTCATCTGTGTCCAGACCTGACAAATGAACGTAAAGTAGAAAGTGGCCACTTATCTCTGCTCACCTAGGGAGAACTTTTCCCTCTCTGGTATAATTCCTTTTACACTACTTTTATCCACAGCTTTCTAATGTCTTAAAAAATATGATTATTTAGTTTATCATCTTTTTTTAGCTCTTATGATGAAAATGCTGTCTATATGACCTTCTTTCTCCTAAACAGAAGCAGAATTCCTTACTTTTTAACTGTCTTGTGCTGCTGTCTTTGGAATCCTTTGTAGGATTCTTGTTTAATCAAACTTTATATTAAGAGTCTTTTGATATTTTAATAGCTAAATCTTAGATTGGGATGAAGAGTAACCTATTTTACAGATTTCCATTGCACAGTGAGATTTCTAGTTTCTCTAAAACCCTTTTTTTAAAAAAAGAAACACACATATAAATCATAAATATATAAATGAAGTTGTGATTTTTTATAGGATGAATAAATAACTCAATGAAAGCAGTTAACTCTACCTCGTTTAGTAAAGCTGTTGTACTCCTATTGCTCTGGTTTGCTCAACATCCACTTGGGTGTATGTTTTTATAACTTTACCCTTTGACTTCAAAGTGACTCTAGAAGAGCATGAGAAAAGGAGTTAGGCGTATAGAGTGAAAACCTTTCATAAAGTTCTAAAGATACTCGTGTGCAATAGTTAAAAATTTAAAAGTTTCATTAAATTGTGCCTATTACCTAAATACTAACATTAGATTGTTCTAAATGAAACTATTAGGCCAATCATCAGTGTTCTGTCTGCAGTCGTAATATTATTTTGCACTAATTGATACAGCAATGATTGATGAAATTGCAGTCTGGAAAAATTAGAGTGAACTTTTAGAAATTTTAAAGTGTCCAATAGGCTAATTTATTGAAGTATTGTATTCTAAGATTTTAATAGTATACTAGAACATAAGGATATGTTTGTTTATGATAATCAATACATAACAGATTTCAGCTAAGTATTATCTTTATTGCCAGGTTTTAGTGAAAGTTTCTTTAAGATGGTTTGCCATGACTCTTTATTTCTCATTTGATCTGAGCAATCTTTGTTAAATACTTTTCAGAATGCTTGTACACAAGATTAATAATCTTTTAATTAATTCTGGAGTCCATTAGTGATCACGATTTTAATTAAATATTTTTTAAGGAGGAAGATATTTTGGATCTTCTGGAACAATGTGAAATTGATGACGAAAAGTTGATGGGCAAAACTGCCAAGTCACGAGGACCAAAGGTGCAGTACCTTTATCTTCCTTAATATCAGAGTAGACTCTACTAAGGACAGTTGATTTCCACTTTGTATTTCTCACTGTAAGAATGACTGATGCCACTTTCAAGGAACTCTGTGGACTATGTTTCCAGTGAAGATGGAATTAGGAAGATCATGCTTTCTTATACTCAGGAGAAGCTTTGTTTTGTTTTGATAGTTTTCCTCATTTTCTGACTCTTTCCCTCATCTAGTGAAAGCCCTGTGAGTCAGGGCCAAGCAGGACCTAGAACTGGTACCCTCATTCTATACTCAGTATTATGTTTTCCTATCTCCAAACATATAATTATTAGAGATGTGTAGCATTATAGATCAGGCAAATCATGACTCCAGAGATCCTAATGGGGAGCCCCATCTTTTGCTGGCACGGCAACATTGAAAGTTTGTAAGGAAAAGTAGTTACAGTTTCTAGGAAGACATAGAAAGCTGTCATGCTGGCAAAAATAGGCAGGTGTTTGCTTTACCTTCATCTGCTCTGTGGTGATGACATCCACATGTTCTTTTGTTACATGTCAAAGTCCTTGCTAGTAGAGTAGGAAAGAGTTGAATTTGTAAAGTCTTGGAAAGTTTTTTCATTCTGCTTTTTTTCACTTTACATTTCAGCAATACTGAACTATTACTATGTCCTCACATCATGCTCTGTCATGCTTTCATGCTTTTTCTGTACGCCTGGAATGCTTGCCTATTAAAAGAATAATTGATTCATTGCTTGATTGATTAGAGACCCCCCTCCTAATCCAGCTAAACCATTGCTGCTTTTGTGAAATCTTCCCTCATTCTCCTAGTTGGACTTAGATCTTCTGTCCCCTCCTTCTATTGCTGTACCACAAATGACACTTTTATAGAGCAGCTGTGACAAATAATTGTTTGCATGCTTGCCTTAGTATGAGCTTGTAAGTTCCTTGAGGATAGGAGGTGTATTTCATCTTTACATCTCTAGCACCTAGCACAGCATCTGGCACTTAGTAGGTTCTCAAAACCATTAGTTAAATTTGTTGAATGTGTCCACAAGGACCTCACTGACTAGTGGAAGGGCAGATAGGTGAACCAAAAACCAGGGTATATTGTGGCAAGTACTGTAATTAAGGGAATGGGAAGTGCTACAGCAACATAGAGAAGAAAGGGATTGGTAGATTATGGATGGCTTCATAAAGGCAGTGCCATTTGAATTGAACATTAAAGGCAAAGACATGGAGGTATGATGCTGCCTAGGGTGTTGGAGAAATGACAAGGAATTTGGTATGACTCAGGTGGAAGATTCTTGGACAGTAAATTGGTGCAAGATGAACCTGGTAAAAGATACATATCTGATGAAGACCAGAGACCTTGAATGTCAGGCACTGTTCTTCTGAATTATGTATTCTATATCAAAGACTGTAGAAGATTTTGTTGATAATTCCTTTGGAACAAATTTTTTTTAGAGTATCTGTAAAAGTGAATACCTTCATGAGTTATTGCTTCATTTTGGAAAACATTGGAAAGTCTCTAAACTTTGTATATTAATTATTTACCAATTTGGCAAACCAGATATGAGGCAACCTGGGGGCACAATATTCATGGCAGATTGGCAAATGCAAAGGCCTAAGTCAGTCTTCTACTGTCTTATATTTTCCTTTGCTTCATCAAATAAGGCTTATGATCCAAATAAAAATATAACCTCCTAGAGGGCAGAATTCACACTGTGTATTTTTCAACCCCTCTTATTCCAGGCAAATTGTAGGAACTAACAATGTATTCATTGAATTGAAATGAATTGGTTAGTTCCTATAGTTATTAACACCAGAAATATTTCGAAGTGTTGAAAACTGCATAATCAGTCTGAAGTAAAAGTATTTTTATAACTTCTAACCTTAGGTATACTGAGGGTCTGGAGTGAGCCAAACTTCAAAGCAGCCTTTCCTTTTTAGAGGGTTGTTATCACATGTCAAACACTGATTTCCAGTGTCTTTACTGGTAGAATAATTGAAGGTTATCAAGGTTAAAATAAACTTGGGAGAAATAACTTTTCACTTATTTGAGAATCTAAGAAGTATTAATTAGCTATGTAAATAATATCACATAAAGTATTAGCATTGTTCTTCAGCCAAGTGCTAGGTACTTGTTTTATTGTTCTTTATGCCATTTATATATATTTTAATATATGAGGCAGTTCATAATACAATTGGACATAAAAATAAATGGTATGGTTTGTGTCAGAACTCGACGCCGGTTTACAAATTCCAATTTGTAGTTAACGGCACTGTTTGGAGTTTATGTTGCTGTGACTTCTTATTACTTATTGCTTTAACAGTGTATTGGTTAACAAATCCCAAATGCATATATGACACAAAAGTTCAACTTTCCGTTTCCCTTTGTGATTATAGGATTGAGTAACTCATTATGTAGTCAAGCTCCTTAAGAAACTTTAAAGCTGTTTGCCTACTTGAAGGAAGGCACTATTAGCAAGCCTGATTGTGCCACTGTTTCTAATGGGTATGCTAGACTTCTGAAGAAACATCCTTCCTCTAGAATTCATATTCCCTAAGACTATCAAAATGTTTGATGATTGTGTTACTGGTAAATGTTTTTATGCATATCTCTTTGAACATTGTTAGTGCTCAGTAAATATTAGACTATCAAAAGGAGAACTTTTTTTTTTTTTTTGTGGTACGCGGGCCTCTCACTGTTGTGGCCTCTCCCTTTGTGGGGCACAGGCTCTGGATGCGCAGGCTCAGCGGCCATGGCTCACGGGCCCAGCCGCTCCGTGGCATGTGGGATCTTCCCGGACCGGGGCATGAACCCGTGTCCCCTGCATCGGCAGGCGGACTCTCAACCACTGCGCCACCAG
>NC_041217.1:110769609-110825993 GCF_002837175.3 Physeter macrocephalus
TCTTCCCGGACCGGGGCACGAACCCGTGTCCCCTGCATCGGCAGGCGGACTCTCAACCACTGCGCCACCAGGGAAGCCCAGGAGAACATATTTTTAAACACAAGTTGGTACCTTAGTGTATTAAACTACTTCCCTGCTTTGGTTATTTTTCATCCTTTGCTAAGACAGTAACTTTAAGAACATCATGCTTTGGCTTACTATGGATTCCAGGCACTTCGTGAAATGCTATTTCTTTCTTTATCTTTCATCCTACACTGTTATATGAGAGGATATACCTTATTTCAGTGAAATCTCAGGGTAACCAAGGATTTCATTATGGTATATGCTAACATTAAAGCATTTTTGTTTGATTTAACAGAGAACAAGAAACTAGTATACAACTGCAGGAACCTTCCGCAGGAGGAATAAGAGGCATGTGGCATGTGTAATTGTCTCTTAAAATGACTAAGTTACAAAACTGTCGTGCTCTTGGTTGTGCACATTCTTTCTGAAGTGAAGATGTCCCACTTTCCTTATCTTTTGTTCCTTCAGCTGGCATCATTGGAAACACATTGATTGGGAGATTCAGAGACAAGTGATTCTGATGGAGATATTGGAACATGATAGCCTGGCGTTTTAAATCTTTACAGATTTACCCTTCTACATGGCACTTATCCTCTAAAAAAATTTATGCCATACTGATTTTTACATTATATCCCTTTTTGAAAATGTAGTGTGGGCAATGAAAAGTAATGTTGCTCCATTATGGCCAGATCCTATGTAACAGAGGTAGGAATCCTCCAAGAAAAGCTGTGAGTTTGTGCATGGCCAATTTGGAAAGTGGATAATTAACTAAAAATTTTTATTTCTAAAAATGTCCAAAGAGAAATTAGACATGTGAGGAATACCTCGTTTCTTGTTGCATATTATCTGAGTGTATCATAGGCTCATAGGCTCTGTTTTAAGATGTGGCCTACTTTATTGATAGTGGATTATTTTACTTATAGTGGTTTCTCTGGCTGCTGCTTCCTTATTTTATTTTACTTTTGCCTCTCTTGCCCCTCCTTCCCCTCCTTCTCTCCTCTCTCTCTCTCTCACAAGTGTGCACACACACACACACACAAATACACATTTGTTGAGTGATTTTGAGCATTAGGGATACAACAGAGGTATACCTCTGAGTCTTGATGAGTAATGAGTAATCATTCAGCATGGAATGGAGAAAAGCTATGTTTGATTTTTATGTTTTTATCTTAAATGTTTTTTCTTTATTTTGTTATTCTTTGTGGATATTTTGGTCCTTTATTTGAATCGTGCATAAACAGCATTTTCCTCATCATGACTGAAATATATTATTTAAGAAAGAATATTTCACAGAAACAGAACAATTAGTGGATAGCATTAGAGCAGTAGTACTTTGGGGGATTTTTCAGGCTTAAGTGAAAAGCAGTAATCATAAGTGGGAAAATAAAAATAGTAACTAATCATGTGAATGAGCCTTTTTGAATTCTAACAAAATATCACATTTCCTCCCATTTTAGCCTCTGTCTTCCATGCCCGAGAGTACTGAGATAACAAAAAGACAGAAGTACTACAGCAGTGACAGCAGCTATGGTAGTAGCAGCAGCTCTTCAGAATCAGAAGAAAATGAAAAAGAAGAGTACCAAAATAAGAAAAGAGAAAAGCAAGTTACATATAATCTTAAACAGTCCAACCACTACAGATTAATCCAACCATCCAGTAAGTTAATTACTTCTAATTTAGTTGTTATGTGAAAAATTATGGAACTGAAATTACTGAACTCAATAAAAAGACCTTGGGCCAAATGAACCCTTGTGTGTGAGGAGACCTGGATTCTATCCCACTTCCTTCTCCAACCAGACCTTGATTAGATCTGGATCCCACAACCCTTTTCGGGGTCTGCAAATAGAAAACAAAAGAGTTGACTTAAGGATCTCTACAGTCCATTCTTCTATATTTCAAAGTTTTTGTTAAGTCCTAGATTTCTGCATGAATTGTATAAAATGTGCCTCATGGTTGATCTGATGACTGCATTCTCTTTTTTTTTTTTTTTTTTTTTTTTTTTTGTGGTATGCGGGCCTCCCTCTGTTGTGGCCTCTCCCGTTGCGGAGCACAGGCTCCGGACGCGCAGGCTCAGTGGCCACGGCTCACGGGCCCAGCCGCTCCGCGGCATGTGGGATCTTCCCAGACCGGGGCACGAACCCGGTTCCCCTGCATTGTCAGGCGGACGCGCAACCACTGCGCCACCAGGGAAGCCCTGCATTCTCTTTTAAGCCCAAATATTCTCTCATTGCATTCCCCACTCTGGCACTCATTTTGTTTCATATTCTCGCCTGTTTTTAAAAATGTGTGTATCTCCCTAGGCATTTGACTTGAATGTATCTGTGAGCCACACAATTGTGAAATAGTTGGAAGTTTTGTTCCCTCCCATTTTCGTCACGGGTAAGCACTTCAGTCAGGGCTTCGGTGTATAGGAAGGAAGTATTCAGGAGAGGAACCAACCAGCTTCTCTGTCTCCTTCCTTTTCTGCTGCCTTTTTCCTCTTTCCTCTTTTATTCCTTTTCCCATTTTCTCTCTCTTCCATTCTCCTGTCTTTCATTCCTTCTTCGATCCCAAATGTCCACTATTGTGTCTGTTATTCCTCTTTCATCCCCAGATGCCCAGTGTGGTACTGCTGTTGCCCAGGCTCAGTTGGATACCCCTTTCTGATGCTGCCTCCAAAGCAGGACTTTCCTTAACCTCTGTTTCTCAACTCTCTGTTTGCCTTGCCCTCGTCCTAGGGCTCCACAAAGGGACCGGTCCAATCACGCGATAAACACATTTCTGAGCCTTTGTTGCTCTATCTCCAGCAATGGTTTAATAGTTACCTGATAATATGTATGTTTTAAACCTGGCCTTCCAGACTTATGAGAAAATGCATAAGGAATGCAGACCTAATAGTTGAAGATTTTTAAAGGTCTTTCTTTTACTTCCAAATTATTCCATAAAGATACGTGCTAAAGTTCCTGTCTTTGAGGGCTTATGTGTTTGGAGGGGAAATAATGTATTATGTTCCATTTCATTTGTTTATTTACTCCTTTAATATATGTTTATTGAGCACCTGTTCCAGAGTTTGTAAGCTATTTTATCTATTATTTCCCTTTTTCTTAAAGACTCCTTAAGTACTTTCAGTGCATCTCAGTGTAAGTATGGCTCTGTTTCTCTTTTGGAAGCTGACATTGTTCTGCCCAGATTTTGTCAGTTTTGGAGACCCTTTCCTATTGGCTAATGTGTATATCCTTAACAGCAGGAACTGACAGAGGATAAGGGTAGTGGTGAGAAAAAATTGCTAGGGCTCCTATGGCTCTGAGATTCTTCTTTCTTCTCAGACCAATAGGTTAATAAATTGAGATCAGACAAAGAGTGTACTAGAAATGTTTTTAAGTATAAATTCACATTTTAAAGCTAGTCTATTTCAATTAATATCTTTTTCCTTATTGGTTATTTGTTTTTATAGTCATTAAGAATTGCAGCAAGGGTTTCAATTTGTTTTATATTCCCTCTTTAATCTTACACTAAGGAATATTTTAGCCACAAACACTCCTTGAGTTTTTTCTACAAAGGGATGTTGATAACAGAGGACAAAAATCCAGATTATGTACAATGCTTTCTGTTGTAGATAGTTAATTTAGGCAATTTAAACTTGTAACAGTACCAAAGGATATATTTAGATTTGATATATGGTAGTCCTACGCAAAACTATATGAAGTATTTTTTTCTCAGATTATTTGTGTATGCAAGTTTCAACCATTTTTTGTTAATCTACTTAAGTATCATTGGCATGTCTAGCTATTTAGTTATTCTGTCTGAATTCTAGTGTATGCAGAGGAAAAAATGGAAATCTCTGGTGACTCAAGAGAAAGGATATTTCTTTCTGCAGCTATGATCAGATTATATATGTCCAAACCCATCATCGTAAGCCCTTGAAGGGCCAAGGTGTAGATATTAGTACATACTTATGGGTATTTCTTAGTAGAAGATTTACCAGTGTTACGTACTCCACACAGCCCTTTTTAGAAGCACTGTTCTTTAAAAAAATAGTGTGACTTTCAGGTTCAGAAGGAGGTTAATAGTTGGAACAAATAGAAGGTTGTTTTTTTTTTTTAACATCTTTTATAGCTTGAATGAGTATACTTTTTTGGTCCTCTCCAGAACCAAAAGAGGACTATTAGACTTATCATCAATTCAAAATATCCTTTAGAAATACTTCCCTAAATATAAGGTTCCTGTCCATTGCCTTTATAAAGGTTTAAATTTTTTTCAACAGCTAATGAAGAGAAATATTTGGGTATTCAACCTGCCTTCATGTGAGCTTTATTAAATTATTTAATTAATGAAGAGTGATTGATATGTTTCCCAAGCAGAGAGAGAATATACAACAGAGGGTATATAGAATATATGTACTAAAAAAGATATAAATGTTGATAATATTGAGTGATATTCTATTTCTCTGTGTCAGGAATTAAAATTTACCTGCAACAGTTGGTTCTCTTTTTTAAATGTTCTCAATATGCCCTGAGGAAGGTGTTCTATGGTTTTCCCTAGTTGTTCTGATAACAACCCTTTTGATCCAGACATTTTTCTTCACTTAAATCTTTTTCTATAGGAATGTAAATCTAATTTTTAAAATTCTTCTGTCCTGTGAATAAGAATACTTATCTGTCTAGTACTACTCTTATAATAACCAGTTACATATTTAAACTTCATTAGGATAATCTTTGTTTTTCTTCTGTTTTATTATTATTATTTTATTCTCATGGGCCCTAAATTTTATAACATCCATTTATCCTGGCCATTCTATAGACTCCTATCCATTTCCCCCTATGAATCCTGCTGTAAAATATTCTGTTTCTAACCTCTACACAGATTCTAATAAGTGACCAGTCTAGTCCGAAGATAGTAGGTGGCATCATGACATTATAGAAAGAGGGAGGCTGCTGCCATTAAGTCAGGATTTAAATCTGAATTTGGTAACTTTCTTGTCATGTGACCTTGAGAAATTTCTTTCTCTGAGTCTACAGGTGATGGAGATTTGTACTTCACAGGGTTTCTGTGAGAACAAAAATAAAAGTGAAGCACCTAGCATGATGCCTGGTTTATAGAAGGTGCTCCATACATGTTAGCGTTCCTTTCTTTTGTTCCTTTTATGTCATGTTTTGAGAATAGAACATTAAAGTACCATTTAAGTATTATTCTCATGATAGCCATTCTTTATACATGACAGGGGTTCTGCACCAAGTTCACTGCTTAAATTGAAGAATTAACTCCAAACTCATATTCTCATGATGATGCCTATGCTTTGACATTTACTGCCACCCTGCTAATTATTACTTTGTATAGATCCAATACACTGGAGAACTTCTACTAACTCTGCTACTGTGCGATCCCTCCTCTCCATCATCCATAGGCTCCATAAGGCGTTCAGTCAGTTGCCCTCGGTCCATCTCTTCTCAATCACCATCCAGTGCAGACAGCCGCCCCTTTTCTGCTCAACAAGTGATATCATCATCCCAGTCAGCTTCAGGGTCTCGGTCACATTCTTTAAACCGTGCTTCCTCCTACATGAGGCATCTGCCTCAAAGTAATGATGCCAGCTCTACTGACTCTCCTATGGTAAGTCTTCTGTTTTGCTCCCCTGAGATTAGCGCTGTACTTAGAATTTAAGTGGCAAAGAGATTAGCTGGGAGGAGGACAGATTGAACTTCATATCCTTTCTATAATTCAACTCATGGTCTCCTAGAATTTGGGTTTATTCATCTTTCTTCACCTATAACTGAGTATGGATTCTTAAAAGGCAGATTTCACTCTATCACAGAACTTGAGGATGAACACTGAGAATAGTATTTTATTTTCCATTTGCTAATGGAGTAGGATAATTTTGTTGAAAATCATCTGAGTAAATATGTGATTTTGCAGTGTATTGTACAGTATATCTGTAAATTTGTTGTATGGAAAATTTTCCTTAATGGGACTATTGATTAATAGTTTAAAAAATAAACTATTGGTAAATTATCCTTAGAGCACTGAAGTACGGCATTGTTTATAATGTTTTCTGTATATTAAGTTAACATATGGTATTAGTTTTATATATATGTGTGTGTATGTATATATATATATATATATATATATATAGCTTAGCATAAATCCCAGAGATTCAGTATTGAGGAAGTCAATGAATTTATTTTACAACCAGGCTTACTTGTAAATGCTCAAATAGATATCTCCATGTACCTTCACATAGACCAGGGACTTATTTAATTTGTTTATTTAATGTGGATGTTGCTTCCAAAGGGAAGAGTCTGAAGAATATAAGTGAATGAATTTCACTGGGTAACAATGAATGCTTTTTCTTCTAATCAAGAATTGCCTAAGGTATATGTAGAAAATGAAACTGACCAGGAAGTCTTTTTTAAACACTTGTATTTTTGTTTTAGTATTTTGAGCTACATAAAATACAATTGTGTGAAAGTGTGAAAGACACTCTTGGGAAATCATACCCTTTTAATCCTAAGATTTTAATGCTAAGAATAAATGTAAAAACATTATTTTCTTCCTCTTTCATTGTTATTTTTTCAATTAAAAGTGCATCATTTTTACCTAGAAATATCTTTCAGATTATAGTGGCACAATGAAATAAGACCCCCTCCAAATATCTGTATTCTTTCAAATTTAAGAGTGAGTCTTTGCGGCAACTGAGACCAAAAGAACAAGAAGATGATCTAACAAGTCAGACCTTATTTGTTCTCAAGGACATGAAGATCCGGTTTCCAGGAAAATCAGATGCAGAATCATTACTTCTGATAGAAGATGTGAGTATTTGATGTATATAAAATACCAAGGAGCTCATACCTTTTTATTCTGCTTCTTAAAATATTAAAATTTATTGCTTGATGGCATTATCCTTAATGACATAGTAAACTTAATTGATGTTCTTTTCAACCTCCACAAGCTTTAGAAGATACAGGGGTTATTTTAATTGTTATGATTCATGAGCAATGAGATCACATTTATAATCAGCAGTGCAAAATATCTTTTAGTGTATAGTCCTATTTATTTTTATTTTTATTTTTTTTTTTGCGGTATGCGGGCCTCTCACTGTTGTGGCCTCTCCCGTGGCGGAGCACAGGCTCCGGACGCACAGGCTCAGCGGCCATGGCTCACGGGCCTAGCCGCTCCGCGGCATGTGGGATTTTCCCAGACTGGGGCACGAACCCGTGTACCCTGCATCGTCAGGCGGACTCTCAACGACTGCTCCACCAGGGAAGCCCGATAGTCCTATTTTAATGATGCTTCATCAAGTGAAAATAATTAGTGTTAAATAATTATTGTTCTTAATGATTAAAGACACATCAAGTTAAGCCTGCTTCTATAACGATTTAGAAAGATCTAATATGGAATGAGATAATAAGGAAAAAAGTGGGGCCATGGGCATAAAGTGTCAAGAATATTTGAATGTGACACCTTGCATGGTGTTAGTCAGATTTTGAAATGGCTTATGTTGTGTGTTTTTTTGTTACACAAGCATTTGCACCACCCAGTAGAACGTTCTAAAATGTCAGAGTCCTAAAATTCACATTAAAGTCAATGACTTACTCCTAATTTAGAAATAAGGTCCAAGTTATTCGAATATTTTTGGTGAAAGAGCATTTCTTCACTCAGAGTTCTATTTCTTCATTCAAGCATTCTTTTCAAACTGTCATTCTTAGATAATTCCTCAGAATAGAACGTTGTTTTCTGGTTTTCCTGGTTTTTTTTTTTTTTTTTTTTAATACAGAGGAGAAGGCACCATCTAGTGGCCAGTTGTAGGATAAAAACAACAGCCATACATTTGGCTTTTTTCACTTTTTAGCTTTACTTTAGACCTGTCTAAAGCGCTGTCTAGAAACAAAACAAACAAAAAAATAATAAAAAAGACTTTCTTAGTTAACAAATCAATAATGGCAATTTGTATTTTGTAGTCATAACATAGTTATAACCAAAATCCCCAAATATTATGCGTTGCATTTGTTATATATTTTTTAAAAAGTGAAATGGTATCTTGTTTGCAAATGAGGTGCTATTTGTTACATCAGGGGAAAAGGAAGAAAAATGAACATTAGTTATAAAGCATTATGCTAGATATATTTTTATTTACATATGTTATCTTATTCAATAAAGTAGGACGTTTTTGTACCCGACATTTTATTTCTATTTCTTAGAGATATAAATTATGTAATACCTTTCTGAATCAGCTAGATGAAAAATTAGATAATCTGAGAGTAGAACTAATATTTGTGGCTACTATGATTGTTCTATAAAGAATATGGATATAGGCTTATATAATTGATAAAAGATTAATAATTATACAAGACATTAGATTATTTACTATATGTTTACTTATGCAGCAACTATTTTAATCTATTTATTATAATGTATATAACTAGAATATATGTTCAAAAATTTTGCAGATTTGCACAAAAAACAAAACAGGGGGATAATGGAATCCTAATTAAATATAGGCTATCTTCTAATGTGTTATTCAATATTTTGTTACTGTGAATGATGTAAACACAGTTCTTGGAATTAAAATGAAAAATCTATGTTTTGGGCTTCTTCCCAAACCTTATATTCCTGAAGACATTTGACTTTCAATCATTAGAGACTGTGTGCTTTTTACAGCAAAAAGAGAAAAGCTTTACATTCATATGGCTTCTTTATCTTACCTTGAAAGTCTTTTTGCATGTCTTTTTATGAAAGTAGACATTCTTTATTGCAAATAGTATTATAGTGCTTTCATTTCACAAATTAATTAGATTAAATTTCTTAATGTTTCTCCTCCAAAATAGATCATTGATAACTGGAAGTATCATAAAACAAAAGTGGCTTCATATTGGCTCATAAAATTGGACTCTGTAAAACAACGAAAAGTGAGTAATGAATACCCAAAAACAGGTTTGCTCTTTTGGATTATGTATTAAGCTAGGATCATTAAGCCACATTCATAATCAACCTATATAAATGCTCATCTGCTTACTAATTTCCTCAACAAATATTTATTGTGTATCTGCTATGTTTCAGGCACTGTTCTAGCTTCTGAGGATAAACAAGTAGATTAAAAAAAAATTCCATGGTCTCATAGAGCTTATATTCTAGTTAAGGTGTTTGACAATAAACCAATATATACTAGAATGTAAGGTAATATTAAGTACTATGAAGAAAAATAAATCAGGATTAAAACATTGAGAGAAGGTGACCTAAATGAAATGAGAAAAATACTATGCAGACATCTGTAGGTACAATGCATCAGGCAGAGGGAAGAGCAGATACAGAGGCCCTGGGGTAGAAGTTAGCTTGATGTATCCATGAGACAGGAGACACCATTTATTTCCTTATGTACAGGATAGTTGGTTTGTGCTGGTTAAGAGTGAGTGATGTGGAGCTGACAGTTGGATAGATAAGCAGGGGTCAGATCACAACTTTACAGGCCATGGACAGTCTTTGGGTTTTATTCCAAGTGATGAAAAACCACTGGAAAATTTTGAGCAGAGGAGTTACATAGTCTGGTTTATATTTAGAAGGTTCATGAGAGCTACTTGTGAAGAATAGAACTAGGGGAGAGGGAATGTGGCAGAACAGAAGTAGAGACCAGGTAGAAGGTTTTTAGAGTAACTGAGGCAAGAGCTAATGGTTGCTTAGCTAGGGTGGTAACTGAATTGGGTGGATGCTGGAGAAAGAGCAGGGCTTTGTTGTTCCTGTTGTTTTGTTTTACTTTGATTTTGGTTTTGGACCTGCTAAGGTTGATATATTGGTTAGACATCCAACTGAAGATATTGAGTGTGTAAGTGTATATATGAGTTTTTTAGTTCAGAGCTAAGGTTGCATATGGAGATACAAAATTTAAGGGTCACTAGGATATTTAAGCCTTGGGACTAGATGAGATTACCTAGAGAGTAAGTGTGGTTAGAAAAGAGAAGAGTTTTGAGGACTGAGCCCTGGGCCACTTCTATGTATAGAAATCAGAGAGATGGGGTGGAGGGATTAATCTAAGGGGACTGAGAAGGAGCAGCCAGTAAAGTATGAAAAACCATGGAAACTTGGGGTCCTTGAGACCAAATAAAGAAATTATTTCAGGGATGGAGTGATCAACTGAGTCAGATGTTGCTGATAGGAGTTATAAGATGAACACCAAGACCTGACTGTTGTTTTTGACAACTTGGAGGTTAATGGTTACCTGATCATAACAAATTCAGGGGAATGGTGGGGAGTAAAACTTGAATGGAGTAGGTTCAAGAAATGGGAAAAAGCACAGCTAGTCCAGGCACTTTTTCAAGGAATTTTGCTATAGAGGGGAAAGTTGAATGTGGTGGTAGCTGGAGAGGGATGTGGGTTAAGGACAAGGATTTTTTTTTTTTTTAAGATGAAGCTATTTACACTTGTTAGTTGCTGATGAGAATGATCTAGAAGAGAGGAATGGTACAGGAAAGAGAGGTGATAGAAAATCCCCGAAGTAAGTAAGCTGGGAAGGTTTGTCCTAACCAGGAGCACTTATTCTAATAGGAGGGAAGGTAGAGTCTGTGGCATTGTGGTGGGAAGATGTGAAGGTTTTCCTCCAATGGGGAGGGGCTTTGGAGATTTGCAGAGACAGTATGACATCTCAGAGAGTAGGAGAGGGGAGTGAAGGTTTTCCTCCAATGGGGAGGGGCTTTGGAGATTTGCAGAGACAGTACGACATCTCAGAGAGTAGGAGAGGGGAGAGGCCAGCAGCGCAAGGGGCCCATAGATGCACTGCAACATTATCTGTTGCAGATAATGTACTGTTGTATTCCTAAATAGTGCAAACTATTACTTCCCCTTTCTAGGATTTATTGCTAGTAAGCTGAAAGTTGACACTGATCAAATAATGACTTTGAAGTTATGTACTTTCCTCTGAGTAAACTGAACTCATTATTAAGCATTAAATCATTCAACAAAGGACAACTTAGTGTCCTGTCATGTGCCAAACACTGTGCTGCTGTTGAGGAGGGTGTAACAAAGCTGGTAACAGAAGTAGATTGAAAACATACTGTAAGCCCAGAACTCCTCTTTGTCAAGTCACTAACTGTGGCCTTATTCATTAAAATAAGGACCTCTTAGTGGAACTGGAACCCTGAATCTTTTCAAGTCTGTACTTTTTGTAAACTAGAAGATAGAAGAGTTTAGCTAAATTGGTAATTAAAACAAAATAGATAACCCAGAAACAGATTAAAATACTTATAAGATATTAATACTTGATAAATGTGACATTTCAAATCAGTGGAGTAAAGATAATTTTTTCCCCTAAATGATACTGAAACAATTGACTACCTATTTGTAAGAAAATTAAGTTGGAGCCTTACCTCTCACCATATGCAGAAATAAATTCCAGATAGATGATAGTTTTATATGTAAAAAAATATTAAAAGTTTAAAAGAAAATACAGAAAGCTATGTTTATAATCTTAGAATGAAGAAACAACTTCTTAAGGAAGACTTAGGTTTTAGAACCTAGAAATCATAAAGGAGAAGAACGACAGATTTGATGACATACAAACTTAATGGATGGCAAAAGGTGTCTTAAACCAGGTTAAAAGGCAGAAGTGGTGAGGAGAATTGGTTGGCAGGGGAAAGGGGTGGATGTTGAAGAGGACAGAAATTTGCAGCACATAAAACACAAAGTAGCACAAGTAAACCAATACTTCCTACCGATCAATCAGCAGAAGACATACTACCTTGTAAAGTTAATAAATAAAAGGGAAAAGCATATTAAAAAAAGCCATGAAAAGACAATTTATGGATCTTCAAATAGCCAATTAACATGTAACTAGATCTTGTCCTTACTAATGCTGAAGGAAAAGCAAGTAAAAAACGTATCGGCAAAAATTAATAAGACATAATATCCAGTGATGGAAATAGTCTGGATAAAAGGGGCTTTATTATACTATTAGAGAACACATTGGTACAGCTCTTTATAAAGGTAGTTTGCTATATCTATTAAAGTTACAAATGTTCACAACCTTATGACTCAGCAAAACCACTTCCAGCATTCTGTCCTACAGAATAATAATATGTATAAAATGTACGTGTAAAAGATTTATGCACATGAGCATTCACTGCAGTAGTATTTGTGCAAGCAAAACACTTGAAGCAGCCTAAATATCTATCAGTAGATTTATGGTTAAATAAATTATAGTACATCCATACTGTTCAGTTGTGTTAAATTGAGTGCTATTCTGGAATCATAGATCTTAACTTGAGATATAGCACAAGATTATGACTTGTGACATATGCCACATATGTACATTGGTAAAATTAGCCAGACTTTACTTATCATGAGTGAAGAATATAAGTGATAAGCAGCCACCAAGTGCATGGTTTCTGGGAGGCCGTGAGTCCATCAGCCCTCAGGCATCTCTTTTCACATATGGGAAGCATTCTGGTTCAGAGTGATGAGTGCCAACTAAGTGTGGTTCACGTTGGCACTGAGGGAGCCTTCCAAATTTGGGTGGCCTTCATCTTTATTCTTCATTAGTTACCCATGCAGTCTTTGTGACCAATCCATTCTCTAGCCAGGTGAAATAAAAATACCAGGTTTATTTACTATGAGTGTTGTCCCATAGAACTTTCTGCAATGACGGATATGTTCTGTATCTGTGATGGCCAATACGGTGGTCGCTAGCTGCATGTGGCCATTGAGTGAGATCTTGAAATGTGGCTATTGTGACTAAGGAACTGAACTTTTAGTTTTAATTAACTTAAATGTAAATAGCCAAATGTGTCTAGTGGCTACTGCATTTAAGAGCGTGGATCTATACAGACCACGTGTAGCCTTCTAAATTCTTAGATGAGAACCTTCTCAGTTATTTTCCGGCTGAGAAATTCTATCAGAGGGTTTGCAAGAATGTCCATTAAGGTCACCATTGCCTTGGGCATCTCAAAGAGAGAGTGCCTTTTTCCTTTTCATATGCCATCTTACAAAGATACCAAGATAGTAAATTAAACAAACAAGTTATACAGTAATATGTGTTGTCCTCCTTTAAATCACCACTGTGATTTTTACTGTTTTAAAAATATGTATCTAGTGTTAAAAAATTTCAAAAACTAAGTACTGAATTATTAAGATATTTTATTTCTGGAGGATAGACTTACTGAGCCAGAGGAAGGAAAGTGGTAATATTTGGTGTCATGTTTCCCTTTGTTTTTGTATATTTCTGTTCTTTTCAAGTTAACATAATCTTTTTAGAAATGAAAGAATGACAGGGAGACACAGGCATTTCTGTGAGGCCTGTCTGTATTCCCCCATAACCAGATATTATCTTTCCCTATTCTAAATCCTGACAGTACTTCATACTCGGTTGTACTTATGATCTGACTTGAGATGTTTCTGTATTAATTTTTCCACCTTTCTAAAAGCCAGGGGAGGGGGGGAGGTGTGTCTTACTTTGTAGTCAGCTGTAGGCTTTCTATAAACATTTGTTCAGTTGATTCAAATCTAGACTCTTTTGTGGATTCTGTCAATAGCAAGTTAGCTTCTTCTTTCTTTACCCTTGTTTCTTTACTAGTGCTATGTATTTATCTGAACATCAACAAATTAAGATAATGCTGTTATGTTTTTTTAACATGTGATATGAGAAGGTCCGATAAAACGTTGTATGGGGTGATCAAATGATGTGCATGAATAGTAATAATGTTTATCAATTAGAAGAAACAATATTTCATGTTTTAGGGTTGTTATGCTCAATTGTGTTTATAAATTTCAAGTAAAAGTAAATACTTGCTTATAAATTTACTAGCAAGTACTTGTGTCAGTATAATGACTTCTGCTATACTGATTTACTCTAAGAATATTTGGAGTAAGTTATCTTTCTGTAATCCTTCCCTCCAGTTCTCAGATGTGCATCTACATCTCTGTATTCATCATACCCTGTTATGTTAAAGGAATGAGAGCACTGATGAGAGAGGGCATGTTTTTTATTACAACTTAAACACCTTTTTATCTTTTCTTTGAACTCCTTTGTTGCATCTTCCATTTTGGCATTAATCAAAGCTACTATATTTCCTTTGTGCTTGTTATCAGTGATAAGATGTCCCATCTCCAACACAAAGCTACCCAAGCAGTTACAGTCATTCTTCTACAAGGTAATTTAATAGACAGTTCTATTTTGGGCAGAAGAATTCATAGCTTGAATTTTAAAAAAAAATTTTATAACTCCTTTGTTGCATCTTCCATTTTGGCATTAATCAAAGCTACTATATTTCCTTTGTGCTTGTTATCAGTGATAAGATGTCCCATCTCCAACACAAAGCTACCCAAGCAGTTACAGTCATTCTTCTACAAGGTAATTTAATAGACAGTTCTATTTTGGGCAGAAGAATTCATAGCTTGAATTTAAAAAAAAAATTTTATTGGAGTATAGTTGATTTACAATGTTGTGTTAGTTTCTGCTGTACAGCAAAGTGAATCAGTTATACATATATCCACTCTATTAGATTCTTTTCCCATATAGGTCATTACAGAGTATTGAGTAGAGTTCCCTGGGCTATATAGTAGGTCCTGATTAGTTAACTATTTTATGTATAGTAGTGTGTATATGTCAATCCCAATCTCCCAATTTATCCCTCCTCCTCCCTTACCCCCTGGTAACCATAAGTTTGTTTTCTACATCTGTGCCTCTATTTCTGTTTTTAGATAAGTTCATTTGTACCCCCTTTTTTTTTGATTCCATATATAAGCGATATCATATGATATTGGGTTGGCCAAAAAGTTTGTTTGTGTTTTTCCATTACACATTACGGAAAAACCCGAACGAACTTTTTGGCCAACCCAATATTTGTCTTTCTCTGTCTGACTTACTTCACTCAGTATGGCAACCTCTAGGTCCATCCATGTTGCTGCAAATGGCATTATTTCATAGCTTGAATTTTGACTCTCAGAGAAGAGTAAGGGCTGATCTTAACAAGAATAAGTTTATCTTGCAAAGTTGCCCAGGTTCATGGAGGGTCCGGAAAGGTGGCTGAAGGAGGCTAGGTGTAGGTTATGATGAAAAGAGGAAGCCCAGTATTTACATAGTGTGCAACTTATCTGTAGCAACTTTTCTTGCAGCTGTTACGATTACTCTGTTTCCTGTTCTTTCATCAACGATTTTGTTCTTTAAAAGGCTTTTTTTCCCCAAAACAGACTCTAATTTCCCAGATATATAGCGATGGATGAGACTTCCTTATATATTTATAATAATGTATATATTATACATTATTCCGTACCTTGTTTATTTCAGATGAAATCAGAGGTGAAGTGGGATCAGAGAATGACTGACTGACTGGAATATTTCTTTTCTTGACAACAAGAGAGCCAATATAATAATTAGCTGCAAAGTGTATTGAAAAATTTTTTTAACGCTTTTATATGTTGATATTAAACTAAAGGGGCAATAATAGGTAGTGGAAAGAGGAACTGGACTTGTAGTCATATGGACTTGGGTTCAGTACTGCCCCTGCCCTTTTTGCGGGGGCAGGTAACTTCTCACAACTTCTCTGAGGTTCGTAGCATTAAGTATTGGAGAGTTCTTGTGAGGAAGTAAGCCATCATATGGCAAGGTGCTCTAGGCTTAGAAGGTGTAAAATGCAGGTGACTTTTTTTTCCTTCTAAGGATCTTCATGCCAGGCTGTTTCTCTGATGTATTTTATTTTACTAAGAACTCTTCATGTGTAGAATTATTTTATGTAGAATATGTATAAATGAAGTACAAAAATTTGTCTGCTGGGTTGTAACATGTTGACTCTTCATTTGACTATCTGTTTGAAACCTGTGCTATTGCTTTATAAAGCTAGAAACTGCATCCAAGACAAAAAAGAAACCTAGAAATGTGGGTCAGCTTTAGAATGTAGAATTAGGTATTATTAAAAGTTACCCATTTAGAAGGCCAAGAACTTAACTAATTTAACATCTAGACGTGGATTAATCAGATCTATCCTTTGGACTATGATGATAGTCAATAATCATTGGATGGCTATGTCAGTTCAGTTCCCTGGGAAGCAGACATAAGACAGAATTAGAAGTGAAAGACATTTATGAGAGAAGACACCCAAGAAGGATAAAGGGGAGAGAGAGTTTGAGCAGGTAGAAGAGCCTTCCACCTGCAATATTGGTCTAACACCAGTGAATGGAAGGCAGGAGGATTGGGGAGGAAGATCTTCAGACTTTAGTGAAGTTCTGAGAAAGGCCTGTCAGGCTGATGGGGAGCCCAGAACACAGATTGCCTGTTAGAGGGATCACACTGGGCAGAAATATCCCCCCTCTGGTATCCCAACCATGCTCAATCCTTGGTCGGGAGCAGTCTGGGGAGAGTATAAGCTTGGCTTGACTGTTGTAACGGATCCTGAATGGGGATGCTGTCAGCTAACTGCACTCTTAGAAGCTGGTGGATTCAAATGGCATGTCTCCATGACTACCACAAAGGTTGTGTGTGATACAATTTAATTTGACAAACATTTATTGGTTGCCAATTTTGTACAAGAACTATACTAGGCACTGTTGGGGATTTTGAGAGTTGTTTATTCATTCATTTATTTATTTGCTCATTAAAACATGTACTCAACAATACTGATTGAGAGACGACCACGTCCCAAGAAGAATTCTAGATGTGGAATGCACAAGACTCTTATTTAAATCTCTTAATTCCATTTAGAAACCATTGTTGAAATATGTATCTCAGTTTTTCTGCTCCAGTATCAAAGCTTTTGCTAGTTGCTCATTTGAATGTTGCAAAACTCTTAAGATTAGAATGCCACACACACAAACTCTTCCACATGTCTTATTTCAAATTTTCCTTAATGGGTGTAAAATTTAAAGGTCAACGATGTAGGACTAAACTACTGAAAGGAATCCTCACCAGGTGAAAATGGAATCAGCTAATCTTACTTAATGTCATGTTGTGGTAACTCTACACTAGCATAATTCAGCTTTCTGCTAAGAATGCAGTTGCTTTATATAGTTTGTAAGGAATATACTTGAAGTATGAAAATATCGCAGCGATGGTGGGCTGTGAAGAATGCCAAATTTTCTGAAAAGCTTATTCTCTGGTATCTAGGCATAAACTAAGATTGGAGAAGGAGGAGAAGTAGTGATAATAAGGCTGTACAATATTTGCATTTATTTTAGGGTTCTAAGAAATCCTTGTTTATCAAGTATTTCTTCTCCAAATAGCAATTTTTTACATACCTACTGTAGCTGCTTCTGCATGAATTTTGATGTTATTATTTTCCATCTCTTTTTCACTTGGGCTGACATAGATGCTGTACAGGGCTGTTCATGTTCCATCAGCAAAGATGCCTTTACCCTATAGTCTTGGCTGCTGCATACATCATTAGTACAGCATGTAGTGATTTTAATGTTATTTCTAAACCTCCCTCACCTCATGCCATAATTTTAATTTAGGACCAACTGTTCAGCCATATGGAGCAGTTTGTCATTCAGCATCTGTATGTTCTTGCAAAATATGAATTTGTCTGTGTGCTTTATGCTTTCAAATGTGCTATATTTCATATGGAAAAGATAAATCTTTTCATTTTATTAATGCTTTCATTGACTGAATATCCCATTTATTTTTTTCCCTTGGAGAGCTTGATGTTGGATCGGGATGCTTTTAGAAGTCACAATGTCAGGAAATGGATACCCATATTCTATAAGTTAGCCTCACATGAGTCCACAGATAAACACAAAGGGCACCTTGCTGACTATTTGTTTTTGTGTTTCACAAGTTATTCATCTCCCATCCATTTACTTCTAACCCCAAAACACCCAGAAATCCAAATAGCATTGCAGATAGAACTGACACTAATTTACCTCATCCCAGTCTGATTTCTTGCCTGTTTTCTGCCTTCCTAAAATTACTCAGCCAGTGTTTTGCTAGAGGTACAGGCATTGTCTCCCTATCTGCGTGGCCTTTTAAGCAAACGGGTTCCTGATGGATTGTATGGCCTTATTGAAGGGAGTGCCTGGGCAACGTTGTTTGTACACAGTGACTCCACCCATTTTCCCAAGTATTACTTGACTAGAGGTGAATCTGAATCTAAGAAGAGACAATCTCTTCTAGGATCTTGCTATTGGCACCAGGACAGATCAAATTAATTGTGAGGCATTGTCAGGTAGTGGTTAAGATCATGGGTCTGGCTACATAGCTATCCATTACCTAACTGTGCAATCTTGGGTAAGTTACTTATCTGCTCTATGCCTGGGTTTTCTCATCCATAAAATGAGATCCAAAATATTTTCAAAACCAAACATTTTTCATAACCATTAGGCAGCAAAACCTAACCTACCGGAACTCATTTGGAGGCAATGACCCTACAGGAAGTTATTTGTTATTTTTGTCTGTCTCTTGGTTTGAATATTCACATGTTTTCCTGTGGAAATAGTAATATGTATGATTATGAAATCTAGCCTCAAGATTTTTGGAAAGGGATTGTGGACCAATTTTATCTATCTCAATGTTTTTATTTTGAGGATTAAATGAATTGCTATATGTAAAAGTGATTAGAACAGTGCTTGGCCCATTGTAAGCCCTCAATAAGTGTTAGCTCTGATTTTTACCTTGTTTGCATAGGTTTCACTTTCTTGCAAGAAGCATTTTCACTAAGACAAACACCTACTAAGTGCTAGACCTCTTTTGAGCCTTGGGGACATGGTAGGTATACTGGTATAATTCCTCTTTTTATGTAGCTAACAGTCTCCATTAACTAAACAGGAAATTAAAATAAAGTGAGATAATTATTAATAGGGGAAGAGTTGGGCATTAAGGGATCATACAATAGTTTAGTGGCAGGTAAAGGTCTCCCTGGAGAAGTGATGTTTGAGGTAAAACATAGAAGTTCACCAGGTGAACAGATGGGGCAAGACTGTTCCAGGCAGAGGAGAGAGGCTATGTGAAGACTTGGAGGAGAGACGAAGGGTTTGGGCTCTTGCTTCCCTGGTTTATATGCCCTCGTACCCTCCAAATTACAGGTCTCTCTAACCTACTCCTTTCTCCAGGACCAGAGCTTGAAATTGAAAGATGAAGGGAAGCAAAGGAGAATGTATCTTCCCAGGAGGTACTCTGGCAAGGAAGGAGCAAGTTTCTGGGTTGCCCAGACCATGCTGGTCTCACAATCTGGGAGATCACTCCTCAGGCAGAGTTGTTTGCTGGGTTGCAAGAGGCCTGAAGATTTATCCATCTCCATGTTGGAGGAAACATTAGGAGTGGAGCAGCTGCATTCCCTATCCCTAACTCCTGGGCCGTTTTCTGAAGTTGCTGCTTTTAGCCATGTGTAGGCTAGTATATTAGACCATCATGCTATAAAATTCCCTCGAAATTAAGAATAAAGCATATACAGAGTAGCGGCCAAGAGAGCCTCCTCTAAGTGATGTACCGAGAGCAGTGCTTGGCGCGGAGCAGGCAGCCAGTTCACGTGAGCTGCCCTCCTCTTTGGTTCTTTCGCATCGTATGCATTTCACTGTGCCCATATTCAGAAGGAAATAACAAATAACCCGTCATCTCAAATGCTGTGTCACTTTAAAGCTGAATAATTATTTAATAATAGAATATGAAATGAAGGTAATGTTAAAATTTCCAGTATTGTTAACATTTTAATTTCATTTATTACGTAGAACTCATATTTATTCTTGAAACCAATTTATGGGTTATCTTTGCTGCTTTTTAAATTCTTCCTGCGTTATGACTTTTGGCCTGTTATTACTCACTAATACATAGAAAGGAGGAAGGGAAATTGAGAAGAGAATTGATTAACATTTACCGTTTACTGCTAGTGTTGATTCTTGTATCACATCAATTATGAGTCCTGTTTTCTACACTAAAAATATAAAAGGTTAAACTATTAGCTTAACTGAAAATTGTAAAAAAATAAAAAGGTATGAATTAATGTCTGATGTCCAAATTAATCAGTATTATTGTGAAAAACTCATATCAAAAAAATTTAAATCCCTCTTCATAATTAAGCTTTCATTATCTGTAATAACAAGCTTTTCCAGGACAATTTTTTTCACAAGCTACTTTATTACAGATTGCATTATCCCTCCTCATTCTCCTGCCCTTCAGCCCACACACCCCTGATGCCTGTAGGGTTTACATACTGTTCCCACTTCACAGTGAAAGAAGCTGGAGCAGGAAAGGAAGGAATCATGCTGCTTACACAATTCACTGTGAGAAGCTGTAGCTGATATTCTTCTATAAATAAAATGTTATTTTGAAATTTTTTCCCTAAATTGATTTTTAAACGAGTGTTTATTCTAAATTTGCCTTTATCAGAGAGAACTAATATCACTTCTTTAAATATGGCTGTTTTAAAGAGAAACAAATTAAATTCTTCATTTATATGCTCCCAATTTTCTATAAGTTTGTACCTATGGAGAAAAGTCGAATCTTCATTCAGTCTTTATGTTTGAAAGTCTTTTCTCTTTTCATCTCTCACTCTCATCTTTACAGGGAGTTCCTTTAATTAGACAGATAAAATAAGAAGTGAAAATATACTTTGGTGAACTGAAATTAAGATAACTGTATTTGTTCATATTTACTTTTTTAAAAAAGTGTTTCCTTGCAAATACCTGAATTGCAAAAGTATTAAATACATTGAATTAGTCTGAGTAGCTTTTTGGGATTTTTAAATTTTTCAGAACCTCTAGGATTTTAGTTTCCCAGAATTAGATTAATCCTAGGCCTTGTTTCATGATACTTTCTCATTATTGGTCCATATATGGTCTGCTTTTATTTAGTTAGTGTTTTTAAGTTATTGTACCATTTGTGAACCCAACACCCAAATCAAGTATCTTGGCAATAATCTATTATCTTATCAAATGACTACCTTCCATCCCCCTGGCCCTTCATGTCTCAGGTAGCCATTTTCTTAAATTCAGTATTCCCCAGTCCCTTGCTTTCTATCTTTATATATTCTTATTATATCTATGTGTATTCCTCGTGTTTTTAAAATTTAATTGTCTTTACTTCTATTAAAAGAGTTTCATACTGTACGTAATGACTGGTGTGTATTTTTAAAAAACTTAACCATTAATAATTAAGATGCTTCGTGTTGTTGTGTGTCCTTTTATTTCATTCATTTTGACTGCTGTATAAAAGTCCAAGGGAATGAGTATACGACTATTTATTCACTCTCTCATTGATGGAAAGTTAGATTTTTTCAAGGTGTCTGTAATTGTGAACAGCTGTTTGAACATTCTTGTACATGGCTCTTGTTTTTAACCTGTGAGAGAGTTTCTCTTAGGAATAAACTTGTTGGGTCTTGGGGTATATGCATTGTCAACTTTAGGAGATAATGCCCAGCTACTTTCCAATTGGTACTCCTGCCAACAAGTCTAAGAGATGCTGTAGATCCATATTTCTCCAGCACTTGGTATTGTCAGACTTTTAATTTTTGTCAATTAAATGGATAGGAAATGATGTCTTATTATAGTCTTAATTTTTATTCTTTATGTTTATCAGGCATATTTATTTCCTCTTTTGTGAAATTCCTGTTCATGTATTTTTGTCCATTTTTTTCTGTTAATTTGTTGGTGTGTATTTAACAATTGGTTAGGCAGTCATTATATATTCCTGATACTAATCTTTTGTTAGATGTATATGTTTTGAATGTATTTTCCCAGTTTGTAACTTGATCTCTATTTCCTTTAAGGTATCTTTTGATGGCTAGAAGTTCTTAATTTTAATATAAGGGAAACCTATTAATCTTTTTTGTTCTATACTTTTTTGCTACTTAAGTAACCTTTTTCTAAACCAAGGTCTAAAAGATATTCACTAATACTTTTCACTAAGATATTTAATGGCTTATTTTTCAAACTTAAAACCTTAATCACTCTAGAGTTGATTTTTGTGAATTGAGTGAATGATTCAACTTCATCTATTTTTTCCATGAAGATTACTATTTAAAAAATCTCCATTTATTGATTTAATTTAAATTTCACTTAACTTTAATTTTTAAATTTAATCTCTTCTTACTCCAGTGAGTCAGACTTGCCACATATGTCATATACCTGAGTTTCATAAATACTGGATCTATTTCTGGACTTTTCATTCTGTGCTGTCATTTAGTGAGTGAGTGCGTGAGTGAGTATGTGTGTGTGTGTATTCATTTTTGAATTATATATATTCATCTTTGAATTTTAGACACACACGTATACACCTAGGTTTTGAAATATTTTGGGTTTTCCACTAGGTTTTGGACATAGTAAAAACAAGTGTCCGTACAGTTCTTCCACGCATCTGGAAGGTACCTGATGTCGAGGAAGTAAATTTATATCGGATTTTCAACCGAGTTTTTAATCGCTTACTCTGGAGTCATGGCCAAGGACTGTGGAACTGTTTCTGTGATTCAGGGTAAGTTTTAAGTTGTCTTTTATTATTGTCATTTTTAATATTTTACTATTTAGTTATAAAGTTAGCCCAATAAAATGGCTGAATTTCTTTAATCTCTTAAAATGTGGATTTGTAACTGCATGTAAGTTTCAGTGCTCAACTATAATTTATAGCATTTAAGCAGATGTAGATGAGATGATGGATATGAATACAACACCACCCAACAAATTTGAATTCAGTGGAGAGAAAGTAGTCTTAATTAATGAAAAATCTCAGTTACAAATCTGTATCCTTACAGCTCTTCTGCTGTTGCCTTTATGTAGCAGACTTCCAAAATCATGGCTACACTCCTGCTCCTCTCCAGACTTTCAGTCCTGTCAAAGCTGTTGTGACTCACTGTCATTTTGTCTTCAAGGTATCTAAAACCAAACGTTCCATACCTCCCTTTTATTCAGAAATGGCTTCCCTTCTGGACTTCCCAAAATCCCATTGTTATTCTCCCAATCACATGGTTTTGATATCTCAGGGGCATCCGCATCCTTGTTCTCCTTCATTGTCTGTATTCAGTCATGTGCTAAATCTTGTTAGTTTTTCTTGTGCATAGATCCTGCCCTGAAGAAATTTAAAAATGATAATAGCTAACACTATACCACTTATACTATGTGCCAGGCATTGTTCTAAGCACTGTGCATGTATTAAGTAATTTAATCCACATAACATCACTTTGAAGCAGGTTTTATGATAATTTCCATTTTATAGATAAGGAAACCAAGGCACAGATAGGTGCTAAGGACCTAATGCAACTGGGATTTGAACTTAAGCAGCCTGGTCCCAGACTTCATGCTCTTAACCAATAAAACTCTGCTGTCTCTATTAGACAAAATAAGATACATGCAAAAGTCATGATTATGAAGGAGATGACAGATACGTTACTGTAGGATTTCAAAGAAGAGGAGCCTTTTTGGTAGAAAGGCTAAGTGAAATTAATAGATTCCCAGGCATTTTTGCCTCCAATTTTTTGTTTCCCTTATCCATCCTACTGTCAGAGTCATTTCCTAAAATCTGTAATGATTTCCCTCATTCATCATTAAATTCTAGACTTTTTATCTAGAGATATAAGACTCTCTAATATGCTGATTCTTTCTTATTTCTCCAGTCTTCTCTCTCATTACTCTCCTACTTAAACTTTGCTCCCCAAAAACAAATGCATTATTTTTCAAATATCTTAAAAATTTGTCCTTTTCTGCCTCCAAACTATTAGTGTCAATGAGTAGCTGATTGGGCTACCTTCTACAACCCCATTTCTCCAATCCCCTCTGCATTATTTAAATCCTATGTAAAGACCCAGACCATGCCCTTTTTTTGGTAAAACCTTAACAGACTATTCTAGTCTGACATGATCTCTGAATGTCTTCCATGTAAATATTCTAGTCATGTAGTACTGAATCATTTATACCATTTGCAGACTTATTCTCACCACCATAATTTTCCTCAGCTACCATTCACCAACAGGGAGAATTCACAAGGTGCTCTGGGTTGTGATGAAATCTGAGAATAATCTTGGCCATAAATTATTTCTACAGAGACTTAAGTGAAACATTTGAACTGTACTTCATGGCCCTTAGTTGGTGGCTGTCTGTAGAAGTTCTCTTAATCTAAAGTCATAATTAGAATTTTTTTCTGTTTGTTGATCCATTGGTTGGAATGTTGAACATGGATTTCAGCTACTCTTCACAAATGGAAGGCAGTAAGATAGTCTGCTACTGAAATTGGTACTGATGACACTATTTTGGTAATTTACTCTGACTCCATTCAGAATCCTTTTCTCTTGTACCTAGCACACTACTCCCCCCCAGATTTCTCTGGTGGTATCTATTACTACTAGTAATTATAAAGAATGTAAATAACATTTATTGAGAGATTACTAAGTGCCTGATACTGTTTTTCATGTAAACATTTTTATAATTACCACTACAATATTTTGAGTAAACTATTACTATTATCCTCATTGTATAGATAAGGAAATTGAAGCATAAAGTATATAACTTGCCCAAGTTTTCATAGTGAGCCTGGATTTAAACCCAGGTTGTCTGAGTCAAGAGCCCAAGCTCTTAACTCTATGCTTTATTCAGTCCTCTCAAAGCAGCATTGCCCGTGGTTGCCAAGCTTGCTATACTGCAAGCCCCATAGCATTAGCCCAATCCCCAGCCCATTGCACTGGAACAGATGGAGCAGCAGTAGCTTTGAGTCCAATTTGACCTCCACTCTCCATCCATTTCTTTAAAAACTTGGCGGCTTGTAGAGATAAGTTTTACATCAGATTTTTTTTTTTTGTACCTTTACAAATGGCATTCCTAGGCTTCTTCAACTTAGTGAAGTCACATAGTGTTGTGTGTGTTTGACTGTCATTTTGGACCCAGAATAGTTCTGCTTATTCTTTGAATCGTATCTAGTCAATGTATACTCCTTTAACCTTTGATCTAACAGCCTAGCGGTCTAGGTAAAAATCTACTCTTAGCTCATTTCTAAAGGAAAGATTTTAATAAAAGGTGCAGCTGTCTTTCACAGTTAAGTGTAAAACTCTTAGAAAAAATAGTCCAAATAACTCTGGGCCACCTTGATTCCTGCCTCTGCCTGTCAACATCTCAATAATAAAACAAAATGAATAAACCATTCCCTATCCACATCCAGAAACTTCAAAGAATATTGTAGATGTTTGTCATAGGTTTTCCTAGAATTGGCCCAGGGGTTTGGCTGATGCATCAAATAGAAAACACCCTCATCCCCCTCTCTTGCTCTTCCAGGCTGCTGAAGCCTGTGCTCGGTGACTGTTTTTATCACATGCAGCCTCCTGGGAGTGCTATTCAGAATGATGCTCCACGTTCTGAATGTGTCCTCTCCAGGGGAATAGCTCTCGGAATTTTCATGCATAAAATTATCCACCATGTTTTACTGAGCTAGGGGAAGCCTAGGTGCTATGGGACTCAAACTCAGGCCACAGAGCTCAGGAAGGGTGGCCAAGGGAAGCAATATTTCAGCTTAGACTTGCAGGATGAGGAAGAAGAGGAATTTGCCAGGTAAAGCAAAGAGGAGGAGGCAGGGGGACTATGGGAGAAGGAATGTATTATTTGGAAAAGCCCTCTTTCCACTCAAACTCCTGATATGTAAACCCCAAAGAAAAGAATCTAGTTTCGACCCTTTAGCCAAAGACATTTCCCTATGGAAGTTTGTCATAGAAAAGCTTTTCTTTTACAATCTCGGGGAAATAAGAAATTGTAAGGAATATTCTAAGGCAGCAGTCTGCTTCTAGGCTGAATTATATGCCTATCTGAAAATGTATGCATATCACATAGACTACTTAAAATGATGTGAATCTTACTGTTCTCATATCATTTTCAACTGGATGTTGCATTGTTCATACTTTTCAGCTCATTAATCTTTCTGTTGCTGATTGTCCAGTTGGTGTAGTCCAGATTTTTTTTTTTTTTTTTTTTTTTTACTTTCCTTTCTTCTTTGGGCTACTCAGTCATTCATTAGGGCTTCTACCAGAGGAGAAAGAAATGAATGTTTCACTTTTTAGATAGCTGCTTTATTAAATATTTTGATGAAAAAGCTGGTAAAAATTATTGGATTACTGGATAATATGAGGCTTTTCAAGTCTCTGGATTTCATTAATCATTCCCCTTTGTTACGGGGAAGTTATTCAGTATTCTGTATCTTATTGTTATATTATTAAAAATGTCATTTGAAGTCATTTCTTTTCATATTTCTCTGAGGATTAGGGAGTGCTGGAGAGAACTTTTTAACCATTTAATTTTTCTTTTTGAATTCATAGATTTTGGCCCTCCCATTTCCTTGGAATTTAGATTTAGAAAGCAGGAAGATAAGACCCTGGGCTCTTTGATAAAGGCACTGGTATTTTAAATTATTTCTCCATCCTTTCACCTTCTTAAAATTTTTGTGTTAGTATTGAAAATTGAGATACTGTAGTGTTCTAGAGACATTTCATATTATTCAGCTGTGCCAGGTAGTGGGTAGGAGGGAGGGGACACGGTTCAAAAACATTCAGGTTGAAGAATAGGTTTCTTTTGTGCAGAGGGGGTGCCATTAGCCTAGTACCAAACAAAGCAAGTCCTGGTCATTTTCTTTTTTCTTTATGAGTGATTCTGGAGTTTTGACACTTAAATATGGATTAATAGAGTAGAATGTGGTCTTTGGTCAGTGGTGGTGAACATACACACCAAAATTAGGTAGAGAACCTTGATTCATATGTTTATTTTAAATATTTAAGGAACAATGAGAGAATGAGAAGCCAAAGCTGCTTATATTATAACTCACATATTACTCAGAGTGTTACATCAAATTAAGGTGTTATTTGAAGAAGGTCCTTTGCCTTTCCTCCATTTTATGTGTTCTTTACTTATGTCTGTACTACAAGTCAGCAAAAGAAAAATTACTGTGATGTGAGTAACCTGATAGTGAATCTAATCAGATGGCTCCAAAGTATCAAAATATAAATATATTCAAATTCAGGGGGGAGGGTGGTGATGGAGGTAGGCTTTTACAGAAATACCCAGAATCCCAGGGGAGAGAAAGTAAAAGTGCTCAGCTGAGAGTCAGAGAGTCAGAATGTTTTCTTTGTGTATTTACGTTTGTATGAAATTTTGATTTCTCTGAGCCTAGGCATGTAAGCCTTGCTAGATCAAGACTTATTAGTTATAAACATATTCCCTTATTAATTGGTGTTCTCCTGTTTTTCTTGATTACATCAAGTAAATTAGAGATATATCTATATACACACAAATATAGAGATATAAACACATGCATATCATATCTAGTTTTTCTTATATTTGGTAATAATTTAAATTTTTAGAGTTAATTTAACTAGCATATTACTATTTCTTGAATGAAGGTAACTTTTAATCCCTTTTAAAATAATAAAAACAGTATTGTATTTAGCCCTGAACATCTTAGAATGTGGAAGAAAATTTATTCCTTTCAATCTACTTATTTGAATCTTATTCCCTTTAAGAAAATCTGTCATTCACTGATGACATGCTGTCTTTTTGGGCCCATGTTTCTCCTGAAAAAATAAACAGTAGCCTTTCTACTAAAAAATACCTTTCTGAGTTTCTAAAGCATTTTTTTAAATTCCAAAGATATCAAATATCCACAGAAGATTGAAAATGGAATCTTTGAACTTCCCACTGGGAAGTACATTTCTTCAGAAAAATATTTTCCTTAATATTTTTTTCTTTCTGAAAATCTAGTCTTTTCTCTCTCTGCGGGTTAAGCGAATTGGTTTATGTATAATGAGACTTGAACCATTACCAAGTCTTAAAGCAAACCTTCCCCTTGAGGATTGAAAGGAGTTTCAGTTACACTAAGGAAATAAGTCAGTCTCTCTCTCTCTCTGTCTCTCTCTCCCTTTCTCGATGGTGGTAGGGTGATAAGGTGTTTCCTGATTTGGGCCATGACAATCAGCTTAGGAATTGTGAATACATATATATGTGTACACACACACGCACTCACGCATGCATGCACACATTTAAATTTACCAAGACAGTATGTACTACTGCCTGGTGTGCACTAAGCTGAGTGCACTGAAGGAGGGAAGACGCTACCTTTGGAACTGCAGTAGGGCAGGACTTGTGGAGATTACATTACTTCTACAGTATAGAACCTGTGCTCTAGGAATATCATGGACATAATTACATATGAAAGTGTTTTGAAAGGGGTGGTCATAAGCAAAGGATTAACCTAAATTCTCAGAGAGAATCTGAGAGATCACAATTAAGAGATCACAAATTAAGTTGCAGCAACTTTTTAATTTGTTTGTGGGATCATTATTAATATAAAAATAAATGTAGCTTCCTAGAAAATGTAAATTCTTAGCGTACCAAACTTGTGAGAAATTAGCTCAGTATTTTACAATTACTTTAATGTAGAGTAACTCAATTTTTAGGAGGTGTTGCAAAGCCATCCTGTTACTTAGAGCTAGCAGCAGTGAAGTCTTTAAAGATATGAATTCTATGTTGTGTTTTTTTAAATGTAAAGATTAATTTCCAAATTTGTATATTTACTTTATACCTCTCAACCATCTGTAGTCACTTCAAATGTGTGAGGCCATTTCTACGTTTTTTTAATGGGTTTGTTGCTAGGTAAGTGATATAGTTGGTTGCCATTTTTAACAGCCACATGAGATCATGTCTGTTTCCATGCCAACAGATCCTCTTGGGAGAGTATTTTCAGTAAAAGCCCGGAGGTGGTGACTCCTTTGCAGCTCCAGTGTTGCCAGCGCCTGGTCGAGCTTTGTAAACAGTGCCTGCTAGTGGTTTACAAATATGCAACTGACTCAAGAGGATCACTCTCAGGCATTGGTACCAATTGGGGTAATTCCAGGTACTGGTTTACATTTCCTAGACTCTGTGAGTTTTATATAAAGTAATGCCACAATGCAGTTTGAAATTGAAAGTCTCTTTTTGTCTATATGGCTAGAGAAAATGCTAAAGACTAAAAATTCAAACATGCTATTATCTATAAGATTCTTTTAATTTGAACAATCTTTACCTTTAAAGGACTGAACAAGGACAGCAATCACAAACCCGGAGGTGACAGAAATAACCTACATGGAGATGATATTATTTAACTTATATACTTTTGCTTTCAAAAGCCAAGTAAGAGCATCCAATAGGGTAATAAATTTAATTTTTCCCCCAGTAGGGATATTTTAACATTTGTCCTTTATCCTAATATAGTTGAGAAGATGCCTTTAGTTTAATTTTTATTTTTCAGTATGCCTCTACCATTCCCTTCATCACCAAACAGATCTGTGGGAGGTGGATTTTAAGTTCCATTTAAAAACTGTATTTTTATAAATATTGTCCAGTTAAAATAGGTAGTTTTCCAAAAGTATGAAAATATTTTAAGCTGCAAAGATACACGAGTAAACAGGAAGTACAATTTAGCACTTCTCAAGACAGTCGTAGTTCCATTTAGAATTAAAGACGAATATGTGACTTTTAGTATGTGTAAGTTGTAGTACTCTCAGGATAGAAGAGAATAAACCATGACTTTGAAAAACTAAGTGATAGTCAAAAGATAATAGGATCTGCTAACAGTTGAATAGACAGTGAGGAAAATGAAACTACCATAACTTGGATTTTCTTTTTGAAACATCTAGAAATTGATCTGTTTATTAAAACGATCACAGGGAATATAATATAGCTAACTTTCTACAAAATTGACCTTCAACAGCAGAATGGTTTGGAACACTTTTCACAAAAAAGTATTGAGAGATATATTTTTAATGTTTGTTTGTCTTGTATTCTGTCATTATACTATAGTAGTATAATGTAGTACCTTTAACCTATTTTAACTCTCCCCCTGCAAACGGAAGCTGACTGATCACAAAAATGGTAAAGTTAGACATTAATATTTAAAATATGTAAATATCAAAGCTGTATTCTACAGTTTTAATGGTTTGAAGCAAATTATTGAATAAAGCTTATATTACTTTCATTAATATTCTCATATGATTTAAAAGAATGATGGCCATCTTTAAGACATTACAACATATAAATGAAGAGCCTTCTCTTTAAGAAATGAAACTCTGGGAGCATGAGCAGGAAAATCTTAAATTCCAGTCTAGGAAGGATGGTTTCAAACTCTTTAATATCCTCTTGCAATTCCTGATTTCATAACCCATTTTCTGTTGAGGGATCTTGTAACTTTTGTGGGTGAGCAAAATAGCATGAGTCTTCCTGTCTATTCTGTAGGGAGAAATTATACTTTACAGTTGCTTCAGTCCTTTTTATTTTCTTCCGTGTCTAGTGGTCGGAAGAAATATTCCTCAGCTTGGAATTTTGAGTTCCGGAGTCTGATAAACACTCACTATGACCCTAGTGGAGTGATTATAAGCATTTTAGGGGAGGGGTGGGCCAGTCTTTCATTCCTTCCCAAGTTCAGAACCATTTGAGAGAGAAATGTAGGAGTCAGACAGGTGATCATCAAAATGTAGCTTCATTACTGAGGAAAGCTATTGAGGGACATGGAGTAGATGTGAGCCAAGTGAGTTTTCTAATATTGAATTTCAGAATTAAATGTACCTGTCCAGTCAAAGACAGAGCTGGATCAATCTAAACCTTCTACTAGCACTATCCCATGAAGTCTAATTCTATTCATGTTGGCAGGAGAGCAAGTAAAAATGCATTCTTTCTGCAGATAGGCCGACCCAAAAAGAGAAAGGAGCTGAACCAAGCCTGCCTGGTTCCTTCTTTTAAACCTGCAAATTAGATAACTCACTTCTGGTAAGAGTCCAGAAAGTTTATATTGGTGAAAGTTTTACTTGGAAACAAAGAAGAGATAGAAACATGTCCTCCTAATATCTAGCTATTAAAGTCCAAGTCAATGTCACATTAATTTAAAAACATGGAAAAAGTGTCCATATATTCTTTCCCATGTAGATTAGTAACCTATAGCATTTTACTTTATATGTAGGAGTCAATTAATTTCATATTTATTAATAGATTGATAAATTTCATTTTTGAAGTATGCCTAGTAACATATAAATTTATGTTTATAAGTAAATATAAATATGCCTAATATAAATAATGTGTAAGGTATACCTAAATATTTTATGAGGAGATATATATTTGGCTAATTTATCTGTAAAATTAAAAGAGAAGAAAATAGAGCTAACATCAGTCAGGTTCATGTACCATCTTTATTTTGACCACATATCTGCAGGATATTTCTTAAAAGGCTTAAAAGTGTATGTGTCACCTATTACATGGAAGAGAGTGGCCTTCAAACTTGCAGTCTCACAGAAATAACAATTTAATAGGCATACCAACTGAGAAGCCATTTCTCAGAGGTAGACTCATAACTAAGCAAATATAATTGATATTTATACACAGATGGTCATCTCTATCTCTATCTCTATTTATCTCTGTCTCTATATACATATCTATATCTATAGCTATACCCATATCTCCAAGATACTAGAGTCTTTGGGACCAGCTCAATATTTCACTGTAACTAGACTTATTTGGAAAGCTTTGGGATCGCCAAACAATTTTCAGTCTCAGCATCTCTGTATTTCTATCTATCTTTCATGTACTGAGCTTCCATATAAGCTCATTTATGTGGCTAAAAACATTTTTTAAAAACCACTGAGTTAGGGCTTCTGCCTTTGGTAATAGAGCAAGCACTAGGTATTTGGACAAGTCCTCTGATGACAACAAGAATTTGCTTGAAGACATCAGAGAGTTAAAACCAGGTACTTGTTAGTGAGTACTTGTTAGTACTGAATAATGCTTTTGACAGACTCATGGGCCTAAGGGAAAAAAGTTGGAGTTCAGGGCCTGTCAAAGATTGGGGCCTTGATAAACACCGTAGATTCCTTCAAGTGACAATGTCCCAGATGTTTTGCAAAGCAAAAGTTGACAGAATTACAGGAAAAAACAGACAAATCTACAACCATTGTGGGAGATTTTAATATATACTTCTCAAAAAATTAGAGACAAAGAACATTTTAACAATATGATTAACAGATTTAACTGTCACATAATAGTGAATTCAGTGACCTCAGAATACAATACACCAAGCATATCTGAATCTTTTATAAAATCAACTATATAGTGGAATAATAAAACATAGTTTGAAAAATTGAAATCACACAGAGTATTGTTTCTCATCACATGCTATTAAAAATAACAAAATATCCAGAAAATCCATACTTTGGAAAGATAAAAAATATACTTTAAATAACCCATAAGTCAAAGAAGAAATCATAATGAATGTAAGAAAATATTTTTAACTGAATGATAACAAAAATATTACAAATAAAAACAGTATGTACATAAATCATTATTATAGGGATACTTATAGACTTAACTGAACATATTAGGGAGGGGTCTAAGCAACCGTCCTGAATGGTGACAGAATGATACTAAAGTAAACCCAAAGAATACAGAAAAGGGAAATAATAAAAATGAGAGCAGAAATTAATATAATGATGCAAATGGAATAAAGAAGATCAAAATGGCAAAAGTGGGTTTTTTAAAAGGCTAATAAAATTGATAAAGAACTGGTGAGACTGATCAAAATATAAGACAAAAATAGTTAACGTCAAGAATAGAAATAGAGATGTTACTGCAGATATTACCAATATTGAAAATTTTATAAGAAATATGAATAATTTCATGCTGATAAATTTGGTAATTTAGATTGTTAACAAATTCCTTGAAAAACACATATTACCAAAAATGAGAAGAAGATTTACTCTTAATTATTGAAAACATTGAATCAATAATTAAAAACCCTCCCACAAAGATAAGTCCAGATTCATAGGTCTTTACTATCTAATTCTACCCATCCAGAGAAGAGAGAATTACTATCTAATTCTAAATAATTAAACCCACCCAGAGAAGAGATAAAAGGAAGGAATGTTCTCTAGCTTGTTTTATGAGGCTACCATACCTTTGATACCTGACCAGGACATTATGGCAAAGGACAATGACAGTTTAATCTCACTCCTGTACATAGATGGAAAAATCTTACATAAAATATTAGCAAAACAAACCCAGAAACCTTAAATAGGATAATGTACCATGACTAACTTTTGTTTATTGCATCAACTTAATGGTACAATAACATTAAAAAGTGATCAATGTAATTTTAGTAGAATAAAAAATCATTTTAAAATATATGGATAAGTCACTTGTTATAATTCAGTATATTACATTCATGCTTCAAAAATGCTTAGCAAGTTAGAAACAAAATGGAAATTCCTTAATCTAATAAAGGATAACTACAAAAACCCTACAATCATATACTTAATGGTGAAATGTTGAAGGCTTTCCTTCTGAGATGAGAAATGAGACAAGATTGCCTGTTATTACCGCGTCTATTTACCATTGTATTGGACCTAGCTCGTTCAAGGAAGCATGCCAAAGAAGTAAAAGGCATTGGATTTGAGAGAAAGAACTAAAACTCATACTAATGGATATGATTGTGTTCACAGAATCTAAGTAAATCTACAGATAAATTATTAAGTAAATTTAACAATTTTGATGAAATCAAAGTTGGGATAAAATCAATTGTATTTTTTCTATATTAATAACAAACAGCTAGAATATGACATTTTAGATACAATATCATTTTTCAATAGCATCAAAGAATAATTCTTAGGAATAAATGTAACAAAAATGTGTAAGACCTTTAAGTAGGAAAATGTAAAAGATGGAAAGTTATACCTTATTCATCATTGAAATCGATATGAATATGTCATTTCTTCTCAAATAGTTCTTCACATCTATAAATTCAATGTAATACTCATATAAATTTCAACAATGTTTTTTGGAGGGTGCAAAATTTGACCAAAGCGTGTTCTGACATTTATACAGAAAAGCAAAGGGTCAAGAATAGATAAGACATTCTTGAACTAGAATAATAAAATAGTAGAATTTATTAACTACAGTGTACTAAGAATTATAATAAAGCTATAGTAATTTAAGACAGTGTAATAATGCTAAAAGGATAGACAAATAGACCAATGGAACCATTCAGAAAGGTCATAAATAGATACAGGCATATGTAGGGAATTGATTTATGACAAAGGACACTTAACTTATAACAAATGGGAAAAAAGTTTGTTTAAGCAAATGGTTCTGGGGCAATTAGGTTTCCAAATAATAATAAAAAAAGAAACTTGCCTTTACCTACACCATATACAAAATCATTTCCAAAGAATTGAGTACACAGATGTGAAAGGCAAAACTAAAGATTTGAGAAGATAATATAGGAGAATATTTTCATGACTTGAGGTATGCAAAGATTATAAAATATCAGGCTGAAAAGTACAGATCATAAATGAAAAGATAAATTTTACTATATTAAAATTAGGAGCATATGTTCATCAGAAGACCCCATTAAGAAGTTGAAAAAGCAAGCCTCAAGATGGAAGATGGTTTTGCACCCCATATAACCTACAAAAGATTGTTATACAGACTGTATAAGAACTCCTACAGATTTCTAAGAAGAAAATAAAACACTATGGAAAAATGGGGAAGATACTTGAAGAGCCTCTTCACAAAAGTTTTTTTTTAAGACAGCAAATATTTGAAAAACTGTTTAAGCTCCTATTCAGGGAAATGCGAAACCCATCTTTCAGACCAAGAGTTGATCAGGATGTAGAGTAATCGGAACTCTCTTACACTGCTGATGATAGTGAAAATTGTTACCTTTTAAAAAAAGTTTGGCATCACCTACTAAGTTTTACCATTTTCTCAGCTCTTCTGTTCCCAATAACTTTAAGCAGAAATGTATGCTCATGTACATCAACAGCATAATTAGAATTATTCATAGCAGCATTTACTTATAGTAGCTAAAAATGGGAAATAACCCAAATGTCTATTCTGGAAGAATGGACACATTTTTTTGTAATATCCACTCAATGAAATATTATACAGCATCAAAAATGAACAAACTGCATGTAAACATAGCAATATGGATGAGTCTCAAACAAAACGTTGAGCAAAAGATGCCAGATCCAAAGGAATACATACTTCATTCTATTTATTTTTAAATAAAATAACAGGGAAAACTGAATTATAGTGTTTACAGAATGTGTACTTAGGTGGTAAACAGGAAGTAATTACCATTGAAGTCTGGATAGTGGGTAGCTTTATGGGGAGCAAGGGTGCTGTAATACAGGGCTCTGGGATGCTAGCAATATTCAGTCATTCAACCTGGGTAGCGGTTACATAAGTAATCACTTTATACTATTCATTTACTGGACATTTATGTTTTATGCACTTTTTGAATGTGTGCTATATTTTAAGATTAAAAAGTTTTAAAAATCAAGTGAAATACATGGTACCATTTTGATCTTAGGCTAAGATAGCTTGATACATCTATCTTAAAACAGGCATGGTGTGGCTAATAAGGTTGATGTTAATAACACATAAATAATAATATTCCACCTATGTGCACTGTTTAATTGGTTCCATACTCTGTGAGACAGGCATGGCAGAAACTATTGGGCTTTTTTCACCAGTGAGAAAACTGAGGCCCAAAGAGGTTAAATGGCCCATCCAAATCCATGTTGCTATCATATGACAAGAGGTGGGACTTGAAACTAGGGCTTCCCCCCAAATCAAAGTTAAAACCACAATACAATGTACTGGCTATTATACTTAAAATGCAAAACAAGTGTTGGTAAGGACATTGAGAAGCTGGCACTGGTTCAGAATATAAAATGGTGTGACTGCGGTAGAAAACAGTGGCAGTTCCTCAAAAAGTTAAATATAGAATTACCATATGACCCAGCAAGTCCACTCGTATGTACATACCCCAAAGAATTGAAAACAAGGACTCAAACCAATACTTGTACACCAATGTTCATAGCAACATTATTCACAGAGGTCAAAAGGTGGCAACCACCCAAATGTCCATCAACAGATGACTGGATAAATAAAATGTGGAACATACATATATTATTAAGCCTATATAAAATTATAAATATAAATATAATACTGTTACATATTATATAAAATTTATAAATATAAAATATTATTCAGCCTATATAAAAAGGAATGAAATTCTGATACATGCTACAACATGGGTGAACCTTGAAAACGTGCTAAGTTAAATAAGCCAAACACAAAAGGACAAATATAGTATGATTCTACTTATATGAGGTACCTAGAACAGACAAATTCACAGAGATAGAAAGCAGAATAGAGACTACCAGGGACTGGAGGAGGAGGAAGTGGGGATTTAGTGTTTAATGGTACAGAGTTTCTGTTTGAGATGATGAAAAAGATCTGGAACCAGATCACAGTTATGGTTACACAACCATTGTGAATGTATTTAATGCACTGAACTTGCATACCTAAAAATGGTAAGGAGCTTCATGTTATATATATTCTACCAAAATTTAAAAAACTTAAAAAGAACACAGCCCAAATATGGCGATGAACTTTATTTACCTTGTGTTCCCCAATATGATAGATATGTGAAGATGTGCCTAGCTAGTCTCAGAGATGAGGAGTAAGGGTATGTGTGTGATGCAAATAGGGTAGTCTGAGGTGTTTCTCCTTGGGATGAGTTAGCTACGAGTTAGCTATTTTTGTACTTCGAGAGTAAGCTACAATAAAAATAAAGCTGGAAACTTCACGTTTTTTGGTGCTTTAGCACAAACTCTTTAGATACAGTCTATAGATCCACTTTCTAGAGATTCTTCCTGCTAAAAAAAATCAAATTGTATTATTTAACTTCATTGCAAAGAACATTTCAAAAATAATCTTTGATGTTCCGCTAGTGTGGGATCTCCCAAGAGATACTAATGGAGATATTAAGGCAAATAATCCATTGTGTTTCCCTGTAATGCTTTAAAATATCCCACAGCACTTGCTTTAGGGAAGCAAAGTGTTTCTTCCAATGTGATTTTATATGCTTCCTCTAGTTCACACTGAATTTCTTTTCCTTTCTACGTCTTTAAAAAAGTTTTATTTTAGCCTTTTCTGCTTCTATTAAAAAGTTTAGGTTTGTGGATGTGTAATATTTTTCTACTTTCTAGGTTTTTTATACTTTATATTTCTGAAAAAAATGAGTATAATCATTATATCCTTTAGTTTTAAAATTGGGATTCACACAGAAATGACAGTATAGTATAGTTGCTGGGAGCACTGGTTCTGGAGTGAGACCAAATGGCTTTGAATCCTGGCTCTGCCACTTACTAGCTACGTGCCTGTGGGCAAGGCATTTAACTCCTGTGCACTCTGGTGTTTTCATCTTTAAAATGGAGCTGATAATAATACCTACCATAGAGAATCATTAGAAATAACTAATATTTTTAAATCAATTATAATGGTCCTGGCACACAAAAACACTTTTAAAATACAAAATAGTGTTAAAAAAATAGTATAAGTTCGCTGTAACCCTGGACTTTGTAGTTTTATTTTTTCATCTGTGAAAATGGAGATCTTTAGCTCAGAAGGCTATGTGAATGTTATCGTAATGTCAGTAGTAACTACTGCTTGGAAATTCTTCAAAAGAAAGTTACTGTTTACTATAATAATTATCAATGAAATCAGAATGTATTTTCAGTGGAAGACAGAATAACTCTCAACTAATATGGAATAGTGGTTTTTGATCAAACACTTTAGTTTCTTTTGCACCTTTGCCCTAGATAGGAAGGGTAGCCTTTTCCTGGCAGAAGATATCAGATCAATCATCATGACTCCACTAGCTCTTGACATAATAATTAATCCATATAAATTACCTAAGTGATATTAAGAAAATAATTTATATAATCTGTGATGTGAGAAATCAATTGTTTCATTATTCATCACCCATTGTGCAATTTTGATTTAATTTAGCTTGTTGTATATTATTTAACTGCTCTATTAACTTAATGATTTGAGCAATTATTTATAGTTTGTGATATTAAGTAATAGATTTAGGGGCTATGATCAGATAATTCATGATGAAATGATGTTTATGAATATTATGGAGAATTCTGCCATTTTAATCTGAATGCTGTATGCAGTTTGATCATAATGAATTCATATTCTTCTACAAAATTCATATAACACAACTATAAATGTAATTTCCCATTGACACAGAGGTTAGTAGTTATCAACATTATTTCATATAGAATAGGTAGCTAATCCTTGGCCTTCAGTTTCTTCATGTGTCTTTGGAAGTATGATACTGTGGCTGGAAGATGCTAAAGTCAAGTGAAGAAAATAAGTGATTTGATGCTCTACCTTCGTTTCTTTTTTCAAGACTAATTATAAATCTCCTTCTGTTGCTACTTCTGCTCTTGGAATTTTTTATAGATATCTTTGTCCTGACTTTCTAGCATGTCCTTCTCATCATTACCAGGACTTAACGCTTTTAATAGTGATGCTTATTTGCATTTGCTCATGTGGATTTCCTTGATCATTTCTCTCTCGACATATAGATTGGACTGGCCTAATGCTAATCAGAGGTTTTCCAGAGAAAACAGATTATACAGGCACACACTCCTACTTGCAATTACTGAATCCCAAAGCTCTGAAAACTCAAACTAATAAAAATAAAATAAAAGTAACCCATTTATTGGCACATCTGAATTGACACGAAGTTGTTTATAGTCTTTTTCCAATTTATTGTGAATATTTCTCTATTTCACTAAAGAAATATTAATGATTTGTTTACAGGATGCTGCCCCAAGACCCTGATGATGTTACATTATATATAATATATACACTACAGTGTCCTAAAAACTGAAAAATTTATGTATTCTGAAATATATTTGGCTGCAAAGGTTGCATGCAACCTGTAATTATGATTGTTTTTGGTTTGCTGTAATCACAAGCACCCAGTAGTCCAAAAATATAAAATCTACAATCTAGTTATGAATGTTAATCTTTAACTTTTTCTTTTAGATTACCTATAGTCATAACACATCAATGATATATTTATTAAATTATAATCAATGGTTTCAACATCCTTGAAACAATTATTTTAATTGGTTAGCCAAATTCTCATGTCACATGTTTTTAAGAAATATATGACTGGTTACACACATTATTTACAGAGGTGAGTGATGAATTCCAAATTAACATGAGTCATATAAACAGTCTCCTAGCATGTGAGTTCATGGCTCTTTATGGGATGTCTCGGGACACTAAGATCACATGTTACATCTATATTCAACTCTTTGGGTGAGGCTTTATGACCCTCTCCCTGCCTCCCCTCCTCAACTCAGGAGAGGATATCTTTTTATGTGGGTTGCATTGTTATAGTATCATTTCTCATGTAAGATGTACAAATTATTAACCACATAATATTTTAGAGAGAGATGTTAATATTAGTTTGTAAAGTCTAACTTTTTAACTATCATTTTTAGGTATTTACTACCAGGAAGTACCCAATTCTTCATGAGAACACCAACCTACAACTTGAAATACAGTTCACCTGGAATGGCTCGCTCCAATGTTTTGTTTACATCCCGGTATGACCATTTGTGAAACAGAGGGAAGATCGCCATGGGTTATGCATAATAGCAATTCATATTTTTCCCAACTTAACATTGCAAAGACAGTGACCATTAAGTGCTGTTTCATGTATATATGACATATATGTGTGTGAAACTATATGCACACATGCACTCAAATAACATATATATTTATTATAGTATATGAAGGAAGAATTAGCAGGAAACTGGATATAAGATTTAACCTTTCTGGAAATGTAATAAACCATGTTAAAATTGTTTACACAAATATATGAATGTCTAGAATTTGCTAGGTTTATAATTAATACCTTCCTACTACAAATGTTATTTTTGCTTCAGAGTATATAAAACAGAATTGATCTTGAAGATCCCATTACAGTGTTAAATTATTTTCTAGGTAATATGTCTTTTGACTTGAAAAAGCATTAATAGTAAATTACCTTATTAATTCTCATATATAGTAGCTATTTAAAATGAAAACAAAAATTAGAAGCCTGGTGTTGCTTGATGATAGGATTAAGTAAGAAACAGGTTTGTCATTACTATAGCACACTGTAAAGTACTATAAAAATCCCAACCAGATTCTCCAAGATTTTTATCCCTCAGTGTGGAAATTTAGCTACTTGTGAAAGTGATAATGTAAATTTTCAGTAAGGATCTAGTAAGGTCATATTATGATCTAAAATGGAAGACAATCCAGTGGGTTAAAAATAAAACTTACTAGCTTGTATTTTTACTTTTTATTGGGAGTCACATAAAGGGAACAGAAAATGGTGGTAATGACAAAATCGTTCCATATGATTTTTGTATCTCTTGCCACTGTTACCACTCACTTTTTTTTGGAAAGTGTATCTCTGATGAGTACATATGGTCAAATACAATTTCTTCTGTTCAAAGAGCTGATATTTTAAACTTATTTCAGTGTTACAGAACGATGTGTCACACTTATTTTATAAGTCTCTGAATGCTGAGACCAACTTACATTGCAAAGACTAATATAGAGTTTCATATTGCACCATAGAAAAGAATCTAAATTATTGCAAATAGAAGATTCTGATTACTAAATATTATTAGTCATCGATGTGCCCTTGAGAATTAAAAAAAAATCAAAATAGAGTTTGAAGTTTTCTTCTTGTCCAAAGTTATTATGTGTAAGTTTCATAGCAGTTTACTTCCTTTTTTTGCTTACAGTGTCAAAAACAATGAGTGAGTTTTCAGTTTTCTATACAAATATAAATAGTACCATGGAAATCCTTAGAGATTGTAATATTCACCTTTTAAAATTTTATTTAAACTTCTCCCAGTAGTTTTATTTTCTCACAGATGGTAATTATTTGCAACATTCATGAGTGTTTTACCTCCTTTTACTATCCTGAAAGCTATTTCCAGTAAATTGAGAAATGGTCCCAAAGCAGAAGGAGAACTGAGAGGGGCAAACTGGCCTGCTTTAATTCACAAGCTGGATAACTCGCAACCCAAAGTTGTAAGTTGATAATATTGTGCTTTTAAAGCCATGTTCTGAGGCTGTATTAGGATAAAATAGGTTCTTCCCTAAATTATTGCTGGCTACTTGATTCTTTATGACTACCTACCATCCGTATTCCAGTGGATACTTTTCCTTGCTAATTGCATCCCAAAGAGAGTTTGTTATTGTCTTTGTGGGAAAAGAGGATAAGGATGTCAGGATGAAGGAAATTGCAGTGTAGCTCTGAGTGTTTATGATGCCATTTTGTGAATTCTTAAATATGTTTAGATTTTTTTGTAATAAATAATGCAAAAATTGGGATATTAAAATAATTATTATAAGAATGATCATCAATTAGGCCTTTTCATGGAGCAGTTTTAGTCATTTTTCATTGAAATTCATGATTTGTTCATGAATGAGACACAATTTCAAGTGTCTGATATATGATATCAACCCAGTTTGTTGGCCACTCACTTGCATTAGCTTAAATCACAATGGTGACTTAATCTGCTGGAGTGGGTACTTTGGAAGTTCTTTTCTTAGTTGTATAAAAGTGAAATTTTTATTTAAAACAAAAAAAGAATGTCTAACATGTCTCCCCCTGGGGAAAATACAAAAAAAGTAAATTTAAATGTATGAAACTACCCAGTTAGTTACTGATGAGCAAATTTCATTTTCATTCATCTAGCTACCTAGGTCTGGCTTTGTTTGAGTGCTAGAATTTTATTGCCCACATTTGCCTCTTTATACTGATCTAGTCTGATATGATGAAATTGTGAATAAAAGCCATGTGCTCATTATTTATGTATACTACCTGGTATGCTGTGGACTACAGTTGTGTTAATGCTTATTCCCTAATGAGAAACTAAGAAAAGAAGATACAGTAATAAACCGTGGAAGTCTTTAGAGGCCATAGAAATATTTTAGTGATATAAAATATTCCTTAGTTTTTATTATAAATTGTTTATTCATAGAGTTAAAACGTAGCATTATAAGTGATAGTATGGGTCTGACTCTCTCTCTTCTAGGAGAGAAAATAACTTTATCTGAAAAACTCAGAAGCTATTCAATCTTACCAAGAGATTTTGATAGGGAATTTGGTTTACTTATGATGAAAGCATATTTTCATTCTGTTATTAAAAAATACATCCCTGCTCATTCTGTGACTAATGCTTTCCAGAACTGTATATGTTTGGAATGATTCCAGAATTGTACAAGAAGTAACCTTTTAATGTTAAATTATCATCTATGAACATTGTATAAGATTGCAGATTAGTTTTCACTGTAATAATCCAGCATTGTAATAATTACCATTTGCTTTATGTATTCTGTTGAAGGAACTATTTGTGATTCATATTATGATTATTAGCAACAAATTTTATTTATGTTGCATGTGTAAAAATGAAATTATAACAGGATCAAATATGGAAATGCCAATGGTAACCTCTATCAGATGCAAAAAGATCTATACAAATTTTTTCATATATCTGAATTAGGTCTAAATACACAAAATTTTTCTACTAATTCCTCCTCCCAGAACTAAAATGAACCAAACTCAAGCAAAAAACCCCAATCTTCTTCTCATCTAATATTTATACACAGCTAGATGATAGTGGCTGCTAGACATCAAGAAAAAGATTTCATTCTAATTCTTTTTTTTAATTTGGAAAGTATATGATTATAGAATTTTGTTATCTAACTCTAAATTTCACATTTTAATATAAATTAATCCAAATGCTTTCTTCTTTAGCATGACAAAGTCATTCCAATTAAAACTTCTCTTTAAATCTAAACTTCCACATTACTTATTTTCAAAAGTACCAAAAAATTGATAGTTGCATAAACTCTATTATTTCTAGTTTTCTATAAAGCATTGATTCATTCTTAAACGTATATTCTTTAAAATATAATAGCAAATACTTGAGAAGAGTGACAATAAATACTTTCCTTTTCTGTTCTGTAATGCTGTTTTACGTTTTGAGTCTTAGTTTACTTGGTTCTAAGGGTTAAACAATAAAAAGTGTAAGTACAATTAGTTGTGTTCCTGTGACCTGATGATTTTTGAAAATTTCTTTTCTCTTTAAATTGAGAAATTTAATAAAGCTTTCAAGAACTGAATTAGTTATCTAAATATTTTGCACTAATGCTACTTACCAATACATTAAAATTTTGAAAGTATTTTGATGATCAAAATTTTACTCCTTACACTGTTTTTTCTTTCTTTTCTTCTTCTTTTTTAAACTTTAAGTTCCATTTGAAGTTTTGACCTTTGCATGGACAAATTCAAGAAAAGAGAAATCCTGCCTTTTAAACATTGGTTTATGGTGGTGTATTTTTGCTTCAGCAACAATAAAACTTATAAGATGTGTTATTGGATCAAGTTCAGTTTTTCTGCTGAGATTTTTAAGAACAAGGTTGAAGTTTCAGTGTCTAAAAAGCATTAATTTTCTGGATCCATGTGAACCAAGATAATGGCCACAAATATCAGTCTTGCGACCAAAAATTGTTAAATTAAAACTAATTGCACACTTTGAGATTCTTGCCCTTTTTTGGTGCTCTTTTGCCTTGTTATGGGTATTGAAGGAAAACTATTCAGGTGAAACATTCCACATTAACTGGGCTGTATTACCTAAAAAGATCTACATAAAGTTTTTATTTTATCCCCACCTGCTAATTTGAAAACTATTGGTAAAATCATCATTCAGTACACTAATATTTTCTAAATTAGTAAGAAGACTTACCTTATAAAAATAATCAGATAATGCTGATATTTCTCTCTCAAAGGCTAACAATGACACTTCTTGGTCCTGAGCTGGTTGGTTCATACAATAACTAATGTACATGCTACTACATTGAATATTAATAGATTTGCTGAAGATTCTGGGTTTGAGGGTTAGCTTGAAAGCAATACATTTGCTACCATGAATCATGACTCAAATTATCCCCATGTGTTTTACTACCTGTATATGAATGCAAATGTTGTTACAGAAAATATGCTTGAAATGTCAACACAATGTGCAATTAGTATTGCATTGTCATGCTTCAGCATGTGATATCTGTATGGTGAAGTTATTTCAATTACTCAGATATGTTACTATAATAAAAAATGTTTAATATAAGAAAGTTACATATGTCATCAAATGGTTATTTCTGTTCCCCCCTCCCCCCCCACACACTGTTTTTAGTAGTAGAAGAGACTGGCTCTCAATTAAGCTTTCAGGGTGATGAAATATATTTTCACAGTAATTTTCTTCTGCTGTAGAGTCAGCAGTAGAACTGTGGGGATAACTTTACCTGCTATTAAAGTCAGGTTAAGTAAACAGAATTGGTGTCAATTCCTCTCTTAGTTAGCTGGAAGGTAGACTGGTCTAAAATTTAGAAATGACATTTTTATATCTTTCTAGCATCATTATAACAATAGTATTACTAATCTGAATAGAAATAAGTCAGCATCTCAGCTATGACATTTTTTTCAGGAATTTATAATTTTATCACTATTAAAATATACTAAACCTCAATAAGAAGCATATCCTAGTCTTATTGCCACTATTACCATTGTCTATAAGATGATTGTATATAAAGAAATTGAATATTTTTTGGATAAAAATCTATCATGATACGAACTTTAATGCATGTATACCTCAGCAACAAGTGATATAGATATTGACTTTTTCAATGTATTTTTAAAGATTTGTTATTTTATAAAGTAAAAATATTCTATAAATCTTTAAACTTTGAATTTTTGATTTTTTTCAGTGACAGATAAAGATGAGACCACTGTGGGTAGTTTAGTATCTCCCTATTTTATCAAATAATTTGTAAGATAAATATACATATAGTAAATGATTGAAAATCTTTTAAAACTATAAATAAATCATCCTGAAATAATCTCAAGTGTTAGAAAACTTCTTGTAGTGCCTTAAAACAAGATTAACATTTAGCTCTTTTGTAGAAAGTAAGATAATCTTTAATTTGCAGAGAGTAATCTCTTAGTGATTATTCATGTACATATAGAATATAGTGACGAAAATGTCCATCACCACGGTCAAGTAAATGTGGAAAACATTGGATGTATAAATTGGAATGTGTTTCCTTCTACTTTCAGGACCTATCAAGAGTCTTTAGTATTCTAAGATGCTTTGAGAGTCCCCAGCGAGGGACTGGGACATACACTAGTTCCTAAACTAATTTCACTATGGTATCTTATTGAAATGCATCTCCCAGAACTAGTGTTTTATTGACTAAGGTTTGGAAAACACCTAACTACACCAAGTCATTCACTAATAAAGGAATCACGGTATTTATTAATTTATTTATTTAATATAAACTGTGGTATAATTATGAACACTGACAAATCTAGTGCAAGAATTTACTTGCACTTGTTGCTTGAGAATTTGGTCATTTCCAGAGGAATATTTGAACAAGTGTTTCAGCAGGAATGTCTTGACCCAAGAAGGCTGACCGCATATAAATAGTCTTAATAGTAAACATGAGTTATATTAGATATTTGAAACATAATCATGATATGCAAAGTAATATAAAATGCTTAAGATGTGGTCAGAATGTGGTTCAAGCCCTTATGAAAAACTAATGATGTATTGGGTCTAACATGATAAAAGTTTGTCTTTAATGAGAGTCTAACGTCACCCATCAGCAGATGATAAGAGCTTTGTATAACAGACAATATATCTAGATGCCCTTGCTGGCCATCTGAAAGACTCTTCTTATATAAACAAAAAGGCCTGTTTGTGGCTGATAAATTTCCTTCAGAGCTGGAATTTATTAAAAATTTGTTGTATTTGTGAGAGACAAAATCTACTGAGCCAATTTTCTTTCTGTGGTTAAGTTTTCCTTAAGCAGTATGTTAGACACTTTGGGAGCTTTCAGAAGTTTCGTCTTTCATTTCTATGTGTCCTTGTGAAATATTGCCAAATTAGTCTCCCTCTTTAAAAATATAGGAAAAATACTGCTATTCACTATATTTAGGGAGTTACACACTGAATGGTACTATAATGACCTAAACTGAACTATTTTATATAGTTATCAAAAATACTAAAATTTTGGCTTGGAAAGTAGTGTCTAGACTTTTGTACAGAAATGACACCATTTTTATAACTTTACAGCAAGGCAGCCTTCAGTATTTTATATAGAAGTAGAAATATACAGTGAAAGTAAGCAAATTCCAAATTTTGTCCTAAGAACAGATGCAAGCGGACATAAACCACATAAATTGGCACTGTTGTAACAAAAACCTTCAAGGATAATAGCAAAACTAAATTTAGCCAAGGTCTGTTCTATTACAGATGCTGCTGTTGCTAGTGATAGAATAAGATAACTTTTAAAAGGTCAAGAAACATAATAAAATTTATTTTTTAAAATGGCAATACGGTATGCTGTTAGCAGTAAAAACATTAATATATTCCCATGTTTATAATATATCTGATTTTGTGGAAAATATATGACAGTGTGTGTGAAAAATACAGAGTATATAAACCTTAATGCAATCTAAGAAAATACAATTTCAACATATTACCTCATTTTCATTAAAATGATGAAAATGTGAATTCAGAAAATCACGTAGTCCTTAGTCTAAAAATAGGTAGATCATCAAAACCTAATATCATTTAAACTCAAATGGATATTTGTTCAGTAAATGTTCTACATCATAATGCGATGTACAAAGGAAAACTCAAATTTGTGGAAAATGAAGGGATTATTTTTTAAAAAAGCAAATTTAACTAATCCCATTATGTTTTTGACTCTTCCAAACTGAAGCAATAGTCTCGTTGTCATGAAACATTTACTGCAAATAAAGAATAAGTAGATTCCTCAGAAGTTAGCTTGATTTTGTATTTTAGCCTCAGGTCTCTCAGCCAGATTACTTATATTTGTGTTTTTAAATTTTTTTCCTATTTCTAATTTTCTGCATTTCATCTCCTCTGGTTCCACTGATTACCATGTGAAGCATTACCACATTATTCTCACTCTAAAAATACTAAATGATCATTGCCTATTTTGGTTGTTTTAACTAAAACATTGAATTCTTATAAATGTATACAAAATGCAAAGGCAGATTCCACTTCTGCATTATTGTCTACACTTTTGGATTAATACTTTTGTCAGCATTTTGGTCCACATAGTATCCATTTTTTCTGAGCAACAGGTAAATGGTTTCACTTCTCTTAAGTTGTGTGGCTTAGAATCTCCTGAGACTGTACATCCTGATAAACCAGGAGAAGCTCACTTCTAGAGCTGAAATGTTCTAATATCTATCTTGCTTCTTATACATGCTAGAAATTTCCACACCAGTTTGCACATCTGACCTAGGTACTTAATTATTAAATAGGGGATTACAGATTTCTAGAGAACTCCATGGCACCGTAACACCTTGCTAAGTAATCCCAAGGCTTTGGGAAAATAAAAGGAAGCTCTTTCTAAAGATTGGAGTCTGCTTTATTACCTTCCTTAGCTTATTGTCTCTCATCTACTGTCTTTTTTACTTTTCTTATGTAATAGAACATCCAATGGAATAGGAAGCAGTTGATGTGTGTTCCAATCCTGGTTCTGCTATGAACTCCCTGGGTGGGACAGGGTCTTCGTTTCTTAAAAATAAATACCAACTTTGTCTATATGAGAATTGTGTTGTGAGGAAAATAGGAAGCACTAGTCTCTGTAGTAAAGTAGTGTCATTTCCCCATTGTATATTTAAAAAATCTCACCGATGATCAGAAGACTCTTTGTGATTCTGAGTCTGTCGGGGTATCATCAGGATGTCAGGATCTGTAAGAATGAGACGAAGGAAACTTGTTACCAGGTGGTGATCATCTTCACCCATTCTATAAAAACACCTTACATATACCCACTAAATTCATACTGAAGATCACAAGTAAGTTAAAAGTTATTTACACAGCCAGGGATTTTAGACAAAACAAAACCAAAATCCATAGATTTTGTTATTCTCAGTAAAGTAAGATGCTGGTTGAAAGAGTGGCCTCAGATGCCAGATGACCTGGGTTTCAATGACTCTGAGCCTCAGTTTCTTCATGGTAGAATAGGGCATTCCCTATAGTGTTGTAAGGGAACTAACTGGACTATTCTATGCAAGGTTCTGAGCCTGGTGCATAAACCTCCCAATAAATGTTCGTTGCTGTTATTTTACTTCCACGTGATGCCTTTCTCCACCATCCCAGAGAAACACAATTCTGTGGTGATATTTTAGGATTGAGAGCTCCCCAAACCGTCACGGCACTCTGGGGCATGCTCCAGGTCCTCCCATCACATATTTCCAGCCTTGCTGTCTAGCTCGTTCCTCCTCTTGAAGCAGGTCAGTTTTGGTCAAGGGAACCGTGTGTCTGTTCAATTCCCCAAAAGTTCCTCTAACCATCAAGATCTCGGAATACACTGAATAGAAGGGAAAACAGAGTATTCTGTAAGGAACAGACTTACGTATTTGTTCTTAGGAAATGCTAAGTATAAACACCACAGAATTACCATGCACATGCCTTTTCTGAAACAAGAAGATGTAAAGAAAAATCATAATAAGTGAAAACTTTTTATGGGCTGCTCTCGGTTTTGCTCAACAGGGCTTGATGTATGCTGTCAGCACCACAAACAGCACTAGGCCTCCTACCTGCCAAGCACTGCTGAATGGAGCTCTGGGGTATACAGACCTCACATTCTGGGTGGGGAGATACACAGGCACTGCTAGGTAGCAGTAATGCAGGCAGGTGGCACAATGGAGATATGAGGGTTTTGTGCAAGAACAGAAGAAACCACGAGCATCCTGCGTGGGAGAACTGGGAACAGTGTCACAAGACACCAGTGGAGTTAGGTCTTGATATACGAGCAGGATTTCAAAAGAAAAGAAGAAGGTTCCAGATACAGGGAATGTCAGAGGTGAGAGGGCCCGACTCACTCACAGAGCCGAGAAGGTCTGTGTGGCTCAGCGTGGGTTGGGGTGTGGAGTGGATGAAGAGATGTAGGTTGAGCCCAAACTGCAAAATCCTTAGATGCTACAGTTAAGAGTTTGGATTAGACCCTTTATATACTGGAATCGATGGGCATTAAAAAACATCAAGTAGTAGGGAGATGGGGTCTGCGATTTATGGAGTTGGCTATGCTGGCCTGATGGAAGAAGGAGGAAGACTGGGCTTGGTGGCAGGAAACTAGTTAGGACTGGAGTTAGGACCAGGGCCTCAACTAAGGTGGGTGGATCCAGATTCAAGAGACATTTCTGAGGAAGAATCCTTAAGACCTTTGGACCTATTTTATATGAGGAATGAAGGAGAGAGATCAAGGGATTGTCTACTTTTTAAAAAATTATTGTGAAAAATTTAGTGTAAAAAATGTGTGTTTAATATGCAGGCTGAAGTTGTTCCTTTCAAGCCTGCTTTTGTTGGCTGAGGCATGTAATTTCATTTTGACAAACATGTATCAAGTATCAGCTGTATGTCGGGAGCTGTGCTAGATACCAGAGAAACAAATGATTAATAAGACAACATGCTCACTTTCCATGAGCTGCAATTCCAGCAGAGGAAAAAGTCATCTAAACAGATAGTTATAATAAAATATACTAAGGATAAATAACAGAGAGATATGTAAGGAACTCTGTAAAATGTTCTATTCTTTGTAACATGGAGGACCTCTATAATGTGAGGGCTTAGCTCTGGTTGCCAGATGGAATTGCCCTTATAGGCATCCAGGTACAATGAATAATTTGCTTAACAGAAAGAGGAATTGATGCTTAATATTTAGATTAGAAATAGGAGCACATAATAGGAAGAGGTAAAAAAGAAAAAACAGTTAACCTTTCTCTTCAGAAAGGACTCCTGGATTTTCTACAGTTTCAGCTTTAGTCCAAATGATGAGAGGTGTGTAATGCAGCTGCTCGGAGGCAGGACTCAGAAGTGAAACTGTCAGGATTTGAATCCCAGTCCTACCACCTCCTAAGAGTCTGACCTTAATACCCTGTTTCTCATTTTCCTTATCTGTAAAATGGGGATAATAATGACAGTGTTGATAGGGTGGTTATGAAGATTTTTTTGTGCATTTCTGAAATCATCAATGAGAGAGATGCATTTCATTCCTTATGCTAGATAACCTTCAAAATAGCTGTACTAGAGGTCAGGCTTTTATTTTATTAAGTAAGTACCTTATTGATTTGATGCAGTTTTTAAAGTTATTTTTATTATATGGTTTCACAATAGATTTTGATTATACGTTGTATTTAAAACTTGATTCTCACATATCTTCAACTGAATGACTTGGAACAGTGCAAATTGCATTCCCATTGATTGTTCTTTGCACTGTGATAATTCTTTCTTTCTACGTTTCTGATATGATGATCTTCCTGTTTGTCAATAATATTAACAACAACCTTATATCACTAGATATTCTATTCTGAGGTTTAAATGATAAAGAGACAACTCTTGCTGCTTTAATGATTATATATTCTCTAACATCTTTTCATCTAAAATGTGCTTTTGTTATTGGTTTTCATTAGGAGGAAATACATGGAAAGATTAATTTAAAAGACACTGTTTCTGCCCTCAGTATCTGGTACTGTTTATCAATTGCTCAGCTCTGCTGTCACTCTTAGTGACATTGTTAAGCTACTTAACTGAACTATTGCTCAGTTAGTCTCTTTCCATTATTTATATGTAATCATTAATTAATTAATATTATATTACTTTCAATAAAATAGTCACCGTGTGGTATACCATCTTCAAGCAGATCCTGGGGTCAGAGGCAGAACTGGAATAATAATAATCAAATCTCTACTCGATAATCCTCCCTACACAGTGAGCTGTACTTAATGCAGATGCAAGCTACCAGACCGTGCGCCGTGAGCTCCTTGCATTGCCCTTGACATCTGTGAGCTGCAGAAGACTATGATACTTCAGAAGGTAAATTTTCAGACCTTGTAGATAGAATGTCCTGCTCTGTTTTAAACACCATAACACTTGTTTCCTGAGGTTATTTCTCTAAACTTATGGGTAAGTCTTCCAAGGGAAAGGAAAACTCTGAAAAGTCCCTGAGTCTTGCCTTCCAAAGATGACCCAGTGAGCACAAGAGGGGCTTGGCTTATGGAATACCATTTTCAAGTCTTTGTCAAAGAAACTTGCTTACATCTTTCATGTCTTCGTTCACGTGATTGAACGTCCACTTTATTCCATCTCGTATTTAAAATACAAAAGCATACAAAACGTTCTTTCACTTTGTTGGTTGAGTGTGGTATTTTGATAAGCTAAATTTCCCAAAGTTTAGTCAGGTCTATTTGACTAATGCAGAGAACTGGTTAAAGTATGACTGGAGTGCCTCTCTGAAAAGACTCTTGATTTGGAGGAGAGGAAATGTGGAAATGGTAATTGTGAAGTTTCTATTCTGACAATAAAATGCTATATGTTGCTTGAATTATAAGTGAAGTAAAGAGAAAGGCAAAGATGCCTGTTTATTCCAAGATTCTACACTCAGTTTAGTTGTATTTTCGCTTATACAATGTTTAGTAGGTAATGGCTTTCCCTGGTTCTTTATTCAGTGTTTATATTCATTGTAGTTAGGAAAAATTTTGTTTTTTGTTAATTTGTTAATTATATATCAGTTGTCATTAACCAATGGGAAAGACCTTTTTGGCATGCTTTTTGACATTTCTAGTGGTGTGCTGGTAAATACACACATGTACAGAAAAACAAAACCCTGATTTACAGTGTTTGCCAATTTCTGTAGTGTTAATACTCCCACATGACAGATTTCTAATATCAAAATTATGTCAATGAACGTGGAGTTGGGACATTATTTTCACAGTCAGCATTTGCAAGTTGGTAATAGTTGACTCCAGCAAACCACTGACTCTGATTTTACAATTGGTAATCACACAATTTTTTTATTAATCATTTGGACTTTTGCTACTACTTATGTTTATACAGTGTTTTCTTTTCAAATGGTTCATAATTTGTTTCTGCAAATATGTAAATGGATAGAGCACTTAGGAAACTGCAAAGACTTTCACCTTTCAGTAAATCAGGTTCTCAAAGCTGAATTTCTTAAGTAGTTAGTACCCTCCTGTTCATTTTCTTTGGTACTTTGTTTATTACAAAGTGAAATTTCCTGGCAGGCCATAAATGAAAGCGTTTAAGTGTGTGCTCCAACTGGCTTTTAATTCATGTCAATTTAGAAACTCGGAATTATTTAAAGCAGTTCTAAGGTTAGCAATTAGCACTTCAATTTGTGCAAATGGCACTGAAAATGCTGTTTTGAAACAGACTGTTTCTCTTAACAAGAAAACCTTTAAGCAAAGTTTTAAAAAATCGGTGGCAATCAATTTGAACAGTACTACTTTTTCACCAAGAGAGAGCAACATAAGCACACTTTACAAAAATACATTATGTGGCCATTTTACACTGTAAGTGGTAGAATCGTGTCCGAGCTTTACTTAGGAATCTATTACTTTACCTGCCTCTGAACATGATGGATGAGGTGCAGTGATTAGTTAGCGTTATGGCAGTTGACGATCTCTATAAAGATCATATTTTTGCCTTCAGGTATTTCTCTATGCACAATATGTTTCTTCATTACGATTTCATTTATCGTCCATGTTTAAGTTTCTGAATATTGACACTGTTTGTCCTGTCAGAAATGGTTTTCAACAAGATATATTTTCTCCATCTGATATAATGAAGTTAAGTAAAACTGCAGGAGTTTTAAATGTGTGAGCGGTGGATTTTTATATTGTTTGAAAATAATTAAGGTGTGTAATATCCAACTTTAAGAGAACTGGTATGTCTGGAAATTTTCTTTAGGGAGATTTTAGTTCTATTCAATGGAATGGCAACTCTGAATACAAACAACTGACACTTGACCATAAGGTGGAAGTGTGAAGATGTCACCAATAAATTTTGAACTTTCAAAGAATTAACTGTGATTAACTTTAATTGGACATTTTGCTGGATTTTATGTCTCAAAGTCTTGCCTTAATTACTTTAGGGACAAAATTTCCTCTTAAGGTTTTCATACTTTAGTAAGACAGTGTCTTTAGGTTGCAGTAACTAAATATTAAACTTATATTGCTTCCATATAACAGCAGGACTACCTGCAAAACATATCAGTTAAAACTCGATAAGGCCAAATCTTAAAAATGTCAGTGACAAATGATTTATTATACCTTTAAATTCAAGATTTATGATCTTTAGATACCTGTCAACCTCTGGGAGTGCATTTACCAGGTGAGGGCAGAAAAAGAAAAAAAAAAAGGTCATGGCTGCAAATAAATTCATCAGATCTATGCTTTTAGGAAAGTTACTTTCATGTTACTTTAATTCAGGAAAATTCAGAAAAAATAAAAATACACCTAAAGCATTTATTTTTAAAAGATTTACTTTTAGAAGTCTTTATAGGAAGAAGCTTGTGGCTTTAAAAAGTTCTGTGTAAATATTTGCACAGTTTCTGTAGCTTGCTGCTGGGAATGTTGACAGGCATGTGTTAGGAATGTTAATGCCACAAGGAGGCGTTGCCCTGTACCCTTGAGGTCTGGTCCTGCTCTTGTCCTCTCATATTGTACTTAGTTTTGAAAAAACAGTAATTATATTTAACATCCTGGGTCTAACTCTATATTAGACATAGTTACCTCAGAATATAACAAATTTCATGTATTCAGTGAGCCACCTACATTGCAAAAAAATCCTCAGATCATGTATACGTATACACACACACACACACACACACACACACACACACACACACACACACACTCGTATACGTATAACTGCAAGATCCCAATTTTAAAGTTGTAACTTAGGAATTATTCTGCACATTTAATAATATTTTACTTCTGGTTTCTTTATATAGAAAATTCCCCTAAAGAGTTTAAAATACAAATTAAATGAATAAAATTTTGACTTGTAGACTTTAAAGGGCCATCAATCAATCAAAAAGCTGTTGATATTTATAGAACACATACTAGGTTCCAGGCAGTCTGATGAGTACTAGAGATCCAGAGGTAAAAATATCTCTGCCAGTGGAAGGACATCCCACCAAAGCTCAAAGTCCTTGAAAAGTACAAGATGGCAAGTTTAGGGACGTTTAGGCAAGTTTAGTGGTAGAGAAAGGCTGTGACAAGAGGGAGCGGTGGCCTGTGGTAGGTCAGGGAGGGCGGCACAGATGAGGATGGAGATGAAGGAGCTACTCACATGGGCTTGCTAGGCCATGGTGTGAAGGCTGGATTTTTTGAGTTCCGTGGAAAGCCACTGCACACTCTTAAGCAGAAGGGTGAGGTGCTGCTATACCTTTGAAGAAAGACCTTTCTTACTCCTATGCAGAAGACAGATCGTAGGGTGGAAGGAGTGAATATAACGTCATTTGGGAGGCTACTAATGTTAGTAGCTTTGATGAGGGTGAACGAGACGATGAAGATGAAGAAAGGAGAAACTAAAATATTGGGGAGGTAGAGCATAAGACTTGCTGGTATTGGGGGTCAGTAAAGGGAAAGAATCAAGGATGTTTTTAGATTTTTTGACATGAACACCTGAGTGTATGGTTTATTGACATTTATTGACATGAGGAGGAAAGGTTTGTGAGGGGCTGGGGAATATAGAATTCACTTTTGACGTGTTAAATTTGATATCCAAGTGGAATTATTAGGAAGATAGTTGTATATAAAAATAGCTACTATTCTCATATCCATTTTCAAATGAGAGTACTGAGGCACAGAGAGGTTAAGCAAATAACCCAAGATCATCCAGCTTAGTTTAGTCAGTGGAGCTAGGATTACCATCCAGGAAGTCTGGCTCCAGAGTCTACTCTTTAAGCCACTTCTCTGTCATTTTGGCATTCAGGGTTGGAGATTTTTAAAATCATGGTGTTGGAAGGAGCTCCCTCTGGAAGAGAAGGTAGATAGGGAGTAGAAAGACTCCCAGCCATGCCTGTACACTCCTGCATTAGAGGTGTTGAAGGAGATGAGAAGATAGCAAGGGAGACTGAAAAAGAGCCACAACTGAGGTCTGAGGAAAACCAGGGGTAGGAAGGGTCATAGGAGCCAAGAGGAGAAATTGTTTCAAGCAGATGAAAGCTGCATGGACATTGAGTGAGATGAGAAAAGAGGTGAACTGGTTAACATGTGACAGTTTGCGACCTTCACAAGAGCTGTTTCAATAGAGCGGTAGGGAAGGAAGCCAGTTTAAATTAGGTTGACCATATTATGGGAAGCACAATACTGACAAGGAATTAGGAATAAGAAGGTATCTCATGTTGCTATGTGACATATGTGTAATATGGACAGTGAATCGCATTCTGTTTGGGTCAATAATGTGGAGAGCATGGGCTCTGGAGTCAGAGCTGAGTATTAATTCTAAATCTGATACTAGTTCTGTCATCTTAAGACTTTTACAAGAGCTTTTAAGCCTCTTTTATCTTAAGCTTCTCTGAGGCTCTTTGTTTATCCGTAACATTTGTTTCATGCAATTCTTGGAAGAGGCTCTGCTGGTTACCTCCTTGCTTTTCCTTTTGTAAAATGCTATTCCCTTTACTTGAAATCGGTTGAAATCTCCACCTGCCCCTGATGTCTTCATTACTAACTGCCCCGGTCCTTTATGTTAAGGCTTATATGCATTTCTAAAGTTGCATTAAAACTTTTTTTTGTGATTACTCACATTTTTCCCTCCTAGTAAATTGTGTGCCAATTAATTAAAATAGGGTTCCTGTCTTTTCATTTTGTATCTCTAAACACCTATCAGATTGTGCAGCATAGAGTACGTATCCCAGACATTTTGACCGAGTTGAATTACTTTAGTCCACGGTGTGAGTGGAGCATGAAGCCAGTAAGGACTGCTGTGGGGGTAATGAAAGGGCAGGGAACACTGGAGCTACACAGATGCTTTAGGCAACAGTGCAGTGGTGCAATCCATTTTCAGTTTAAACGCCAAATGCAGACATGTGACCAAAGAGATTTAAAACTTCTCCCATCACACAACATAGAGAGAAGGCAGCTGTCAGAACAAAGGATCCAAGGTTCCTACAGAGAGAACTCAGACATGTTTGTTGTGCAGTGGTAGAGAGACAGGGAGCTGTGCAGTGGTAGAGAGACAGGGAGCTGCAGCAGTCTACAGCCGTGGCCAAGAATTCACAAAGCGGACTGGCAGAGGCAAAGTTTTCAGGAGAAAACAGTTGATAATATATTCACTCAGTACTTTGAGCTAAGATTAAGGGTAAGGCTTAATAATAGAGTCCCCAAATAAGAATAAATAAGGTGAATAATCTGACTTTAGAATGTTGGAGTTTTACAAAATATTGTTTACTTAATATACATGTAAACTTGATCTTGTTTTGTATGGGGGAGTTGATTATATAAGGGCATGAAATAAAGTAAAATGATGATTGAGCCAGGTTTGTTCATATGTTATTTTCTAGGTGTGACGGAATTTTTCTTCTTGCTCATAATCTGTTCATTTTCTGATTTCTTTTAAGGGTATTTCTTTTTCTTTTCTTTTTTTTTTTTTTTGCGGTACGCGGGCCTCTCACTGTTGTGG
>NC_041217.1:110826053-110876116 GCF_002837175.3 Physeter macrocephalus
CGCGGCATGTGGGATCCTCCCGGACCGGGACACGAACCCGTGTCCCCTGCATTGGCAGGCGGACTCTCCACCACTGCGCCACCAGGGAAGCCCAAGGGCATTTCTTATTGCTCTCAAATTAAATAGCTTTATTTTGGCCCACATACTAAGAACATAAAAGAAATGAGGTCAAGTCTAATGAAAATCACAGAGTGAGACACTTGCTATCAGACAATGAGTAGAAATGAGAAATGAATATAATCACCTTCTATTATTTACGGGTTTTTATTATTATCATTATATTTCATGAGGAACTGTTTTGGGATATAATCGAAGCATCTAGATACGAAAAGAACCTCAAAGTTGTCAGCTCAGAAGGTAAAGAACTTGTTTTTCTGCTGAGTTCTACTGACATATATAGGGAGAAATATAGGCTACCTAAGTAGTAAAGAGACATTTTAAGTGTAAAAATTAAGATTTGAGATCAGGGAACACAAAAATCTAACAAATCTAACAAATATAAAATAAAGTATACTGTCACTTAACTCACTAAAGAAGGGAGAAGAACTATAAGGAAATTTGAGGTGGAAGGAGGGAGAGGACCAGAAAAAGAAATAGACTTCTGACATTCGTGTGGACAGCTACCAAGAGAGGGAAGGAGAATCAGATTTCCCCTCAAACACAGCAACACAAGTATGAAAACAAAGATTAACAGGCACACCCCATTTATCTAGATAAATTGAATAGAAAAAAAGCAGAGAACACCATATAAATACACTAAATAAAAGAGATTATGAACTCCCTAAAGGCAAGGCTTGTTTCTCATTTATCTTTGTGTCTTCAGCTCCTAGTACACCAGGGTAGGTTCTTAGTAAATGTTTGTTAAAATGTTGAAAAAACACAGAAAACAATTTCTTATTGAGTAATAGCTCATCCTGTAGCCTACAAAGGTACTTTGCAACTACAGGCATGAACAGAATATATAAACTGTAGTCACTCATCCAAGGACTGTAAGATTCGCTGAATATTGAAGGTTTTCCATTATGCTTTAGCCTATTGATATGGAAAGCAATGGAAGGAAGGAGTCATGACTTATAATTGTTGAGGTCAACACTGATATGTTCTGAAATGGTCAATACAAATACATTTCAAAAGACATCGAAAAAATTTCTAAGAAGTTGAAAGAAATACTTGCTTGTGAATATCTAGAGAAATGTGGAATGCACCACGAACATTTTTTATGACCCAATAAATTTTAGGTATTTAATTTTGAAAACTGAGTATTATCGAATTCAGTATAGAGTGTCTTTAAATGCCTGTGTTGATTTGACTTTAGAATTCCTCATAGCCATACCACCTCTGCATATGTTCCTTCCTCTCTGTTTTCTTTTAATAAGAAACTTATTTGACATAACTTAGAGTTTTTAGAAAATAATAAAATATTCTTGTTATATTGCTCTTAATATATGAGACCATGGGAGAAAGTGGTTTGAAGCCCTGCTATCCAGGAAAGCCCATTTTCCCCACATATTCTAGTTGAGAAAGTAGTTAGAATAGCTGGTGTGATAACTTGTAGTAAGATGGAAACTTACTTTGCTGTATTCTGCTTTTTTCAGATTGTCAGGTTTTATTGTTGTTGTTATGCTTTTCTCCTAGGTAAACCTTGGTATGTTTAGACCTTATCCTAGAAGAAACTATGATAACTGTGGTGTTTTGGCATGGGGGCTGCTAGGGGCATTGGGTGGGAGTAATCACTCAACATAACCCATGTACGGAAGCTGGGGGCTGGTGGCCTCTCCTTCTACTGTGATACCACCACACTAAGACTCCAGCGCACTCTGTTGGAGACTTTCAAGTGTCCTGAGCTTCCAGAGAGTCAGTAGGAGGAAGTAGATTGTCCATAAAGGACGATTCAGATAGTGCTGAAACAGATAGGCATGATCACCAGGTGATAAGTAGACTGCAGTGAATAGTAAATTCCTGGATGGTAATAAAAAGAAAAGTTGATGGAATTTCTTAGCATCAATGATGGGTACTGGTCCATTGGATGCTCTTAGAATGGACATGGGACGATGAGACGGTTTTCTATGCCTCTCTGATGCTCGTAACATGTACCTTTTGCTCTGGCAAAGGCTGGTCAGTTTCGGGGTGCATTTTGTTTTTCCTCCAGGCTCAGGGCCCCGTCTTGGGCCTCAGGGACCTCTTCCCCTAGTCACATCCTCTTTCATTATTGTCTTTCCTCTTCCAGCCCCCTGAATCTTTATCTCCTCTGGAGTGCAGTAACCTGGTTCTCTTTTGGTCTTTCCAATTAGTGTTTATGGCATAAACTTTATGTCGCAAGTTCTTTCAGTGCTTTGCCTTTTTATTTCTTACCCAATTCCCCAAACCATGCTTTTGAATTAAAAAAAAAATCTTTCTTGCAAAATAACCTGGTTCTTGCAAGGAAAAACTTCAGCGTTCACACTTTGCTCTCTGCTATCAGCTTTGCAAATCTACTTTAAAATTTAAAAACTGAGCACTCTCTCACTTCCTCTCAGCTTACCCTTCCCCCTCCCCGTGTCCTCAAGTCCATTCTCTACGTTTGCATCTTTATTCCTATCCTGCCCCTAGGTTCTTCATAGCCTCTTTTTTTTTTTTAAGATTCCATATATATGTGTTAGCATACAGTCTTTGTTTTCCTCTTTCTGACTTACCTCACTCTGTATGACAGACTCTAGATAGCTAGTAGGAAGCAGCCGCATAGCACAGGGAGATCAGCTCAGTGCTTTGTGACCACTTAGAGGGGTGGGATAAGGAGGGTGGGAGGGAGACACAAGAGAGAAGAGATATGGGGATACATGTGTACGTATAGCAGATTCACTTTGTTATAAAGCAGAAACTAACACACCATTGTAAAGCAATTATACTCCAATAAAGATGTTAAAAAATTAAAAACTAAAAACTAAAAACTGAGCACTGACTGTTTCTCTTCTCTCTCTCTGTTCATTCCTGTTATAACAAGGCTGATCTCCCAGAGACAAAGAAGGCTATTCATTATTGAGTGATGGGTTCATCAAGATTTTGTGGGGCTTATGGAGCCACCTGTGCAGGGAGAAGTGGCAGCATTAAAGCAGGTCTCTGCTCCCATCAGCTGGTGTCACACAAATATGTATTTTCCATAGGACAAGTTCTCAATGTAACTGGGCTCCAACTGCTTTGATGACACCCTCGTGTGTGTGTGTGTGTGTGTGTGTGTGTGTGTGTGTGTGTGATAAGAAGTTAGGTGGGGCATGCCCACATCAGCTAAATAGGAGGCTATGATGTACCCACAAATGGCCCCCGCAGAAAAGCTAACATGTGAATACACAGATGGCATGTAAAGCATCAGGAACAGCCAGTATAGAACCATAAGCATTATTGCCTAAGTAACAATATTTTGTCCCTTTCCTCGGATACTCCTTCTCCCTGTCCTGACTCTAGAAAAGTCAGAGTAGCTGGTGGAGGAAAGAGAGGGAGAGAGGAACAGACAATGCCCAGCTTTTCTGCTATAGGATCCTGGACTCAGGTTGGTCCTGAACCATGCTGGGGGGAGAAGAGAAGCTTTGAATGAGATGTGAGATTAAAGTTTCAATTTTTCTGGGAGGGGGACGGTGAAGTAGAAAAGCATAGCCTTATTGCTTTGCCAGGCAAAGGGGGCCATAGTGGGCTCATGCCCTCAAAACTGTGTGTCCCAACCTGGAGGGGGTAGTGAGGAGTTTCATAGTAATCGTACAAAGAGGAGGGCATGATCAGCTGGTGGACATTCTTCTGACTGGTTGGTGGGGAGGTAAGCAGGAGTCAGCATCATCAGCCTTCTGGTTCCAACGGGTCTGGGGTCTATGTGCCTGTGGGCAGCACACAGTTAACCTCTCCCACCAGGTGGGGGTTTCAGTCAGTATCTGGTTTCAGGACTTAATGAAGCTCAGGTTCTTTTTTTTTTTTTTGCGGTATGCGGGCCTCTCACTGTTGTGGCCTCTCCCGTTGCGGAGCACAGGCTCCGGACACACAGGCTCAGCGGCCATGGCTCACGGGCCCAGCCGCTCCGCGGCATGTGGGATCCTCCCGGACCGGGGCATGAACCCGTGTCCCCTGCATCGGCAGGCGAACTCCCAACCACTGTGCCACCAGGGAAGCCCGAAGCTCAGTTTCTTGATGTCTCATCACAGAAAGAATTCAGTGAGAGACAAAGTGATAGGTAAGAAGTGGATTTATTTAGAGAGAAACACACTCCACAGACAGAGTGTGGGCCCTCTCAGAAGGTGAGAAAGGCCTGAAGTTTCAAATTTAAGAGAACCTTTTACTATCTGGAAGTGTGTCATAATTACTGAAATGGGACTAATTTTTTTGTTGTTATTGAAAATGACTAGAAAGTAATGAAGCTGCCTAAAATGTCATTCAGGTATGGGAGAGGGGAATCTGACATGTTGAAAGGCAGTGGTAGGAGGAAGATACAGCTGCTTCCTGTTTGTACTCAGTATGTTCAGTCCTTTCAATAGACTGATTACACATCTATTGATTCTCATGTAGTCATACAATGACTAATAGCAATCCATACTGCATCCCCAGCATGAAAGCCAGAAGATGGAGGATCCCAAGCAGAAAGTGGAGAGGCTCAGATTCCTCAGCTCACAGAGAGGTATGCATGGGCTGACATGTGTGTCTATTGGGTCTATGCCTGGAACCCTGAACTCTCTTTCTCCTTGTCTTCTTCAAGCCCCAGCCTGAAATTGTTAACCTTTTTCTTTTACTTTCTTACTCATCCTAACCTGTGTTTTCTGATTTCTTTTGCAAGATCATCCTCACCATCACCTAGGCTTGACCTTGTATTTGACACCCTTCATAGCTTTATCATTCACGTTTAACAGGCAACAAGCCTATGCAACAGCCTCCAAAACACCCCTAGTTTAAGACTTTATTACTTCTGAGTTGAACCATTTATTGGTTTATTCACAAATGTAGAAAGGCCTATGATAAAGCCTACCCAGCTAGATAAGAAATGCTACTAGTTCTCTGGGCCCTTGTGGTTTAGAGAGCAATGGACTCATCAGTAAATCATTGCAATGCAATGGGATGAGTGTGATAGTGGAGACACAGTCAAGCTGCTGTGGAGTCTGGGGAAGAGCTAACTGCTTAGCGGAATGGAGAAGACTCGTCAGGGGAGGGGCATTGGAACTGTTCTTTAAGGATGAAATGCAGAGAAGTGAAAAGCAAGGGGGGAAATCAGCCAGCCGGAAGCCATTAAGTAGAGGGAGACTGTTAACAAAAGACAATGAGAATTGCCAGTAGTTCCTTACAGCTGGAGCTAGAGAGTGCTGTGGGAAGTGACAGAGATAGGGCTAAAGAGAGACAGTTCAATATTTTAGACTATTCCTTTAGAATAGATTCCCTGGAACAAAATGATAAATGTCATTAGTATTTCTGCTGGGAGAGAAGGGGAGCACAGAACATTGCAACAGATCCATGGGAAAGGAGAGACAAACTAAACTGGAAGAAGCCTTAGGGATTATTTAGCTCAATGTCCTCATTTTACATTTAAAGAAACTGATTCCCAAGGCTACCATTGTAATGCAAAGCTGATTACTAGTAGGAACAGGTAAATTCCCTCCCAAATGAGGATGTGTTCCATAGGATCAATTCACCTAAGCGAGCCAGTTTAGCACTGGAACACTCAGGAAGGAGGGTCTTAGGACAGAATCAGGGATTTCAGAAAATATGAAGGTATTTTACCTGTTGGGAAGGATGAGGTGAAGGGGATAGGTGTTCCAGCTACTGATGTGTAACACACCACTCCAAAACTTAGTGGCTTATAATAACAATAACACTTATTTTGCTCTGAATCTGAAATGTGGACAGGTCTCAGTGAGGACAGCTCATCTCTGCTCCACTGCACATCGGGTGGGGCAGCTGGAAGGTTGGAATTATCTGAAGACTTGTTCACTCACTTGACTAACTGTTGAGACTGACCATCAGCTGGGACATCAGATGGGGCTGTGACTAGAACCCTAGATGTATCCTCCTCCTGTGGCTTACTCAGAGCATGGAGTCTGGGTTCCTAGGGGGAGAGAGACCCAGGCACAAAGCAAATCACTTTATATAGCCCAGGCCTAGAAAGCACACAGCATAACATATGCCATATTCATTGTCACTGCAGTCACAATGCCTGGCCCATCTTTAAGGGAAGGGGAATTGGGCTCCAACATAGAGGAATGAATTGGAATGAGGACAAAGCCGACATGTCAGTCATCAGATGTGAACACTGAAACCTGAAAATGGGGGCAAGCGGGGATAGATGGAGAGAATATACAAGACAGAGAGAGAGAGAGAGAGACAGTGGAGAAGAAGTAGAAAAGAGGACACAGAAAGAAAGAGAGGAGAGAGAGGGAAAGAGTGCATGTGTGCCCGCACATGCATGCATGAGTGTGTGTGTGTGTAGGTGGATGACATACAGGGAGAGAGAGAGAGAGATGGAGAGAAAAGAGATAGGGAGAGAGACAGATGAGAGAAGAGAAAGAAAGAGTGCATATGTGTGTGTGTGTGTGTGTGTGCACATTTGTGTTGGAAGCAGATAAAAGGTAGATTATGGGTCTGCTTTTGGCTAACCAAGTACATACCATGTCCTTTGTTTAATAGGCAATATGGAGCCATCAGCGGTGTTGAAGTAGGCTGGTGAGGAATATACATACAATTTAGGAATATGATCCTAGCAGTAATGAGAAAGTGAGGCAGGAAGCTATTACAGTCATCCAGGTGAGAAATAACGAAGACCTGAGGTGGGCAGTGGAGGTGGGTATGAAAGGAAGAGACACATTGAATGAGAGGAAATTGAAAGTAGCCAGTGGCTCCCAACTTGGTTGAGTATCAGATCAGTTGTGGATCATTATAGCTATAGATTCAAAGGCTGTACCCCAGGCCACCTCAGTCGGAATTTCTTAAAACTGAGGATTAACCAAATTTGCAAATAGTGGCACTGATCGGTCTGCCTTTGACTTCTCTCCTACTTCCTTTTACTAGTAGTTACGATCCAGTCTAACCACCTAGTAAATCTGAATGTCTACCAGCTACTGTTAGTGCTCCCCATAAGTCCCTTCTCCACCCCTGTGCCTTTACATGTGCCACTACCTTCTTTTTGAAATGTCCAGTATCCTACTTCCCTGCATGGCCAATTCCTAGACATCCTTGGAGGACCACCTCAATTAAAATTTGTCATGTAAAGCTTTCTCACATCCCTCTTCCTTCCTCACATGACCAAACCCAGCCTCCTCCAGTGAATGAGACTGAGGTGATAATCCTGCCTCAAGCTCCAGAATAATTTACCTATAATTCATGGATGGACCATCACCTTTTACCATGCAATAAGGTTATATATGAATATATCATATCTCTTCTATCAGGCTGTGAACTCCTTAGGAAAGGGATTGTGTCTGGCATAAGATAGGTGCTCAGTAGATAGTAAGTAAGTGAATATTGGTAATCATGTTTACCAACTCATAATTAAACAAATAGTATGATATTTTCCTCTTTTCAATGGGGGGGAGACACAACAACTTTAAAAGATACAAAACATAGTTTTAATTAAGTCTTCCAGTTTGATCGGAATCTTCATAAAATTTTGCACACTTGAGGATTCCATTTTCTGACACTAAGGTCTAAATATAGAAATGCTATTCATTCCTTTATGTTACATAGGGATTAATTCTTTTTCAAAGGAAAACTGCAATCCTTCAAAAGTAAAACTCACAAAAATGACTCCCATAATTCTGTTTTAAAAAGCAGAGGAGGAGAGACCTTCAAGATGGTGGAGGAGTAAGACGTGGAGATCACCTTCCTCCCCACAAATACATCAAAAATACATCTACATGTGGAACAACTCCTACTGAACACCTACTGAACGCTGGCAGAAGACCTCAGACTTCCTAAAAGGCAAGAAAATCCTCACGTACCTGGGTAGGGCAAAAGTAAAAAGAAAAAACAGAGACAAAAGAATAGGGATGGGACCTGTACCTCTGGGAGGGAGCTGTGAAGGAGGAAAAGTTTCCACACACTAGGGAGCCCCTTCACTGGTAGAGACAGGGGTAGGCGGTGGGGGAAGCTTCAGAGCCACAGAGGAGAATGCAGCAATGGGGATGCAGAGGGCAAAGTGGTGAGATTCCTGCACAGAGGATTGGTGCCAACCTGCACTCACCAGCCTGAGAGGCTTGTCTGCTCACCTGCCAGCCGGAATGGGTGGGGGCTGGGAGCTGAGTCTCAGGCTTCAGAGATCAGATCCCAGGGAGAGGATGGGTTGGCTGCGTGAAGACAGTCTGAAGGGCGCTAGTGCGCCACAGCTAGCCAGGAGGGAGTCTGGGAAAAAGTCTGGATCTGCCTAAGAGGCAAGAGACCATTGTTTTGGGGTGCACGTGGAGAGGGGCTTCCTGCTCTGTGTGCCCACAGCTGGCTTAAGTGAGCTCCAGAGATGGGGGCAAGCTGCAGCTATCATCTCAAACCCCAGAGGCAGGTATGGACCACTAACACTGTTGCTGCCGCCACCAAGAATCCTGTGTGCAAGCACAGGTCACTACCCACACTCCCCATGGGAACCTGTGCAACCTGCCACTGCCAGGGTCCTGTGATCCAGGGACAACTTCCCCGGGAGAACACATGGTGCGCCTCAGGCTGTTGCAATGTCACATTGGCCTCTGCAGCCACCGGCTTGCCCCACATTCCAATTATGGCTACCATACCGATCCCTCTCCCTGGCCTGAGTGAGCAAGACAGCCCTAATCAGCTGCTGCTCCACCAAGAATCCTGTGTGCAAGCACAGGTCACTACCCACACTCCCCATGGGAACCTGTGCAACCTGCCACTGCCAGGGTCCTGTGATCCAGGGACAACTTCCCCGGGAGAACACACGGTGCGCCTCAGGCTGTTGCAATGTCACATTGGCCTCTGCAGCCACAGGCTTGCCCCACATTCCAATTATGGCTACCATACCGATCCCTCTCCCTGGCCTGAGTGAGCAAGAGAGCCCTAATCAGCTGCTGCCTTAACCCCCTCCTGTCTGGGCAGGGAACAGATGCCTGAGAGTGGCCTACACGCAGAGGCAGGGCCAAAAACCAAAGCTGAACCCCAGGAGCTGTGCGAACAAAGAAGAGAAAGGGAAATTTCTCCGTGCAGCCCCAAGAGCAGCGGATTAAATCTCCGCAATCAACTTAATAAACCCTGCATCTGTGGAGAACCTGAATAGACAACAAAAGTTCCCAAAATTGAGGCGGTGGACATTGGGAGCAAATGTAGACTTGGGGTTTGCTTTCTGTATCTGATTTGTTTTTGGTTTTATGTTTATCTTAGTTTAGTGTGTAGTGCTTGTTATCATTGGTGGATTTGTTTATTGGTTTGGTTGCTCTCTCCCTTTAATTTTTTCCTTTTGATCTTTTTGTGCCTGTGTGTGTGTGTTTCTTTGTGTGATTTTGTATGTTTAGGTTTACTTCTACCATTTGTCCTATGGTTCTGCCTGTTCATTTTTGTTTCTTTTGTTTGTTTGTTTTCTTTTTATGAGGGTTTGTGTGTATGTTTGTGTATATGTTTCTTTGTGTGATTTTGTCTGTTTAGTTTTGTTTTTACCATTTGTTTTGGGGTTCTATCTGTTCTTTTTTTTTCTTTCTTTCTTAATTTCTGAGCCATGCGGCTGGCAGGGTCTTGGTGCTCCGGCCAAGTGTTGGGCCTAAGCCTCCAAGGTTGGAGACCTGAGTCCAGGACATTGGACCACCAGAGACCTCCCAGCCCCATGTAATGTTAATCGGAGAGAGCTGTCCCAGAGATCTCTATCTCAGCACTAAGACCCACCTCCACCCAATGGCAAGCAAGCTTCAGTGGTGGACGCCCCATGCCAAACAACTAGCAAGATACCAACACAACCCCACACGTTAGCTGAGAGGTTGCATAAAATCATACTAAGTTCACAGACACACCAAAACACACCACCGGTCACAGCCCTGCCCACCAGAGAGGCAAGATCCAGCTCCACCCGCCAGAACACAGGCATCAGTCCCTGCAACCAGGAAGCCTATAGAAGCCACTGAAACAACCTTACACACTGGGGGCAGACACCAAAAATAAGAGGAACTACAAACCAGCATCCTGTTAAAAGGATAACACAGTAATTTAAACAAAATGAGAAGACAGAGAATTATCCAGCAGATGAAGGAGCAAGGTAAAACCTCACCAGACCAAACAAATGAAGAGGAAATAGGCAGTCCACCTGAAAAAGAATTCAGAGTAATGTTAGTAAAGATGATCCAAAATCTTGGAAATAGAATGGAGAAAATATAAGAAATGCTTAACAAGGACCTAGAAGAACTAAAGAGCAAACAAACAATGATGAGCAACACAATAAATGAAATTAAAAATACAGTGATGAACAACACAATAAATGAAATGAAAAACACTCTAGAAGGAATCAATAGCAGAATAACTGAGGCAGAAGAAAGGATAAGTGACCTGGAAGATAGAATAGTGGAAATAACTGCCAGGGAGCAGAATAAACAAAAAAAGAACAAAAAGAATTGAGGACAGTCTCAGAGACCTCTGGGACAACATTAAACACACCAATATTCGAATTATAGAGGTCCCAGAAGAAGAAGAGAAAAAGAAAGGGACTGAGAAAATATTTGAAGAGATTATAGTCAAAAATTTCCCTAACATGGGAAAGGAAATAGTCAGTCAATTACAGGAAGTGCATAGAGTCCCATACAGGATAAATCCAAGGAGAAACATGCCCAGACACATATTAATCAAACTATCAAAAATTAAATACAAAGAAAAAATATTAAAAGCAGCAAGGGAAAAACAACAAATAACATACAAGGGAATTCCCATAAGTTTAACAGCTGACCTTTCAGCAGGAACTCTGCAAGCAAGAATGGAGTGGCAGGACATATTTAAAGTGATGAAAGGGAAAGACCTACAACCAAGATTACTCTACCCAGCAAGGATCTCATTCAGATTCGATGGAGAAAGTAAAAGCTTTACAGACAAGCAAAAATTAAAGAATTCAGCATAAGCAAACCAGCTTTACAACAAATGCTAAAGGAGCTCTCTAGGCAGGAAACACAAGAGACAGAAAAGACCTACAAAAACAAACCCAAAATAATTAAGAAAATGGTAATATGAATATACATATTGATAATTACCTTAAATGTAAATGAATTAAATGCTCCAACCAAAAGACACAGCCTGGCTGAATGGTTGCAAAAAAAAGACCTGTATATATGCTGTCTACAAGAGACCCACTTCAGACCTAGGGACACATACAGGCTGAAAGTGAGGGGAAGGAAAAAAATACTCCATGCAAATGGAAATCAAAAGAAAGCTGGAGTAGCAATACTCATATCAGACAAAATAGACTTTAAAATAAAAACTATTACTAGAGACAAAGGACACTACATAGTGATCAAGGGATCAATCGAAGAAGAAGATATAACAATTGTAAATATATATGCATGAAACATAGGAGCACCTCAATACATAAGGCAAATGCTAACAACCATAAAACGGGAAATCGACAGTAACACAATCATAGTAGGGAACTTTAACACCCCACTTTCACCAATGGACAGATCATCCAAAATGAAAATAAATAAGGAAACACAAGCTTTATATGACACATTAGACCAAATGGACTTAATTGATATTTATAGGACATTCCATCCAAAAACAACAGAATGGGCTTTCTTCTCAAGTGCACATGGAACATTCTCCAGGATTGATCATATCTTGGGTCACAAACCAAGCCTCGGTAAATTTAAGAAAATTGAAATTATATCAAGCATCTTTTCTGACCAAAACACTATGAGACTAGATATCAATTACAGGAAAAAAAATGTAAAAAATATAAACACATGGAGGTGAAACAATACGCTACTAAATAACCAAGAGATCACTGAAGAAATCAAACAGGAAATCAAAAAATACCTAGAAACAAATGATGATGAAAACACGATGACCCAAAACCTGTATGACACAGCAAAAGCAGTTCTAAGAGGGAAGTTTATAGCAATACAATCCTTCATCAAGAAAGAAGAAAAATCTCAAATAAACAACCTAACCTTATACCTAAGGCAATTAGAGAAAGAAGAACAAAAAAAACCTCTCCAAAGTTAGGAGAAGGAAAGAAATCATAAAGATCAGATCAGAAATAAATGAAAAAGAAATGAAGGAAATGAGAGCAAAGATCAATAAAACTAAAAGCTGGTTCTTTGAGAAGATAAACAAAATTGATAAACCATTAGCCAGAGTCATCAAGAGAGAAAGGGAGGAGATGCAAATCAACAGAAATAGAAATGAAAAAGGAGAAGTAACAACTGATACTGCAGAAATACAAAGAATCATGAGAGATTACTACAAGCAACACTATGCCAATAAAATGGACAACCTGGAAGAAATGGACAAATTCTTAGAAAAGCACAACCTTCCAAGAATGAACCAGGAAGAAATAGAAAATACAAACAGACCAGTCACAAGCACTGAAATTGAAACTGTGATTAAAAATCTTCCAACGAACAAAAGCCCAAACCAGATGGCTTAACAGGCTAATTCTGTCAAACACTTAGCAAAGAGCTAACACTTGTATTTCTCAAACTTTTCCAAAATATAGCAGAGGGAGGAACACTCCCAATCTCATTCTACAAGGCCACCATCACACTGATACCAAAACCAGGCAAAGATGTCACAAAAAAAAACTACAGACCAATATCACTGATGAACATAGATGCAAAACTCCTCGACCAAATACTAGCAAACAGAATCCAACAGCATGTTAAAAGGATCATGCACCATGATCAAGTGAAGTTTATCCCAGGAATTCAAGGATTCTTCAATATACGCAAATCAATCAATGCGATACACCATATTAACAAATTGAAGGATAAAAACCATATGATAATCTCAATAGATGTAGAAAAAGCTTTTGACAAAATTCAACACCCATTTATGCTAAAAACTATCCAGAAAATGGGCATAGAGGGAACCTACCTCAACATAATACAGGCTATATATGACAAACCCACAGCCAACATCATTCTCAATGGTGAAAAACTGTAACCATTTCCTCTAAGATCAGGAAAAAGTCAAGAGGGCCACTCTCACCACCCTTGTTCAACATAGTTTTGGAAGTTTTAGCCATGGCAATCAGAGAAGAAAAATAAATAAAAGGAATCCAAATTGGAAAAGAAGAAGTAAAACTCTCACTGTTTGCAGATGACATGATACTATACATAAAGAATCCTAAAGAAGCTACCAGAGAACTACTAGAGCTAATCAACGAATTTGGTAAAGTAGCAGGATACAAAATTAATGCACAGAAACCTGTTGCATTCCTATACAGTAGTGATGAAAACTCTGAAAGAGAATTTAAGGAAACATTCCCATTTACTATTGCAACAAAAAGAATAAAATACCTAGGAATAAACCTACGTAAGGTGACAAAAGACCTGTATGCAGAAAAGTGTAAGACACTGATGAAAAAATTAAAGATAATACAAACAGATGGAGAGATATACCATGTTCTTGGATTGGAAGAATCAACATTGTGAAAATGACTCTACTACCCAAAGCAATATACAAATTCAATGCAATCCCTATCCAACTACCACTGGCATTTTTCACAAAGGTAGAACAAAAAGTTTCACAATTTGTATGGAAACACAAAAGACCCTGAATAGCCAAAACAATCTTGAGGAAGAAAAACGGAGCTGGAGGAGTCAGTCTCCCTGACTTCAGACTATACTACAAAGCTACAATAATCAAGACAGTGTAGTACTGACACAGAAACAGAAATATAGATCAATGGAACAGGATAGAAAGCCCAGGGATAAACCCACACACCTATGGTCACCTTATCTTTGATAAAGGAGGCAAGAATATACAATGGAGAAAAAAGAGCCTGTTCAATAAGTGTTGCTGGGAGAACTGCACAGCTACATGTGAAAGAATGAAATTAGAACACTTCCTAACACCATACACAAAAATAAACTCAAAATTGATTAAATAACTAAATGTTAAGACCGGTTACTATAAAACTCTTAGAGGAAAACATAGGAAGAAAACTCTTTGACCTAAGTCACAGCAAGATCCTTTTTGACACCTCCTAGAGTAATGGAAATAAAAAAAAAAAAAACAAATGGGACCTAATGAAACAAAAGCTTTTGCACCGCAAAGGAAACTATAAGCAAGACAAAAAGACAACCCTCAGAATGGGAGAAAATATTTGCAAATGAAACAACTGGCAAAGGATTAACCTCCAAAATATACAAGCAGCTCATGCAGCTTAATATCAAAAAAACAAACCCAATCCAAAAATGGGCAGAAGACCTAAATAGACATTTCTCCAAAGAAGATATACAGATTTCCAACAAACACATGAAATGTTGCTCAACATCACTATCATTAGAGAAATGTAAATCAAAACCATAATTAGGTATCACCTCACACTGGTCACAATGGCCATCATCAAAATATCCACAAACAATAAATGCTGGGGAGGGTGTGGAGAAAAGGGAACCCTCTTGCACTGTTGGTGGGAATGTACATTGATACAGCCACTATGGAGAACAGTGTGAGGTTCCTTAAAAAACAAAAAATAGAGCTACCATATGACCCAGCAATCCCACTACTGGCCATATACCCAGAAAACCATAATTCAAAAAGAGACAAGTACCACAATGTTCATTGAAGCACTACTTACAATAGTCAGGACATGGAAGCAATCTAAGTGTCCATTGACAGATGAATGGATAAGGAAGATGTGGCACATATATACAATGGACTATTACTCAGCCATAAAAAGAAATGAAATTGAGTTATTTGTAGTGAGGTGGATGGACCTAAAGTCTGTCATACAGAGTGAAGTAATTCAGAAAGAGAAAAACAAATGCCGTATGCTAACACATATATGGAATCTTAAAAAAAAATCGTTCTGGTGAGCCTAGGGGAATGACAGGAATAAAGATGCAGATATAGAGTGGACTTGAGCACACGGGGGTGGGGGAAGGGGAAACTGGGACGAAGTGAGAGAGTGGCATGGACATATATACACTACCAAATGTAAAATAGATAGCTATTGAGAAGCAGCTGCATAGCACAGAGGGATCAGCTTGGTGCTTTGTGACCACCTAGAGGGGTGGGATAGAGAGGGTGGGAAGGAAGTGCAAGAGGGAGGGTATATAAGGATATATGTACACACATAGACGATTCACTTTGTTATATAGCAGAAAGTAACAATATTGTAAAGCAATTATACTCCAATAAAGATGTAAAAAAGAAAAAGAAATAAAGGAGAAATAAAGAATGTCTCAGACAAAAAGGAAAAATATCAAAAGCAGAGGAAAATCTCAGAAAAACAAATGTAATCAGGTAACTGCACCCATGTTTTTGTGACATATTACATCTCTCCAGGGAGCCCATATTAGAATAGCTTTGCTATTTTCCAGCGGGCATCTTTATTTTTTTCCCCTGTATCCTAAGTGGCTTGCTTAGGGTTTACTGGAATGCTAAATTATTTCTAGTAAATTATGAGCAATATGGATGAATGAACATGTAGTATTTCACTTTTGCCTCATTATGCCTTAGATTTGGGATCTCCAGTTTTGTAAATGATAACTACGATATATCAGGGCATCTTTACACATGCTCATGCTTGAATGCATCCTGCTTCTCCTCCCATATGGAACAATGTCAATCATTGATGTACAGCTGTTGTTAAGATGCATCCTATGTCTACAGAAAATAACCCATAAGTATTTGCTATAAAATAATGCATAAGATTGCAGGAAAACACAGGAGAAATGGTCTTGGCTGATAAAAGGAAACAAACAAACAAGAAAATAAACCCTTTGGAATATTTTTAGGTAAAGGGAGACAGGAAGTATTCCCTTTTCATAAGGCTCTGGATTCACCTCATAGCTCCTGCTACTCCCTGGGTGACTGAGACATTTGCCATCATCTTCCTGAACCTCAGTTTCTTCATTTGTAAATAATTCTCAGAGTTGACAGTGTTTTTTGAGGAACAACAGATAAAAATGCCTTGAAAGTGCTTTGCGAGCCTACAGTACTCTGTAAACGCTTAATGATAATAATATACAGTAGGGTATCTTCCCTTGAAAACAGCAGGAGCGTTTCCTTACATAATGACCTGACAGATGGGTTATGGTATCTAATCCCCTTAAACCCCCAAAGCTCTTTGATAGTGGATGTTGTAAAAGGCCAGATTAAGGCACATGCTGCTCTTTTATTGAGCCCTTTCTTTCAGTATCTATGCCATATTCAATTGCTTCCTTCTCTAAGTACGTTGCATGTTAACCTACTACCTGCAGGAACAATTAGGAGCAGAAATAGAGACTGAAGGACAGTGCACTACAGTAGAAAAAATTAGTAAATGCTGTTGTCCCCAATATTAAAATCCACTTTGGCCTTTATATGTGGCTTTTATCGAAGGTTCCTGCCCTCCTAATTCCTGACTATTAGTCTCAAGCTGTGGGTATTCGTCGATGTTGAACACAGGCTGTGTGTGTGTGTGTGTGTGTGTGTTTGTGTGTGTGTGTGACAGTCCAGTAGGTGGTGAGAATGGAGCTTTAGTGATATTAATTCTAAACCAGTGAGGCTTATGGAAATCACCAGCAGTTTAGGATATTTGTAACATTTATGGAAGAGCTGGAGCTTTCAATCTGTTCAAAATGAGGAAAGGATGATTATCAGTTATTCTACTGTAACCTTAATTCAGCTCTTGAACCTGCATTGGACCAAGAAGTTTACATTTCCTCTTTATGTTGTGCTTGTCTTTTGAGAATAGCCATTAAAGTTATCAGTTTCTAAAACCTTCTGTGAAAATCCCTTAACTCAAATTCATCATTCTTCCTTAGTGACAAACTTTGCTTTCTTTGCATGCTGTAAGAAGTGTTAATTGTGAAATCACCCATGGTATGTAATCTGTATAATCAAAGAAAAGAAAAGGAGGCACAATAGTAGTGTGTGTGTGTGTGTGTGTGTGTGTGTGTGTGTGTGTGTGTTTCTTGTTTGGCAACTGAGTATATGCCAGCACTGCATTAAACATTTTAAATGCACTATCTCTTTTAATTTGGTGTGTTTAAAGAGACCACGATGGTTGTTCAAAAACCCTTCTGAAGAGTCCCTCCATTTATATTCTGGATCCATCCCATCTTACCTTCTTAAGAACGTCACTTCTATATTTGGGTCTTCTTTCCCTGTATCTTCACGTACTCTTTCTTTTCTGGATCATGGTGCAAAAAGGCTGAAATATCACCCGACTTTATACAAACAACGTTACCTTGACCCCATATTCCCTTCCTGCTCTGTTTTTCTGAATCTCTTTGTAGTAGAACTTCCCCAAAGAGTTATCCCTACTTGCTATCTCAACTTTCTCTTTTCCTATTCTCTCTCTCATTCTCTATTTCTCTCTCTCTCTCTTTCTAACTCTCACTCTTTCTCTCATTGAGGCGCATATATATATATATATATATATATATATATTCCTCAACCCCATAGGCAATCACCATTCTGATTTTTCGTACCTAGATTTGTTCTGCCTGTTCTGGATTTCATGGAATAATAGAAGAATAAAGTATGTGTTTGTGTTTTTCTGCTCAACACAATCCATTTGAGATTCATCCAGTTGCTGCTTGTATCAATCCATTCTTTTTGCTCTTGCTGAATAGTAACTGATGTTATGAATATGCCACGGATTTTTTTTTTTTTACTGTATTCTCTTGTTGAGATTTTGCATTGCTTCCATTTTTTTTTGGCTATTATGAATAAGGTCTCTACAAACATTCTTGTACAAGTATTATATTTGTCTTTGTCTTGGCATATGTCTCTATTTCTCTTGGGTAAATATCTAGGAGAGGAACTGCTAGGTAACGAGGGTAAATGTATATTTGACTATATAAGAAACTGTTGGTTTTGAAAGTGGTTGTAGCATTTTTATACTCCTGCCAGAAGTATATGAGAGCTCCAGTTGCTACACATTCTCACCAACATATGATTTTGTCAGTATTTTAATTTTAGCCATTTAAAAAAGTTGTGTGAAATAGTACCACATTCTGGTTTAAATTTGCATTTCTCCAATGAGCACTTTTTGTGTGCTTATTGACCATTTGTGCATCTTTTTTGTAAATTGTTCAATCTTTTGCCCATTTGAAAAAATTGGGTTGTTTTTCTTTTTATTACTGATTGTAGTAGTTCCTTTTATACACTGTATACAAATCCTTTGTTAGATGTATGCATTATAGGAGTTCCTTGCAGTCCATTGCCTGCCTTTTTATATGCATAAATGGTATATTTTGTTAAGAACAAGTCTTTAATATTGACGATGTCTACTCAATATTTTCTTTTAAGGTTAATGCTTTTTTTGGTGTCCTATTTAAGAAATCTTTGCATACCACAAAGTGATGAAAATGTTCTTTTATATTTTCTTCTCAAAGTTTTTTAGATTTAGCTTTTACATTTAGGTCTGTAATCCATCTCAAATTAGTTCTTGTATATTGAGTGAGATAGGGGGTGAAGTTTGTTTGTTTTTCCATAAGGATATCCTTTTATTTCAGTGCTACTTGTTGAAAAGATTTTCCTGTCCACATTAAATAATCTTGGTACTTTGGTCAAAACTATCTTGATCATATATACACCCTAACATACTTTTACACAGAGTTTTTTTTTGTCTATCGTTACACTAACACTACATGTATACCACATAATTATGGTAGCTTTATATTAAAGTCTTGAAATCAAATAGTGGCATCAATATAGCTTTATTTTGCTTTTTTAAAAAAAAGGTTGTTTGGCTGTTTTAAGTCCTTTATAGCATCATATAATTTTATGATATATATGTAAATTTTTACAAAATTCTTCTAGGGTTTTGATTGGGATTACATTGACTCTACACCAATTTGGGTAAAATTAACATCTCAACATTATTGAGTCTTCTAATCTCTGAATATGGTTTATCTCTGTCTATTTATTTAGGAATTCTTTAGTGTTTCACAGAACGATTTGAATTTTCAATATATTTGTCTTGATTTTTTTTGTTAGATGTATTCATAAGTATGTATTTTGGGTGCTTTTTAAATGGAAAATTTTTATTTTCTAAGTTTTTGCTGATAGGATACAGAAATATAATTGCTTTATTTATTATTGGGTTGGCCAAAAGGTTCATTCGGTTTTTTCCGTAAGATGGCTCTAGCAGCACTTAGTCGTCTTTAACTTCATTCAGAACAATTTGGTTAGACTGTTTGTAACAGCTGTCTTATCAGTGCGCATTTAAAAAAGGACTTATCAAAATTGGCGAATTTTTGTGTAGACATTTTAATATTGAAGATGGAAGAAAAAAAGCAACATTTTTGGCATATTATGCTTTATTATTTCAAGAAAGGTAAAAATGCAACCGAAATGCAAAAACAGATTTGTGCAGTGTATGGAGAAGGTGCTGTGACTGATCGAACATGTCAAGAGTGGTCTGTGAAATTCTGTGCTGGAGATTTCTCACTGGACGGTGCTCCATAGTCAGGTAGACCAGTTGAAGTTGATACGGATCAAATTGAGACATTAATTGAGAACAGTCAACATTATAGCATTGCATACCACAAAGTGATGAAAATGTTCTTTTATATTTTCTTCTCAAAGTTTTTTAGATTTAGCTTTTACATTTAGGTCTGTAATCCATCTCAAATTAGTTCTTGTATATTGAGTGAGATAGGGGGTGAAGTTTGTTTGTTTTTCCATAAGGATATCCTTTTATTTCAGTGCTACTTGTTGAAAAGATTTTCCTGTCCACATTAAATAATCTTGGTACTTTGGTCAAAACTATCTTGATCATATATACACCCTAACATACTTTTACACAGAGTTTTTTTTTGTCTATCGTTACACTAACACTACATGTATACCACATAATTATGGTAGCTTTATATTAAAGTCTTGAAATCAAATAGTGGCATCAATATAGCTTTATTTTGCTTTTTTAAAAAAAAGGTTGTTTGGCTGTTTTAAGTCCTTTATAGCATCATATAATTTTATGATATATATGTAAATTTTTACAAAATTCTTCTAGGGTTTTGATTGGGATTACATTGACTCTACACCAATTTGGGTAAAATTAACATCTTAACATTATTGAGTCTTCTAATCTCTGAATATGGTTTATCTCTGTCTATTTATTTAGGAACTCTTTAGTGTTTCACAGAACGATTTGAATTTTCAATATATTTGTCTTGATTTTTTTTGTTAGATGTATTCATAAGTATGTATTTTGGGTGCTTTTTAAATGGAAAATTTTTATTTTCTAAGTTTTTGCTGATAGGATACAGAAATATAATTGCTTTATTTATTATTGGGTTGGCCAAAAGGTTCATTCGGTTTTTTCCGTAAGATGGCTCTAGCAGCACTTAGTCGTCTTTAACTTCATTCAGAACAATTTGGTTAGACTGTTTGTAACAGCTGTCTTATCAGTGCGCATTTAAAAAAGGACTTATCAAAATTGGCGAATTTTTGTGTAGACATTTTAATATTGAAGATGGAAGAAAAGATGGAACATTTTTGGCATATTATGCTTTATTATTTCAAGAAAGGTAAAAATGCAACCGAAATGCAAAAACAGATTTGTGCAGTGTATGGAGAAGGTGCTGTGACTGATCGAACATGTCAAGAGTGGTCTGTGAAATTCTGTGCTGGAGATTTCTCACTGGACGATGCTCCATAGTCAGGTAGACCAGTTGAAGTTGATACGGATCAAGTTGAGACATTAATTGAGAACAGTCAACATTATAGCATGTGGGAGATAGCCGACATACTCAAAATATCCAAATAAAGTGTTGAAAATAATTTGCACCAGCTTGGTTATGTGAATGGCTTTGATGTTTGGGTTCCACATGAGTTAAGCCAAAAAACCTTCTTGACCATATTTCCATATGCAATTCTCTACTTAAAGGTAATGAAAACATTCCATTTTTAAAACAAATTGTGATGGACAATGAAAAGTGGATACTGTACAATAATGTGGGATGGAAGAGATCGTGGGGCAAGCGAAATGAACCACCACCAACCACACCAAAGGCCGGACTGTATACAGAGAAGGTGATGTTGTGTATATGGTGGGATTGGAAGGGAGTCCTCTATTATGATCTCTTTCCGGAAAACCAAGCGATTAATTCCAATAAGTACTGCTCCCAACTAGACCAACTGAAAGCAGCACTCGATGAAAAGCGTCCAGTATTAGTCAACAGAAAACGCATAATCTTCCATCAGGATAATGCAAGACTGCATGGTTCTTTGATGACCAGGCAAAAACTGTTATAGCTTGGCTGGGAAGCTCTGACTCATTGCCGTATTCACCAGACATTGCACTTTCAGATTTCCATTTATTTTTGTCTTTACAAAATTCTCTTAATGGAAAAAATTTCAATTCCCTGGAAGACTGTAAAAGGCACCTGGAACAGTTCTTTGCTCAGAAAGATAAAAAGTTTTGGGAAGATGGAATTATGAAGTTGCCTGAAAAATGGCAGAAGGCAGTGGAACAAAAGGGTGAATATGTAGTTCAATAAAGTTCTTTGTAAAAATGAAGGGGCTTCCCTGTTGGCGCAGTGGTTGCGCGTCCACCTGCTGGTGTAGGGGAACCGGGTTCGCGCCCCGGTCTGGGAGGATCCCACATGCCGGGGAGCGGCTGGACCCGTGAGCCATGGCCGCTGGGCCTGCGCGTCCGGAGCCTGTGCTCCGCAACGGGAGAGGCCACGGCAGAGGAAGGCCCGCATACCACAAAAAAATGAAAAATGTGTCTTTTATTTTTACTTAAGAACCGAAGGCACTTTTTGGCCTACAACCCAATACTTTGTATCCTAATCCCACCTGTGGTAGATTCTTCACGTTTCTGCCTGGCATGAGAGCATCTGGAGGTTTTACTTTTCCAACATAATATGGCTCCTCTATTTCTGGTGTTTGGGTTATTTGTGGTTCTTTTTGTGCTCGGTATTTTGATTGGTTTTATAATCCTATTATTTTGTAGTTTATCTGATCTGCCTTGTTTTGGTTGCTATTTAGAAATGTGTTACTTAAGTTAAAAATATTTTGGCATTTCATACATATCTTTCCATTGTTGATTTCTGGTTTACTTCTGTTGTGCTCAGATAACATATTCTATAAAATTTTGGCCTGCAGTCATTTTTAAAATAAATGTCAATTAAGTCAACTTTGTTATTCAAATCTTTATCTTGATAGATATTTTTGCCTAGTTGTTCCATCAGTTTCTGATAGAGGAGTGTTAAAGGAATCAACTGTGATTGTGGATTTGTCTGTTTATCCTTTTAATTCAGTCAGTTTTTGCTTCCTGTATTTTGAAATTCATTAAGATTATTATATGTGCATTGAAGGACATGATTAACAGAGTGAAAACCAATGGAATAAGAGAAAATATTTGCAAATCATGTATCTAATAAGGGATTAATATAGAGTATATAAAGGACTCCTACAACTCAACAACAACAAATGAACAGCCCAACTTAAAAATGGGCAAAGGAACTAAGTAGAGATTTCTCAAAAGAAGATATATGGATGGCCAATAAGCACATTAAAAGCTACTCAATATTGCTAATCTTTAGAGAAAGTTAATTCAAAGTCACAATAAGATACTACTTTATATCCTTTAGGATAGTCATTATATGTTAAAAAAAAAAACAGAAAATAACAAGTATTGATGAGGATGTGGAGAAACTGGAACTCTTGTGTATTGCTGGTGGAAATGTAAAATGGTGCAGCCACTGTGGAAAACAGTATGACTGGTCCTCAAAAAATTAAACATAGAATTTCTATATGATCCAGCAATTTCACTTCTGGGTATATACCCAAAAGAATAGAAAGCAGAGAATTGAACAGATATTTGTATCGATACAACCATGTTCATAGCAACATTATTCACAATAGCCAAAAAGTGGAAACAATCCAAACATCCATTGACAGATGAATGGATAAACAAAATGTGGTATACATATGCAATGAAATAATATTTAGCCTTAAAAAGGAAAGAAATCCTGACACGTTTCACAACATAAGTGAACCCTGAAGATGTGCTAAATGAAATAAACCAGAAACAAAGGACAAATATCATATGATTCCACTTATATGAGGTACCTAAAGTAGTCAACTTCATAGAGATAGAAAATAGAATGGTGGTATCCATGGGGTTGGGGCAAACAGAAAATGGGAAGTTACTGTTTAACGGGTATAGAGGTTTAGTCTGGGAAGATGAGAAAGTTCTGGAGATGAATGGTGGCCATGGTTGGACAACAATGTGAATGTACTTAATGCCACTGAACTGTGCACCTGAAAGTAGTTAAATTGTAAATCTTATGCTACCACAAAAAAATGATTGTTATGTCTTTCAGTTGAGTTTACACTTGTAATGTTATAAAATGTCCCTCTTTATATACCTGGTAATACTTCTTGTCTTGAAGTCTCTTTTGTCTGACACTAGTAAAGCCATACCAGGTTTCTTATGGTTAGTGATTATATGACATATCTTTTGCTATTCTATTGCTTTTGATCTTTCTGAATCTTTATTTAAAGATTCTTGTAGACAGCTGTTTTTTATACATAGCATATAGTTGAGTCTTGCTTTTTTAACCAGACTGACAATCTCTGATTTTTAATTGGGTTAGACCATACGTATTTAATGTAATTATTGATGTGGTTGATTTACATCTTCCATCTTGCTATTTGTTTTCAATTTGTCCCATCTGTCTACTTTTCTTTTTATTTTTTCCTGTATTCCTTTTCTGTTTGTTAGTGTTACATTTTATTTTACCTGCCAGCTCACTTTCATCCTTGTGGTGAACAAAGACAAACACAGTTCCTCCTCAAGGCTTTGCCCTAATTATTCCATCTGCCTATTAACTGCTCAACTCAGGTATCTTACAGCTCGGTCCTTCCCTTCCACTCTGCTCAAATGTGACCTTGAGAGGACTTCCTTCATCATCCTATTCATTAACCCTCTTGCAATGCCTTATTTTCATTATAGCATTTTCACTACCTGACATTATATTTACACTCGTTTGCTGAATTTCTTTCTCCTCAGATCAGAATATAGGCACCAAAAACCAGATCTTTGCCCTTTGTTTTGTTTATGAAGTATCATCAGCACTTACAAAAGATTTGGCAAATAGAAGGCTCCCAGAAATATTTTTGGAATAAATGAATTTAAAGGATATGTACAAAAGATTTAAAGGAGGACATTTAATTATGGTGATTAAAAGACAGTGGACCAGACCTATAATAGCAGTGTCGACCAGATTAAAACACAAAATACTGAGGTTTAATGTAATTGTTAAAGACTGATGGTATAATATTGAAGGAAAAGAAAAAAGAAAACCTTCAGAACTTCTCACTATTCAAACTAAATATGATAGAACTGAAATTATACAGGGAAAATAGATCCAAGGAGACAAAGAGATTTAAGAAAACCTAGATATCTAAATGATATTGAGTCCTTAACACAGCTGGTTATACTATAAATGTCATTGTTTCTTTGGTCATGGGACATGCTAGGAACCCAGAGACTGGCTGAATGGGAGTTGAGGAAACAAACCAGAATACCTAAGAACTTACAGAAGAGTTACTCCTATCCACGGTGAAGCCAGACAGACATCTAAGACCTCTAAATATAAGAGAAGATAACAAATTATAATTCTAGCCAGGACTCTAGTGATGTTAAGAGGCCCTTCAAGATGGTAGACAGGGCATGGCAATAGTGTGTAATTGGCAGGTCATATTGCTGTATAAAGTCAATAACAGGAATATCAGAAGCAAGATCCAGTCTCTGGCTGGCAATAAAGAGAAGAGTTCAGTACCCCAAGCTTAGAAATTAGTGCCAGGCCTCAGCTGCAGTTAAAAACTGTACATGGGTAGTCAGGCATATACTAACAAATAGTCCAACATATGTGCTCAATGTTAGAACAAAGGGCTAGAGGTCAAAGCTCTTTTAGATACTCAGGGCACAAAATTTATTACAGAATCATAGGGTGTGAGAACTACAGACATATTCACTGGTTGGGAAGGATAATACTTTGCCATTATCACCTCAGTATCAATTTAAGGCTGATTCTGTCTGTAATTTCATACTACTTTGGGCACATCTGGAGCAGAGAACTTCTTGAGAAATTTTGTGAGGATCAGAAGACTAAAAACACATGTCATTTTGATTTTTAAAAAATGGGACAAGAGTGAATTCACTGAACCACAGATCCATTCATTCATTCATTCAACCAACCAACCAACCAACCAATCAACCAACCAACCAACCAACAACTAACCAACTAACCAACATTTATTGAGTGCCTACTGGATGCTAGGCAATGTGCAGGGCTCTCAGGACACAAGGCAGTTATGGTACCCTGCTGTCATGAGGCTTTCCATTTACCTTTATTAAACCCAAAGTAAATTCTAGAAATTAATGTCAACTACAGGCAAAATTATAGGCGAGCTATTGAATGGATGGCTGGATTTACTAAAAATAAGACATATTAATCTAATTCTTTCTTTGCCAGAGCTATTTTACTAGAAGATCTTGGAGATGTATTATTTTATATTGACTTTTTCCTCTGTGTTAAGATTTTTCCTAAGCTTAAATTGAGAGGACAAAAAGACTGCTTGGAAGTAAAATTAGGCAGTGTCATAACAAATTAAGCAACTACGTCAAAATATTTCTGATGAATTCAATATATTAATAATAATATATTAATCTGATAGCAAGTTTGTAACATTTCTGTCTTCAAACCTGTTCTGTATAATGTTCTGTTAATAGTTTGCTTGAAAATATGAAAGGGTGATTTTCAAATTTGCTGATAAGATGAGGCTGAAGAATATAAAATATTTGTTAAATGAATACAACAAGAGTTGAATTGGAAAACCTGTTCTCCACATTGGCCTCCATTAGAAGTTTTCTTAGTCTTGACTAACATGTTCAGTGAATGCTCCTTTAAGAACTCACCTCCATGTGGATTCATGCTCCCCCACCCTTAGAGACACTCCTGTGTAGAAATTCTGCAGCCACTTTGATTTGGAAGGCAAAATTACTAGTATGACTGAAGATACTGACAAGCTGAAGGGGTAAGCAGAATCTAAGAAGACAAGTTTTTATGAGTTAACTGTAAGATTATGTATGTGGGTTCAAATAAAAATTAAATAAATGACAATGATACAGAATCAGGGAAATGAAAAGGGGACTTAGCTTGCCAACAATTTCTGTTAAAAAAATGATTTTAACATTTTTTGTCAGTCAGAGACACCTGAGACACCTCACCAAAGAAGATATTCAAATCACAAATAAGCATATAAAAAATGCTCCACATCCTATGTCATCAGGGAAATACAAATTAAAACAACCATGAGATACCACTACACACCTATTAGAATAGCCAAAATCTGGAACACTGACATCATCAAATGCTGACGAGGATGTGGGGCAACAAGAACTCATTCATTCTTAGTGGGAATGCAGAATGGTACAGCCACTTTAGAACAGTTTGGTGGTTAATTACGAAACTAAACATACTCTTACCATATGATCCAGCAATCGCTGTCCTTAATATTTACCCCCAAAAATGTGAAAACTTATGTTCACACAAAAACCTGTACACAGATGATTATAGCAGCTTTATTCATAACTGCCAAAACTTGGAAGTAGCCAATATGCCCTTCAGTAGGTTTATGAATAAACTGTGGTATATCCAGATAATGAAATTTTACTCAGCACTAAAAAGAAATGATCTTTAATCCACTTGGAGTTTATTTTTGTGTATGGTGTTAGGTAGTGTTCTACTTCATTCTTTTACATGTACCTGTCCAGTTTTCCCAGCACCACTTATTGAAGAGGTTGTCTTTTCTCCATTGTATGTTCTTGCCTCCTTTGTCATAAGTTACGTGCCCATATGTGTGTGGGTTTATCTCTGGACATTCTATCCTAAGATAGAATTATATCCAGACTATAAAACTCTTTTATAGTCTGGATATATAATTATATTCAGAGTATAAAACTCTTAGAGGAAAACATAGGAAAAACACTCTTTGACATAAACCACAGCAAGATCTTTTTTGATTCACCTCCTAGAGTAATGGAAATAAAACCAAAAATAAACAAATGGGACTTAATTAAACTTAAAAGCTTTTGCACAGCAAAGGAAACCATAAATAAGACAAAAAGACAACCCTCAGAAAAGGAGAAAATATTTGCAAATGAAACAACAGACAAAGGATTAATCTCCAAAATATACAAGCAGCTCACACAGCTCAATATCAAAAAGACAAACAATCCAGTTAAAAAATGGGCAGAAGACCTAAATAGACATTTCACCAAAGAAGACATACAGATGGCCAAGAGGAACGTGAAAAGATGCTCAACATCACTAATTATTAGAGAAATGCAAATCAAACCTACAATGAGATATCACCTCACACAGTCAAAATGGCCATTATCAAAAAATCTAGAAACAATAAATGCTGGAAAGGGTGTGGTAAAAAGGGAACCCTCCTGAACTGTTGGTGGGAATGTAAATTGATACAACCACTATGGAACACAGTATGGAAGTTCCTTAAAAAACTAAAAATAGAACTACCATATGACCCAGCAATCCCACTACTGGGCATATACCCTAAGAAAACCATAATTCAGAAAGAGACATGTACCACAATGTTCATTGCAGCACTATTTACAATAGCTAGGACATGGAAGCAACCTAAATGTCCATTGACAGATGAATGGATAAAGAAGATGTGGCACATATACACAATGGAATATTACTCAGCCATAAAAAGAAACGAAATTGAGTTATTTGTAGTGAGGTGGATGGACCTAGAGTCTGTCATACAGAGTGAAGTAAGTCAGAAAGAGAAAAACAAATACCGTATGCTAACACATATACATGGAATCTTAAAAAAATAAAAAAAGGTACTGATGAACCTAGTTGCAGGGCAGGAATAAAGATGTATACATAGACGATGGACTTGAGGACATGGGGTGGGAGGGGGAAGCTAGGTCGAAGTAAGAGTAGCATCGACATACATACACTACCGAATGTAAAATAGTTAGCTAGTGGGAAGTAGCAGCATAGAACAGGGAGATCAGCTCTGTGCTTTGCAATGACATAGAGGGGTGGGATAGGGAGGATGGGAGGGAGGCTCTAGAGGGAGGGGATATGGGGACATATGTATGCATATGGCTGATTCACTTTGTTGTACAACAGAAACTAACACAGTATTGTGAAGCAATTATACTCCAATAAAGATCTATAAATAAATAAACAAACAAAAAAATAAATAAATAAAGGTATCCTAGGATACTTGGGCACTTTATTTAAAAAAAAAAGAAATGATCTATCAAGTCATCAAAAGACATGGAGAAACCTTAAATGCATAATACTAAGTGAAAGAAACTAACCTGAATGGCTACATACTCTATGATTCCAACTATATGACATTCTGGAAAAGGCAAAATTATGGAGACAGTAAAGAGATCAGTGATTTCCAGGGGTTGGGATTGGGGGAAAGATGAATAGGTGGAGCACAGAGGATTTTTAGGGCAGTGAAACTACTCCATGTGATATTATAATGATGGATATATGTCACTACACATCTATCCAAACCCATAGGATGTACACCACCAACAGTGAACTTTAATGTAAACTATGAAGTTTGGGTGATTATGATGTGTTAATGTAGGTCCACCAATTGTAACAAATGTACTACTCTGATAAGTGATGATAACGGGGGAGGCTATGTGTGTGTAGGGGCAGAGGGTATATGGGAGATCTCTCTACATTCCTCTTATTTTTACTGTGAACTTAAAAACCTCTCTAAAGAAATAGTCTTTAAAAATCTGAAAAAAATATTAGAAGTTGGCTACCCTATAAAAAGTTTATCAAATTGATGTGTCATTGTTCAGGAATATTCCTAGACAGAATGTTAAAATTCCCCAGTATTTAGGACATGTGTTGTATTGGACATGGTACAATGACTAAATAGATTTTCAGTTTCTTGAGGGTCAAGCTGGGCCAGATTGATTTTTTTTTCTCTTGCAGGGTGTTTGTGTGGAAAGCCAGATATGCTAGATCTAGTTTTGCTAACGACTTTTTTCCATTACCTGATTGGCTTACAATTGGCCTGCTGTTTATTAGAGGATTTACAATATGAGACAGCCTCAAGTTGTGAATTTTTACATAAGAACTAACATACTTACTGACTCTGGGGTCTCCTCATATAATTAGAGAATAGATTCTCAATTTTACCAAATCAATTAAAGAGTTGGAATATGAAGCATCAATTTACAAATGCTTATTTAGTCTCTTAGGTATAGAGGATTTAGCTATATGTTTAGGTTAATGTCCAAATAACATCTACTTGAAATGCTAAAACTGTGAATTTTAGCCTTTAGCAACATGAAATATTCAGGCATGTTAATGCATGGATACTGATTTAACCATATAAGAGATTCACTATAAAGAGGAAACAAAATATGAGATAGCAGTGAGAGTATGTCAAATAACATGTCAAATCATGAAGCTCAGTTCAAGAGAGAACTGAGTTAGAATCTTGTCTTCACGCTATCTATTAGTTGGATAATCTTGGGTAATATGCTTAAGTTTCATTGTCATTGCCTATAGGATGGGAATAAAAAATATTTCTATAATATTTTGTACCAATAAAATGGCAGTGACATTGCTTTAAGAAAGATGTGGAGATTGTTCCTTTGAGTAGCAGTGCTCTTGCTGCCCCATTTAACATCTCTTTACTAAGGTGTTTACTGGACAAGACTTTGAATTGAGCTGTCTCTATGCCTCAGATATGCAGGCAATCCCCCAAAATGAGAACAGTAGGCCTCCCATTCTAAAAAATGTCTCCAAAAATCCTTGCAGGACATACTTAAGAAGTGGTCAAACTAGGCCCTCCATTTATATAAGGAAGTCAAGAAGAATAATCAGAGAAGTTATCAGCTTAGAGGACAATGCATTCTTGGAGCACCTGTACACTGCAGCCACCAGAAGAAGTGAGGGGAGAGCTAAGAGAGCCACTTAAGTTTGAAAGGGGGACTGGAAAAAAGGGAGAGAGTCTGGCTTCTTCTCTCCAGGTGGATCTTTGTGTATGAAGAGGATTTGCTGATGTGAATAAAGGAAAAAGGAATTGTCAAGAGATAAGAATGGAAATATTGCTTACAGCTACACCACTGTCTGGCCTAGGAGGGTTCTATGAGATTCTTTTTGACCTCTTGGACTCTGTGGGAACTATCTGGGCTTGAACCATCTGGCCAGGATGCCGACCAAGAGCTGAAAGAAGTGACACCAGTAGCAAGGGGGCTGTAGTGAATTGTACAAGGGGCCAATAAGGAGAGAAGGTTTGAAGAAATCATGGCAGAGAGCATCTCCCGTACCAGAAAGTATGCAGCAGGGACTGAGCCTTGCAGTGTCCAGATTGTTCAATATACCACTTATGTTTGCTTTCCATGAGATTCTTATCTGCAGCCACAACAGGATCACAATAATGGGGAAAAACAATTATCTCCAGCTTAGCACCCCCAGCGAAATCACTGGCACCCTAGTTCCCCCAAATCCTTCCTATCAATGAAAGAAGTATCTGTGGTCTCTTATCAAGTCCTTTGATCCTGCTGATCTCCACGTATTTCCCCTTGTTATTTCTGTTCTGACACTCTCAGCAATGGCCACGATGCTCTCAGGTGTCTGTAGTATTATCTTCTGCTATTTTCTTTCTTTTTTAAAAATCCTTTTTAAAACTGTAGTATAGTTTATTTACAATGTCATGTTAGTTTCAGGTGTACAGGACAGTAATTCAGTTATACATACACATATATCCATTCTTTTTCAGATTCTTTTCCCATCTAGGTTATTAAAGAATACTGAGTAGAGTTCCCTGTGCTACACAGTAGGTCCTTGTTGGTTATCTCTTTTATATACAGTAGTGTGTATGTGTTAATCCCATCTTCTTTTGCTGTTTTCAAATGGCTTAGTTGTCCTTCAGTCTTGCACACGGAAGTGGGGAAATACTCTCTTCTCTCTCTTGCTTTGCTCCTTTCTCGTCTCTGGTGGCTTGATCTCCCATGTGACTCCACATCTATAATCATTTTCCTTTGAAGGTAATATGAGTGCCACCAAACTGAGAGATGCTTAAAGTCATTCATCCTCTGTGACCTCCTGCCCCCTAACCTATTCCCTGGGTTAAGTGTTGAACCTCCACCTTCTCTTCTTAGGATGGCTTGTTTCCCCATCCGACCACCAGCATCATTACCTTCATTTCTTCGCTGTGTCTATCCAGGTGCACTGCTTGGGGCCCCTGGGAAGGCTCATTGCTGGAGAGTTTAGGATCTTAGCCCTAGCAGTCACGTGTCAGTCTCAGTATTACTAAGGCATTTTGAAACCTTGCATCTTCTTGCAAATGAGGCCTGGTTGGCCTTCCTTGCCAGCCTCTGGGGCAAGTAAAGTTCACTGAGTTTTGCTGAATATATTTAGTTTAAAACTTTGTTTTGGTACCCCCTCAGAGAGAAGAAAATTCATGCAGGTGATGCTAATGGGGAAAAAGATCTGAAGAAAAGGGCGCGTGTTCATAGCATTACAAAAATATTCTCTCAGTTTATTTTCTCTGATGAATCATATGCTCATAATCGAGCTTTACCATGTTGGCAAATCTCAAGGCTTTCCTTTCAAACAACTTTGAGAAATGTTTCTAGGCACAAGTGATTGCTAACAACCATATACATTATTTTGCAATATAATGAGTAGTTACAGAGCTTAATAAAAGGGAAAGAGCCAAGCAAAAATTTTTGACAAGAATAGGGAAATTGAGCATTTGACAGGATTTGTTTTCAAGCTGTTTTTTGGGAGATTTAAATAAATCCTCTTAAGTATTCCAACTTTTGAGCCTTAACTGTGCCTTAGTTAGTTTTACCAATTTTTTTTTAATCGGGTAAATGGGAGTATAAAGAAAGACCCTCCCAGAGTCTGGGTGTGATGAAGTCTTCTCTCTCAGGTTCATGGAAGGTTATGCCATGAAATCTGTGAAAGATGCTTCTACACTAATGATGCTACTTAAAAAGTTGTTTCCAGTTCTTGGCGCTTTTAAAGACAATGACAGTATTTTCAGGATTCAACCATTTTGAGATCAAAGTCCACATCCAGGGTCAGGCTAATTTGGGCAGATATTTCAGTGCTTAGTCATCAAAGATGCACTTCCCAACTATAAATTTGACTTTCCTGTCGTAGAATATGCACGAGTATATCTGTCAAAAACGGAATATTTTGATTCATTGGGCCTTTGTGATGGCATCTGGCTTAGGAGGACTTAGTCACCCCAGGTAAGTATGGATTGTCCTCTGGAAGACCTTCAGGCATAGAGGTTCCAAAACCTTCTTCAATTTTCTTCACCATCTAAATGTCCTGTGCACTTGAGTGTTTCCTTTCTTAATTTGTTTTTCTTCTAGTGAAGATAAGGTACAGATGGTCCGTATTTGTATAAAATTTTTAAATTTATGATCATCTTATTCCTTTCTTGCTCTATTAAAAACTGAAATCCTAATTTCTTTATCTAAAATACTCCTTAATTAATTAAAAAATGAAATCCCAGCTCCTTATACGTTTAGTAAAACTTGCTACTTATTGAACCCATAGGGAGCACATTGTTTTGAAAAATGGTATTTGCCGCTAAATAAAGTTTCAAGTCTCTTTGTAATAAACAGTTATTGAGCAGAGCAGTTTGCTTACAAGAGGACTGTCTTCGTGGAGACGTAGGTAAATGTGAACCATGTGGCAGTTTTCTAGAAGCTGTATTTTCCCAGGGTGGGCTCAGAGATCTTAGATGACATTGATCCATACTGTATCCCCAGCCTCCCAAATTTACCAAAAAAATACAAGGTATGACCATGGTCATTTACTTAATGCTTTGTACTGGTCAATCCCAATGTGTGAGAATTAATTTAAGTAACAGTGAAATACTGAAAGACCAATTAGGATAACAGTAAAATCATATCTAACACTCCCAAACTCTCACAAATTTTAATAATTTTGTAGTTTCTTCATGTATGGGTGAAGGTTTTAGAAGTCAAATTTTGGTTTACAATAACTGCACGTTCACAGCTGTGCAAACTGGCTTTTCTCATCTTTCTCAATTTATGACCATTCAATGAGAAGAATGTTATTTCATATCTAGAGACATTTTAATAAAAGCCTTCAGCTTTCATGTCCTTTCTTCAAATGTTTAACAGATGACAGTGTATCATTCTTGATTCTTAAAGAGACAACTTGCTTCAAGCATATGAAAAACATGAACTTAATGTAAAACAGTAATGCATATTTCTTGGCCAGAGGCTGAAGACAGAAAAAAAAATTGCAGCCATGTTAATGGTAGACTCGTGTCCTTTTAACAGAAATTTCCTATATCTAACAATTCAGTGAAAGCAGCAGTATAACTTATTGAGTGGTTCTTATGTGGTGATCATGGTACTAAGTCTTTACAGTATTTCACAACCCTAGGAGATAGCTATTGCTTTTTCTACTTACAGCTCTATTAAATCACTAAACTTCCAGAGGATAAGTGACTTGTCCAAGGTCATTCCTTTAATAAGTGACTGAGCTAAGATTTGAACCCAAGCTATCTGACTCCAAAGTCATGCCTTTTAGCCATCTGATGGCACTTCATTTCCCACTAGAGAACTGTATCAGATAGTCACTCCTTGAGATTGTTAAAAATCTCCAAGTTTTTCCATTTTAAAACCACAAAGTTATATGCAGGCAGTTTAAAAGGATGTTGAGCTCAGCCATCCTGAATGTCAAGACCTTGTCTTTCCTGGAAGTTTTAGTCTTGTCGCTAGTGTTTCAGTGACACATATTAGTTGCAGCAATTATATTTCTCCATTAACAGAACTCAGAGAATAATACCTAATTCTAAAGCTGTTTTTTCTTTTTTAATTGTGTGTAAGGAAACTGACTTTTCCACTTATTAAAAAAAATGCTAAGCCTTTACCTAATATATGCAGAATTGCCCCTACCAAGTCTATCTCATGTTGACATTTGCTTATGAATTTCATTTCTCTTATCCCAGAAGGACTGCTCCTTGATTGAACAACTTGAATGGTCATGATGACCTATGGGCACCTCACATAACTCCAGTCTGTTAGAAGATGACTTGAGGATAGGGGTGCTTCAAATATCTTGCCTGTCTAAGGCATTTCCCTCTTTTTTTCCTGTGTGATGTATTGTGTGTGTGACCACAAAGCACTTATCTCCTATGATTCATACCAAATGTAACTTTGGACTGGAACCATATTCAGCTTATCATATCTATGATTTGCTATCCAGAAAGTTCTGTCTCTCCTTAAATAATGTAATCAAAACAAAAATAGATAAGTTAGAAGTTATTTTATAATATCCATAGTCCTATTACTAGTTACTATGTGTATTAGAAACTACATTCATTACTTATAAAATTTTGAAATTTTAAAATCCAATATATTGTATGATTAAGGTTACCTATAATTTAAATTAATGTTGAATTCTCAAAATTAAAACTCCCTACTTTTTTTTCTAAATCTTTGAAGTTCAATTTATAAATAGTTCTTGTTAAAAATTTAAATTTTTAAACAACTATGAAGCATAACTTTGAGGGGGAATTGACTAAGTGTTTGATCAACTTAACAAACTAATTTCTCTTTAAATAGTCAGGCTCGTTTACAAACTTGGGCATTTTAAACTGCAGCTATAAATGTAATGCATTCAGTTTTCTTTTTAAGCACTTTAGATACTTGACCAGACAAGTTTCTGTCTCTAATGAGCAAAACTGCCTTGAGAATTCAAATAAGTCATTTCAGTCTAATAAATTATTAAATTTATAAATATAGTAAATCTAATTCTCTTAAACTTTCTAATTCTGTTTACAAACTTAGTCAAAAATCTTATACCTCAACTTGAAATCACAAGTCAATTACATATTTTAAATTGGAATCAGAAGGCTAATCTGTCAGACTCTCTAATATGCCAATTCTAAATCATTACGAACACTTTAAATACTGAATATACACAGGTTGTCCCAATGATGAAAAACCTATTCTTGAACTTGACACGAAAGTATTAATACTTCATTATCTTTATAATTAATTCTAAACCATCCTGGATTTGGAAAGACACCCACTAAAGGAATAGTTTTTTCATCTCAGATGTGGAATCCAAGGCTTTGCATGTTCAGGGTTATTCTTTTTATTTCAGATATGGATACCTGGACCCCTTTTTAGTAGTTGCTATGAAAACAAGGACTTCAAGCTACTTTCTTCAGATGAGGTTTGTTTTACAATCCCTATCTTCTGGGTTCAAGGTACACTTTATCTAATTGTTTCAGCTGATTTGTTTAGGTGCCAGCCTATAATATTGTACCTTCAACCAGGATATAACTAACTGCCCTTTATTTTCTAAATTTCCTGATTAAATTTTGGATCCTTTCTGCCTCTTTGGGCCACAATAGTTATGGATATTTTAATGACATCTTATTGGATTCTGCATATTTCTCATTTACATATCTGATTCTACACATAGCCATAAAGACATACTAATGACAGATACATTTTTGGGGAAATATATTACGAATTGGAAACGAGTTTTAGTAAATTCTTGCTAACAGATGAGTGTAGAAGAGCATAGAATACTCCTTACTCTTTCTGTGTCAAACTGACAATTAGTTTTTCCTTTCAATGAGTTTGTAAGTCAGACTTTAAGAAAGATATTTTCTAAGAGCCTTTTTCAGATATAGCAAAAGCAATAAGACAAAGTAGATAAATTATACTTCATCAAAATTAAAAACTTTTGTGCATCAGAGGACACTATCAAGGAAGTAAAGATACAACCTTATAGAATGGAAGAAAATGCTTGCAAATAATACATCTGATAAGGGCCTAGAACCCAGAATATATAAAGAACTCTTATAATTCCACAAGAAAAAGGAAAAAATCCACTTAAAAATGGGCAAAGGACTTGAACAGACATTTCCCTAAAGATGATATACAAGTGTCCAACAAGCACATGAATAGACATTCCACATCATTAGAATTAGGGAAATGCAAATCATTAGAGAAGCACACCCACTAGAATGGCTAAAAAAATACAGAAAATAACAAGTGCTGCAAAGATGTGGAGAAATTGGAATACTTCTATATTGCTAGTGGGAATGTTAAATGATATAGTCACTGTGGAAAACAGTTTGGCAATTCCCAAAAAAATAAAATTTAGAATTACCATATGACCTAGCAATCCTACTCCTAGATATATATCTAAAATAATTGAAAACAGATATTCAAACAAAAACTTGTACATGAATGTTCATAGCAGCACTATTCTCAATAGCCAAAGGATGGAAACAATCCAATTATCCACCTACTGATGAATGGATAAACAAAATGTGGTAAATCCATACAATGGAATATTATTCACTCATAAAAGGAAATTAAGTACTGATCCGTGCTACAAAATGGATGAACCTTGAATATATGCCAAATGACTGAAACCAGACACAAGAGGTCACATATGATATAATTCTATTTAAATGAAATGTCCAGAATAGGTAAATCCATAGGGACAGAAAACATGCGGTTGGTTTTCAAGAGCTCAGGGGGAGTGGGGGATGGGAAATGACTGCTTAATGGTTATGAGGTTTCTTTGGGCTGTGAAAATGTTTTGGCAGGAGGTAGAGGTGATGGTTGCACAACGTTCTGAATGTGTCAAATGCCATTGAATTGTACACAGTAAAATGATTAATTCTATGTTGTGTGAATTTTACCTCCATTTAAAAATGAAAAGGTTTTTTTCAACAAAGTCCCGTTTTTTTTCTCCACTAAGGATGATATTAAGAATCAGATTATTACCAACATTCTTTCTCATAACTTTACTGGTGAAAATCTGCCACAAAGATGGAGGTTCGCTACGTAAGGGGTGAACAATGTTCCATAAAAACAATATGCTCCAAGCTATACAGGAGCAAAGTTTTCTGACTCCCTCTTATAAAGAGATGATTGACAATGATGACATCAATTATGACTTTTCTTTCTCTATGGGGTCACCAAGAAGGCAACCTCCTCTATTCAATAAAAATTTTGCTAAGCACTAAGATATAATTACTCAGGACTGAGATGAATAAAATTTTCAGACTATTTCATACATGACACACCCTCCCCCCTTTTTTGGTTTTAACATCTGTAAATTATCTTTTGCAAATGAAATGGCTCAATTCTTGTGGTATCTTGCTCTAGAAACACTCATAATAAAAACTTACAAGCTCAGAATAAGCTTATAAGAGAGGCAGTATTATTATCTTCATTTGGTAGGGAGGAGGTTGAGGGACAGAGAGATTAAGTGAATTGGTCAAGTATACTTAGCTATTTAGTGGTGGAGCTGGCAGTCAAACCCAATCTCACTCTAAAGTCCAGGGTTTTAAACTATCGCTTTCTATTCTAACTCTCCTAGAATCAGTTTATCAAACCTATCATGTTCTAGGTGAAGAAAGATGTGGCAAAGGTAGTTTATGCTCTTTAAATATCTATGTGCTTCTCTATATTTCCCAGTTCTCTTTGCAGCTGAGTTGAGGTTATGTGACTAACTGTGGTCTATTAATTGGGAGTAGAAATGATTCGTGTCACTTCCAACCAAAGGCAGTTAAGAGCAAGAGTGGGTTTTTCATGCTCTTTCTCACTCATCTTCAAGGCTGGAAAGGAAGAACTTTGAGATGGTGATAAATGCAAGATGAAAACAGTCTGGACCCCTGAGTCACTGTTAGAGGAAAGTTGTACCCCCCATCCTGCCCTCAAAAAAGAGTTACCAGATCCACTACAAACTTTGACACGAGTGAGAAATAAACCTTTTTTGTGTTAAGCCATGCGTTAGTTTGTGACCAAAGCACATCCTACTCTCTTCTGCTAACTCAGGATTGTCATATGATAAATGACATAAAGTCTTGACCCAAGAAACAGGATTTTTCTAAGGGTCTTTTGGTGTCTCCTTAGGGGTTGTTAAGGGTTGAATTGTGTCTTCCTCCCAAATTCGTATATTGAAGTACTAACCCCAAGTACCTCTGAATGTGACCTTATTTGGAAATAGGGTTGTTACAGATATAATTAGTTAAAACGAGGTCATTAGCATGAGCTCTGATCCAAGACGACTCATGTCCTTATAAAAAGGAAAAAAATCTGGACAGAGAGGCACTCACACCAGAAGTATGTCATGTGAAAATAAAGGTATAGATCTAAGAGCCAAGGAGTGCCAAAGGTTGCCAGCCAACCACCAGAAGCTAGGGGAGAGGCATTAAACAGATTCCTTCTCACCATCCCAGGAGGAAAGAACCCTGTGGACACTTTGATTTTGGACTTCTACCTTCCAGAAATGTGAGACAATAAATATCTATTGTTTTAAACCACACAGTCTATGATACTTTTTTATGGCAATCCTTGCAAACTAACACAGTGATCCCCGTATGCTCCATCTCAGTGGAATGGCAGTTGTGATGCATTCAGACCTGGGCAGACCAACCAGCACGTGGACATGGCACACTTGCAGCTGTGATTCTCCACTAAACTCCATTAAGAACTACCACAAGCCTGTTAAGAATCCTTTGGGACGCTGGATAAAATGGCCCAGATGAAGTAATAAGTCTTTGTTTAAAAGAAAATATCTTTAAAAACAAACATGGAAAGGATCATAGGGTGAAAAAAAATGTTCAAACAGTGATAGGAAGTGTATTATAAATACATGGCATGGACAGAGAGTGAGGCCAAGCAAGACAATTTTAAGGTCTGAAATCGAAATTCCTCACTAATAAACTTTTTACCCCATGACAAAGGGGAGTCTTGAAAGGGAGAGCTCGCTAATCTTTGGGAGCTTGTTCAGACACCGATAGCAAACTCATTCTTCCTGATCCAGGCAGAGGTCAAGCCCCAAATGGAATCCCTTTTTTCTTTCAGCCTGTGGATCCTGGCAATTCCCCTGCCTGTCTGAGCTACTCTCTACATCATAAGTGGGATACCTGAGTCTGGGTGCCCTTGTGTCAGCAAGTTGTGCTGGAAAAAGGAACAAACCTTCTCAAATTCCAGCCTCAGAAAGTAACTATTCTCATGCAACAGTGTCCTTATTCAAGAGGTCCATCTAATTCAGGAAAAGCCCTGCCATATAGATCTGGGCCTAAAACTTGCCTGAAGAACATTTTTTTCCTCTTAACAAAAACTATAAAGATGGTTAACAAATCACCCCAGATAACCCCAAGCGATATGCCTTGAATCTGAACTGAGCAATACAGCCCCATGAGCAATTTACAATATTTACTATTTTCCCCTCACATATCTTGAGTAGAAATAGCTTAACCGCAATGAATCATGGTTGGTCCTACTATTTATTTACTTTAGGTGGTTTTTATTCTCTAAACAGAGAGGTTGGAAAAATGGCTCTGCTTTACCAGCTACTGCTTAGATTCCTTGACTATGTCTTTCTTCGTATACCCTCGAGCAAGGTTTGCTTAGTAAAAGTTGTAAGTAAGTAAGGTATTGATTGCCAGGGGGATGTTACAAACCAAGAGCTAGCTAGTCGTGGCAGGGTCTCGCAGGGAGCATAATGAGCTATAATTGTTGGCTGGGAAGGGAAATCATTTGAACAGGACTGTGGTTCCTGCTCCAGGTAGTACAAGGCTCCTTGCCTGTTTCCCCACTGTGTGCTTCCTTGTGTTAAAGGGAGAAAATCTGAGAAATGGAAACAGTTGCCTCTATGGCAGTATACCAGGTTTCTGAGCTGGAAATACCTGCCAAGGTAAAAATCCTTACCCTTCAGTCAATCAACAACCACTTAATGAGAATGTGTTTCATTCAATTCAGTTATTTGTTGAGCTCTAACTATGTGCAAAGCAGTTATAGGAGCTGTAGAGATACACACTTGAAGCAAATAGAGTCCTGACCTTGGGACGTTCATAAAGAAGATGGAGGAGGGGTGGAGTCAAGATGGCGGACTAGGGGGACGGGAAATTCACGTCTCCATGCAACTAGGGCACTACGTAGGGGACAGGAGGAATCCCCAGCGACCGGGTAGGACTTGGCGTGGGGGGAGTGAAGGGGGAGGAGAAGTGGAGGTGGGATGGGACTGGTACCCCTGAGGGGCAGCTGGGGGAGGTGAAGGGATCCCACGCCTGAAAGGGGAAATTGGGGGACCACTGGGAAGGACAGAGGATCAAAAGGGAGTGCGGCCAGGTTTCCCTGCCCACTTGGGTGCCCGGGAGCCAGCTGAGATCCTGGGCCTGATCCTCTGCCTCCCTCCAGCAGTGCAGGTCCTGAGGGAGTGGGAGGGAGGAAAGGGGGATAAAAAGTAAAGGCTGGACCTATGCACCCCTGAGGGGCGCCTGGGGGGAGGGGAGGAGTTCCTACACCAAGCAGGACCCACCCACAGTTAGGGGTCCAGCAGGGATGGGGGAGACAGGGAAGGGGGTGCACAGAGGAATGGAAGGGAATGCCGCCAGCACTTTCTCTGTCTACTTAGGCACTGTGGAGCCTGTTGGGCTCCTGGGCCTAATCCTCTGCCCTCGGAGCCTCCCTCCAGCTGTGCAAAGCCCAAGCCCCACCCCTACACTCCAAGACCCCCTCTGAGACCCCCTACAATATGCTGGGCCTAAACCCCACCTGCACAGCCTCATCTAGGGTCCTACCTCCAAACTCCAGAACTCCACACTCCAGAGGTCCTCCTTTCCATGTGCTGCCTCTCCCCTTCCATGCAGGTCCTAAGCAGAGGCTCCGTCCCATGCTTTTGAATGTCGCCCTGCCTCGGCCCCACCCCCAAGGCCTTTTCCAGCTGCTGCTGTGGGTCTTGAGCCTAGGCCCTGCCCCATGCTCAAACATCACCCCCTCCACTGGCCTAGATCCTGCCCCTGCCTAAGTTCCATCCCCACCTAAACTCCACCCCCATAGCCAAGGCTTTATTTTTTTTCTTTTTTCCTCTTCTAGATTGGGGTTCTCTTTTACCTTGTTGATTCATTGTTATTGATTCATTTACATATATATTTTTTCTAATAAATCTTTTATTTTTCTAATTTTATTTTATTCTTTATACTTTGTTATTGTTCTTTCCTTTTGGCTTGTCCCCACACCCCCTTTTTTTTTTTATTTTTTCTGTTATGGTTTTATTTTACCTTGTTGCAGTTGTTTCAGTCATATTTTAATTTTTCCTAATATATTTTTTATCTTTCTAAATTTTTTTTTATTCTTTGTTATTGTACTGCTCTCTTTTTCTATCTTTCTTTCTTTTTTTTTTTTTGCTGCACCACACGGCATGCGAGATCTTGGCTCCCAGGCTGGAGGTCAGGCTCAAGCTCCTGTGGTGGGAGCTCCAAGTCCAAACTTCTGGACTAACAGAGAACCTCAGACCGCAGGGAATATTCTTCGGAGTGAGGCCTCCTGGAGGTCCTAATCTCAGCACCAAGACCCGGCTCTATCTAACTGACTGCAAACTCCAGTGCTGGAAGACTCAGGCCAAACAACCAATAAGACAGGAATACAGCTCCACCCATTAAAAAAAAATGAAACAAAAAAAAATTTGTTACAAACGAAGGAGCAAGGTAAAAACCTACAAGACCAAATAAATGAAGCTGAAATAGGCAGTCTACCTGAAAAAGAATTCAGACTAATGATAGTAAAGATGATCCAAAAATCTCAGAAATAGAAGAGAGAAAATACAAGAAACATTTAACAAGGATCTAGAAGAACTAAAGAGCAAATAAACAGTGATGAACAACACAATAACTGAAATTAAAAACACTCTAGAAGGATTCAATAGCTGAATAACAGGCAGAGGAACGGATAAGTGAGCTGGAAGATAAAATGGTGGAAATAACTACCAGGGGGCAGAATAAAGATAAAGGAATGAAAAGAATTGAGGACAGTCTCAGAGACCTCTGGGACAACATTAAATGCACCAACATTCGAATTATAGGGGGTGCAGAAGAAGAAGAGAAAAAAAAAGTTCTGAGAAAATAATTGAAGAGTTATAGTCGAAAACTTCCCTAATATGGGAAAGGAAATAGTCAATCAAGTCCAGGAAGCACAGAGAGTACCATACAGGATAAACCCAAAGAGAAACATGCCAAGACATATTAATCCAACTATCAAAAATTAAATACAAAGAAAAAATATTAAAAGCAGCAAGGGAAAAGCAACAGATAACATACAAGGGAATTTCCCCATAAGGTAAACAGCTGATTTTTCAGCAGAAACTCTGCAAGCCAGAAGGGAGTGGCAGGACATATTTAAAGTGATGAAAAGGAAAAACCTACAATCAAGATTACTCTAACATACAAAGGAATCCCCAAAAGGTTAACAGCTGATCTTTCAGGAGAAACTCTGCAAGCCAGAAGGGAGTGGCAGGACATATTTAAAGGGATGAAAGGGAAGCACCTACAACCAAGATTACTCTACCCAGCAAGGATCTCATTCAGATTCGATGGAGAAATTAAAACCTTTACAGACAAACAAAAGCTATAAGAATTCAGCACAACCAAACCAGCTTTACAACAAATGCTAAAGGAACTTCTCTAAGCGGAAAACACAAGAGGAGAAAAAGACCCGCAAAAACAAACCCAAATCAATTAAGAAAATGGTAATAGGAACATACATATCGATAATCACCTTGAATGTAAATGGATTAATACTCCAACCAAAAGGCACAAACTGGCTGAATGGATACAAAAACAAGACCCTTATATATGCTGTCTCCAAGAAACCTACTTCAGACCTAGGGACACATACAGACTGAAAGTGAGGGGATGGAAAAATATATTACATGCAAAGAGAAATCACAAGAAAGCTGGAGTAGCAATACTCATATCAGATAAAATAGACTTTAAAATAAAGATTGTTATAAGAGATAAGGAAGGACACTACATAATGATAAAGGGATCAATCCAAGAAGAAAACATAACAATTAGAAAGATTTATGCACCCAACATAGGAGCACGTCAGTATATAAGGTAACTGCTAAGAGCCATAAAAGGAGAAATTGACAGTAACACAATAATAGTGGGGGACTTTAACACCCCACTTACACAAATAGATCATCCAGACAGAAAATAAATAAGGAAACACAGCTTTAAATGACACAATACACCAGATAGACTTAATTGATATTTTTAGAACATTCCACCTGAAAGCAGAATAATACACTTTCTTCTCAAGTGCACACAGAACGTTCTCCAGAGTAGATCACTTTTTGGGTCACAAATCAAACCTTGGAAAATTTAAGAAAATTGAAATCATATCAATGCTATGAGATTAGGAATCAATTACTGAAAAAAAAAAAAACAGTAAAAAACACAAATACATGGAGACTAAACAGTGCACTGCTAATTAACCAAGAGTTCATTGAAGAAATCAAAGAAGAAATTTAAAAAAAACCTAGAAACAAATGTCAATGAAAACACGATGATCCAAAACCTATGGGACACAGCAAAAGCTGTTCTAAGAGGGAAGTTCATCACAATTCACGCTCACTACAAGAAACAAGAAAAATCTCAAATAAATAATCTAACCTTACACCTAAAGCAAATAGAAAAAGAAGAACAAAGAAAACCAAAAATTAGTCAAAGGAAAGAAATCATAAAGATCAGAGCAGAAATAAATGAAATAGAAACAAAGAAAACAGTAGCAAAATCAATAAAACTAAGAGCTGGTTCTTTGGGAAGATAAAATTGATAAACCTTTAGCCAGACTCATCAAGAAAAAATAGGAGAGGACTCAAATCAATAAAATTAGAAATGAGAAAGGGGAGATTACAACTGACACTGCAGAAATACAAAAGATCATAAGAGACTACTACAAGCAACTATATTCCAAGACCATGGACAATCTGGAAGAAATGGACAAATTCTCGGAAAAGTAAAACCTTCCATGATTGAACCAGGAAGAATTAGAAAATATAAACAGACCAATCACAGCTAATGAAATTGAAACTGTGATTAAAAATCTTCCAACAAACAAAAGTCCAGGACCAGATGGCTTCACAGGCAAATTCTATCAAACATTTAGAGAAGAGTTAACACCTATCCTTCTCAAACTCTTCCAAAAAATAGCAGAGGGAGGAACACTCAATAGATGCAGAGAATGCTTTTGACAAAATTCAACACCAATTTATGATAAAAATTCTCCAGAAAGTGGGCATAGAGGGAACATACCTCAACATGATAAAAGTTATATACGACAAACCCATAGCCAACATCATTCTCAATGGTGAAAAACTGAAAGCATTTCCTCTAAGATCAGGAACAAGACAAGGATGTCCTGTCTTGCCACTACTATTTAACATAGTATTGGAAGTCCTAGCCACAGCAATCAGAGAAGAAAAAGAAATAAAAGGAATACAAATTGGAAAAGAAGAAGTAAAACTGTCACTGTTTGCCAATGACATACTATACATAGAAAATACTAAAGATGCCATGAGAAGACAACTAGAACTAATCAATGAATTTGGTAAGGTTGCAGGATACAAAATGAATGCACAGAAATCTCCTGCATTCCTATACACTAACAATGTAAGATCAGAAAGAGAAATTAAGGAAACAATCCTATTTACCTTCGCAACAAAAAGAATAAAATACCTAGAACAAAACCTACGTAAGGAGGCAAAAGACCTGTACTCAGAAAATTATAAAATACTGATGAAAGAAATCAAAGATAACATAAACAGGTGGAGAGATATACCATGCTTCTGGATTGGAAGAATCAATATTGTGAAAATGACTATACTACCCAAAGCAATCTACAGGTTCAATGCAATCCCTATCAAACTACCAATGGAATTTTTCACAGAACTAGAACAAGAAATTTTACAATTTGTATGGAAACACAGAGGACCCTGAACAGCAAAAGCAATCCTGAGAAAGAAAAACGGAGCTGGAGGAATCATGCTCCCTGACTTCAGACTATACTGCAAAGGTACAATACTCAATACAGTATGGTACTGGCACAAAAACAGAAATATATATGAATGGAACAAGATAGAAAGCCCAGAGAGAAACCTATATACATATACTCACCTTATCTTTGACAAAGGAAGCCAGAACATACAATGGAGAAAAGACTGCCTCTTTGACAAGTGGTGCTGGGAAAAATGGACAGCTCCATGTAAAAGAATGAAATTAGAACACACCCTAACACCATACACAAAATTAAACTCAAAATGGATTAAAGACCTAAATGTAAGGCCAGACACTATCAAACTCTTAGAGGAAAACATAGGCAGAACACTCTATGACATAAATCACAGCAAGGTCCTTTTTGACCCACCTCCTAGAGTAAGGGAAATAAAAACAAAAATAAACAAATGGGACCTAATGAAACTTAAAAGCTTTTGCACAGCAAAGGAAACCATAAACAAGACAAAAAGACAACACGCAGAATGGGAGAAACTATTTGCAAATGAAGCAATCTCCAAAATATAGAAGCAGCTCATGCGGCTCAATACCACAAAAACAAACAACCCAATCCAAAATGGGTGGAAGACCTAAATAGACATTTCTCCAAAGAAGACGTCCAGATGGTTAACAAATGCATGAAAAGGTGCTCAACATCACTAATAATTCGAGAAATGCAAATCAAAACCACAATGAGGTATCACCTCACTCCAGTCAGAATGGCCATCATCAAAAAATCTACAAACAATAAATGCTGGAGAGGGTGTGGAGAAAAGGGAACCCTCTTGCACTGTTGGTGGGAATGTAAACTGATACAGCCACTATGGAGAACAGTATGGAGGTTCCTTAAAAAACTAAAAATAGAACTACCATATGACCCAGCAATCCCACTACTGGGCATATACCATGAGAAAACCATAATTCAAAAAAATACATGTACCACAAACCTAGAAAAATGGTATAGATGAACCTGTTTGCAGGGCAGAGTTAGAGACACAGATGCAGAGAACCAATGTATGGACACCAAAGGGGGAAAATGGCAGGGGTGATGGTGGTGGTGGGATGAATTGGGAGATTGCGGTTGACATATAAACACTAATATGTATAAAGTAGATAACTAATAAGAACCTGCTGTACGAAAAATAAATAAAATAAAATTCAAAAAAAAAAAAAAAGAGAGAGATACTTGTACCACAATGTTCATTGCAGCTTTATTTACAATAGCCAGGATATGGAAGCAACCTAAATGTCCACCAACAGATCATTGGATAAAGAAGATGTGGCACATGTATACAATGGAATATTACTGAGCCATAAAAAGGAACAAAATTGAGTTATTTGTAATGAGGTGGATGGACCTAGAGTCTGTCATACAGAGTGAAGTAAGTCAGAAAGAGAAAATCAAATACCATATGCTAATGCATATATGGAATTTACAAAAGCAGTACTGATGAACATAGTGGCAGGGCAGGAATAAAGATGCAGACAAAGAGAATGGACTTGAAGGCACGGCGGGGAAGGGGAAGTTGGGATGAAGTGAGAGAGTAGCATTGATGTATGTACACTACCAAATGTAAAATGGATGGCTAGTGGGAATCTGCTGCATAGCACAGGGAGATCAGCTCAGTGCTTTGTGACAACCTAGAGGGATGGGATAGGGCAGGTGGGTGGGAGGGAGATACAAGAGGGAGGGGATATGGGGATATATGTATACGTATAGCTGATTCACTTTGTTATATAGCAGAAACTAACACAACATTTTAAAGCATTTATACTCCAATAAAGATGTGAAAAAAAAAGATGGACGAGATATGGGAACATATGTATATGTATAACTGATTCACTTTGTTGTAAAGCAGACACTAACACACCATTGTAAAGCAATTATACTCCAATAAAGATGTTAAAAAAAAAAAAATTAAGGGAATTTCCTAGCGATCCAGTGGTTAGGACTCTGCTACCTCACTGCCAAGGGCCTGGGTTCGATCCCTGGTCAGGGAACTGAAATCCCACAAGCCACACCGAGCGGCCAAAAAAAAAAAAAAAAAAAGTAAAACAGCAGATTCGCAAGCAAGTAAAATATTTTATACTTCTGTGTTGAAAAGCAGAAGTCTGTGACTTTTAAATTCTTGGTTTCAACAATTCTCTGAAGGACCAAAGACACAAACACATATTGAAATAAAATTAATTTTTTAAACATCAAAAAAAAAAGATGGAAAGATTGACATACAGGTAACTAATGCAGGGCATATTGTGATGAGTATCCTAATCCAATTCAATTTCATTAAACAAATATTCATTCGATTCTTACAAGGATAATGGAAAGCCAGTAAAAGTAAAAAAAAAAAAATATATATCTGGCAACTTTATTTGCGTGGGGTTTTAGCAGGGCCTGAAGGATGGGTCTTTGGCTGATTCAGATGGGCATTCCAAGATAGAAAGGGCAGGGAAAGGCTGCTAAGCTGGACACAGGCTATTGAAGGAGTGATGAGGAGGTGAGGAGTATGGTACCCAGGATGTATGTGGTAAGGAGGGCTGTGAGGAATTGGACTGAATATGGGGCATATCCTGGAGAATTTCTAAGAGTGACACCTAGAGATCTCTGCTCTGAAACAATAACCTGCAGCTTAGAGAATTTGAGGGACCTCCTCTAAGGAAAAAAAAAAGAAAATTATGAATGTAAAACTACATGTGTAAATAAAAGAATATTTACAATGAGAAAAAAAATTTATCATATTAGTGGAGCCTTGAAGATCAGGTCTCTACCTTCTGAGATCTCTTTAAGCAATTTACCAGAACGGCCTACATAGAAATGCTCATGACTGCAACCTGGCTTCACTCCCTCCCCAGGAGGACACTCAGTACCCCCAACATATCCACCACTCCCAGGAGCCTGTTCTGATAAGGGGCCTTGACGGTTAAACCTCTTTCGTGTCACAGTAAATCCACCTGTGCAGAAGTCTCCAACTTTTGCTGATTCCTTGGTAAAAAGTTTGAGCGTGAATCCGGACTATGGCAAGGGGAATAGGTACCATGATTAGTCCCCTTTAGGTCAGGTGCTTCCCCCTGTGTCTAGGAGGGGATACCTGTGATGAGAACCTTTCTGTCATGCCAAAACACATGGTTAGAATAGGGAAACAACAGTTCCCTAAAATAATGGAAGTGGATGGAAGTTTGTGCTACTCAAAGAGTATTTAAGGAGACAAACATGGTAAGGGTGTAAAGCAAAAGACTGGAGAAGGGAGAGTCTTTAGGCTGGAGGCCCAGATGCGAGACTGTAGCCCAGGTCTGAAGAGCTAATGTTTTGGACAAGGTTGATGACTGTGGGAAAGTAAATGAAGGACCAGCCATGAGTACTGTTATGAAGAAGGGGTTAAGAAAACTTGGACCTTACAGCATTCACTGCTATTAGTGTATCCATTACGATTCAACACTTCAACAAAAGTCAGTCACTGATTTCGGGAAGATGGCGGAAGAGTAAGAGGCGGAGATCACCTTCCTCCCCACAGATACATCAGAAATACATCTACACCTGGAACTGCTCCTATAAAACACCCACTGAATGCTGGCAGAAGACCTCAGACCTTTCAAAAGGCAAGAAACTCCCCACGTACCTGGGTAGGGCAGAATAAACAGAGACAAAAAAAATAGGGACGGTACCTGCACCAGTGGGAGGGAGCTGTGAAGGAGGAAAGGTTTCCACACACTAGAAGCCCCTTCGCGGGCGGAGACTGCGGGTGGTGGAGGGGGGAGCTTCGAAGCCATGGAGGAGAGCGCAGTAACAGGGTGCGGAGGGCAAAGCGGAGAGATTCCGCACAGAGGAGCGGTGCCGACCACCACTACCAGCACTCACCAGCCCAAGAGGCTTGTCTGCTCACCCGCCGGGGCAGGCGGGGGCTGGGAGCTGAGGCTCGGGCTTCGTTCGGATCGCAGAGAGAGGTCTGGCGGCGCGAACACAGCCTGAAGGGGTTAGTGCCCCACGGCTAGCCGGGAGGGAGTCCGGGAGAAGTCTGGAGCTGCCGAAGACGCAAGAGACTTTTTCTTCGCTCTTTGTTTCCTGGTGCGCGAGGAGAGGGAATTAAGCGCGCCGCTTAAAGGAGCTCCAGAAACGGGCGCTAGCCGCGACTATCAGCGCGGACACCAGAGACGGGCATGAGACACTAAGGCCGCTGCTGCCGCCACCAAGAAGCCTGTGTACGAGCACAGGTCACTCTCCACACCTCCCCTCCCGGAAGCCTGTGCAGCCCGCCACTGCAGCTGCTCCTTTAACCCCGTCCTGTCTGAGCTTAGAACAGACGCCCTCAGGCGACCTACACGCAGAGGCGGGGGCCAAATCCAAAGCTGAATCCCGGGAGCTGTGCGAACAGAGAAGAGAAAGGGAAATTTCTCCCAGCAGCCTCAGAAGCAGCGGATTAAAGCTCCACAATCAACTTGATGTACCCTGCATCTGTGGAATACCTGAATAGACAATGAATCGTCCCGAATTGAGGAGGTGGACTTTGGGAGCAAGATATATTATTTTTTTCCCCTTTTTCTCTTTTTGTGAGTGTGTACGTGTATGCTTCTGTGTAAGATTTTGTCTGTATAGCTTTGCTTTCACCATTTGTCCTAGGGTTCTGACCGTCCCGTTTTTTTTTTTTACTTTTTAAAATTTTTCTTCTTAATAATTATTTTTTATTTTAATAACTTTATGTTATCCTACTTTCTCTTCTTTCTCTCTCTCCCTCTCTCTCTCTCTCTCTCTCTCTCTCTCTCTCCTCTCTCTCTCTCTCTCATTTTTTCTCCCTTTTATTCTGAGCTGTGTGGATTAAAGGCTCTTGATGCTCCAGCCAGGCATCAGGGCTGTGTCCCTGAGATGGGAGAACCAACTTAGGGACACTGGTCCACAAGAGATCTCCCAGCTCCATGTAATATCAAATGGCGAAAATCTCCCAGAGATATCCATCTCAACACCAAGACCCAGCTTCACTCAACGACCAGCAACCTACAGTGCTGGACACCCTATGCCAAACAACTAGCAAGACAGGAACACAGCCCCGTCCATTAGCAGAGAGGCTGCCTAAAATCATAATAAGGCT
>NC_041217.1:110877695-110878265 GCF_002837175.3 Physeter macrocephalus
GCCCCGGTATGGGAAGATCCCACATGCCGCGGAGCGGCTGGGCCCGTGAGCCATGGCCGCTGAGCCTGCGCGTCCGGAGCCTGTGCTCCACAACGGGAGAGGCCACAACAGAAGAAGGCCCGCATACCACAAAAAAAAAAAAAAAAATAGTAGGGGACTTTAACACATCACTTTCCCCAATGGACAGATCATCCAAAATGAAAATAAATAAGGAAGCACAAGTTTTAAATGATACATTGAACAAGATGGACTTAATTGATAATTATAGGACATTCCATCCAAAAACAACAGAATACACATTTTTCTCAAGTGCTCATGGAACATTCTCCAGGATAGATCATATCTTGGGTCACAAATCTAGCCTTGGTAAATTTAAGAAAATTGAAATCATATCAGTATCTTTTCTGACCACAATGCTATAAGATTAGATATCAATTACAGGAAAAGATCTGTAAAAAAATACAAAAACATGGAGGGTAAACAATACACTACTTAATAACGAAGTGATCACTGAAGAAATCTAAGAGGAAATCAAAAAATACTTAGAAACAAATGACAATGGAGACACGA
>NC_041217.1:110879406-110880602 GCF_002837175.3 Physeter macrocephalus
TTCTTATACACTAATGATGAAAAATCTGAGAGTGAAATTAAGAAAACACTCCCATTTACCATTGCAATAAAAAGAATAAAATATGTAGGCATAGACCTACATAAGGAGACAAAAGACCTGTATGCAGAAAATTATAAGACACTGATGAAAGAAATTAAAGATGATACAAATAGATGGAGAGATATACCATGTTCTTGGTTTGGAAGAATCAGTACTGTGAAAATGACTCTGCTACCCAGAGCAATCTACAGATTCAATGCAATCCCTATCAAACTACCACTGGCTTTTTTTACAGACTTGGAACAAAAAATTTCACAATTTGTATGGAAACACAAAAGACCCTGAATAGCCAAAGCAATCTTGAGAATGAAAAATGGAGCTGGAGGAATCAGGCTCCCTGACTTCAGACTATATTACAAAGCTACAGTAATCAAGACAGTATGGTAGTGGCACAAAAACAGAAATATAGACGAATGGAACAAAATAGAAAGCCCAGAGATAAGCCCACACACATATGGTCACCTTATGTTTGATAATGGAGGCAAGAATATACAGTGGAGAAAAGACTGCCTCTTCAATAAGTGGTGCTGGGAAAACTGGACAGGTACATGTAAAAGTATGAAATTAGAACACTCCCTAACACCATACACAAAAATAAACTCAAAATGGGTTAAAGACCTAAATGTAAGGCCAGACACTATCAAACTCTTAGAGGAAAACATAGGCAGAACACTCTATGACATAAATCACAGCAAGATCCTTTTTGACCCATCTCCTAGAGAAATGGAAATAAAAACAAAAATAAACAAATGGGACCTAATGAAACTTAAAAGCTTTTGCACAGCAAAGGAAACCATAAACAAGACCAAAAGACAACCCTCAGAATGGGAGAAAATATTTGCAAACGAAGCAACTGACAAAGGACTAATATCCAAAATTTATAAGCAACTCATGCAGCTCAATAACAAAAAAACAAACAACCCAATCCAAAAATGGGCAGAAGAACTAAATAGACATTTCTCCAAAGAAGATATACAGATCGCCAACAAACACATGAAAGAATGCTCAACATCATTAATCATTAGAGAAATGCAAATCAAAACGACAATGAGATATCATCTCACACCGGTCAGATTGGCCATCATCAAAAACTCTAGAAACAATAAATGCTGGAGAGGGTGTGGAGAAAAGGGAAC